>NC_080544.1:103758210-104070710 GCF_028640845.1 Ahaetulla prasina
TTCCCCTTTATTTCTGGAGCCAGTTTTACAAATAAGAGCTGTTGTCACGAGAGAGAAATGTGTTAATTGAAATGATTACCTTTCACACTTAGTGGTAAGAGGGATTTGAGCCTTAAAGGGGCAGGTTTTTGTTTTTTTTAAAATAATGTTATGGGGATTAAGGGGACACGGTGGCTCAGGGGCTAGGACGTTGAGCTTGTCGATCAAAAGGTCGGCAGCTCAGCGGTTCGAATCCCTAGTGCTTCTGTGTAACAGGGTGAGCTCCCGTTACTTGTCCCAGCTTCTGCCAACCTAGCAGTTCGAAAGCACGTAAACATGCAAGTAGAAAAAATAAGGGCCACCTTTGGTGGGAAGGTAACAGCGTTCCATGCGCCTTTGATGTTTAGTCATGCCGGCCACATGACCACGGAGACGTCTTCGGACAGCGCTGGCTCTTCGGCTTTGAAACGGAGATGAGCACCACCCCCTAGAGTCGGCAACAACTAGCACGTATGTGCGAGGGGAACCTTTACCTTTAACTTTATGGGGATTAAGCCCATTGAAAGAAGGAAATCTGATGCAAACAAAGCCAAAATAGTTCAGTGTTTGCATTATATAGAATAGCAATCACATTTAGACTGATATAAAGATAGTCCTCCACTTACAACAGCTTGTTTAGTGACCATTGAAAGTTACAATGGCAGCGAATAAGGACTGTTTTTCACACTTACGACCGTTTCAGCATCCCGATGGTCACGTGATCAAAATTCAGACGCTTGGTAACTGGTTCATATGTAGGACGGTTGCAGGGTCTTAGGGTCATGTGACAACCCCACCCCACCCCATCTTGCAACCTTCCAACAAGCAAAGTCAATGGCGAAGCCAGCTTTCACTTAAAAACCATATTACTAACTTAGTAACAGCAGTGATTCACTTTACAACTGTGGCAGGAAAAGTGGTAAGACAGGAGCAAAATTCACTTAACCAATGTCTCACTTAGCAAAAGAAATTTTGGGCTCAATTGTGATTGTAAATTGAGGTTATCTGTTACCTCCCCATGGTGCATTACAGCACTCTCTGAGCAGTCTAGCATGGTGGGATACTGCTCCCCAGCAATCTGCGTCCTCATTTTACCGAAGGCTGGATCAATCTTGAACCCTGTCAGGATCAAACTCCTGGCTGTGGGCAGAGTTTACCTGCAATACTGTATTCTAACCTCTGTATCACCAAAGCAGTCTCGATCAGGGGCCTCCAATCATTTGGGCCCCAGGGACCAGTGGAGAGAGGTTTTTCCGTGGACCGGACGAAGGGGGGGTGTTTCGTGTGCCGCTTGCATCCCATAGACAGGGGCTTTGCTTATTTGCACAGCCCAGTTTCTGGCATGCCATGGACCGATACCAGTCTGTGGACCGGAGGTTGGGGACCCCTTGTATAGAATAGAATAGAATAGAATAGAATAGAATAGAATAGAATAGAATAGAATAGAATAGAATAGAATTTTTATTGGCCAAGTGTGATTGGACACACAAGGAATTTGTCTTGGTGCATATGCTCTCAGTGTACATAAAAGAAAAGATACGTTCATCAAGGTACAACATTTACAACACAATTGATGGTCAATATATCAATATAAATCATAAGGATTGCCAGCAACAAGTTATAGTCATACAGTCATAAATGGAAAGAGATTGGTGATGGAAACTATGAGAAGATTAATAGTAGTGCAGATTCAGTAAATAGTTTGACAGTGTTGATGGAATTATTTGTTTAGCAGAGTGATGGCCTTCGGGAAAAAACTGTTCTTGTGTCTAGTTGTTCTGGTGTGCAGTGCTCTATAGCATCGTTTTGTTTAGATTACTTTAAAAATTGTGCTTTGCCACTGGCTCCAAGCAAGGTAGAAGGTCATACCTTAGCTAGCTACAGGGTGGTCCACCAAACAGGGGTAAAAAAAGAAACCAAGGTAGTGACTACCATAGAACACTCAAAGCCTCACCTTTTTTCAATGTTCGTGCAGGCTTTGCTCATGCGACCATCTTTGACATTTTCATCTCTTTTATTTTCTCCTTCCCCCCCCCTTTTTATTATCTCGTAAATTTTATATTGGCATTATATTGTTTGGATGTAATGATATCAATGCAATATGAATTAAACATTATTGACAAACCAAGTTTAGTTAACTTAGATCATCAGAAATATAAATAAAAAAGAAATATCTCATCAATATGAATTACGGTTTAGTAAGTCTTGACTTTTTTCATTCCTCCATGAATATCCAGGAAGGGACTTTGATTATTAAAAAATTCCAGCAGCATTGGGGTCTCCTGACTGAATCTCATGGCACGATCAATACTATTTTTCTTCCTCTATTTTCTGGAGGTATCAAAATCCAAGGCACCAACCACAACGCTTATCATGTACTAGAGTTCGCAGTTTGTTCTCCCTCCCTCCCTCCCTCTCTCTCTCTCTCTCTCTCTCAAATTCACTGCCTAATATGGCTTCCAAAGCTGATATTCAGCAGCTTTGAGATACATGGACATCAATTCCCAGAATTCCTCAACCAGCATTATGGCCAAGGAATTCTGGGAGTTGAAGTTCACACATCCTAAAGTTGCTGATATTGAATAACACCAATCCCAAAAAACACTTGGATGGGACACCACCGGGAAATCCCTAAGTGGTAAAGCAAGACTAGAAATCAAACCAATATTCTAATTACCTAAAAGAAGGTAATAACCATCCACTTCCTTACTCCAGCTTAAGAAAATAGGTGGAGAAACCTATAAAGTCATCACAATCAAGCATGCCACAAAAAAAAAAAAAAAAAGTTTTACCACAGGTAATATTTCTCAATCTTGGCAACTTTTAAGATGCGATGTTGGCAAGTTTTAAAGATTCTTCAACTGCCAGAATTCCCCAGGTGGAAAAGTTCATGCATCTTAAAAGTTGCCAAGGTTGAGAAACATTGCCTTAAGAGGAAAATAAATGAGAATAGTCATTCTATTTACCTGCCTATTTAGAGAGATTAATAAATGACAATCTAGGATGTTTCAAGCTTCCAATGACACAGGCCTGCAAGCAGAAGAGTCTGCAGGGCACGGTAAAAAAAAAATCAAGTTAGCGATTCTGATGGTGCAGTTGAAGTTCTACCAAGGACTGACTTTTTTGACTCTGCCTGCAAGAAATAAATGCCTTCTGTCATTAAACCTTGATCTTCAGTCCAGGCATCCATCACCACCGGCTCTATAACCATTTGCCACATACCCAGAGGGAGAAGTTAGCAATCTACACCAGCAATAAGGACAATGAACATTCTCTACAGCAATGTTTCTTGACCTCGGTGACTTTAAGACCCTTGGACTTCAAATTCCCAGAATTCCCCAGCCAGCATGCTGCCTGGAGAATTCTGGGAGTTGGAGTCCAGAAGTCTTAAAAGTTTGCCAAGGTTGGGAAAGAACGTTCTAGAGCAGATTCCATGATTTGGTTAAAATGTTTCTGCTATAGAGCGGTGTTTCCCAGCTTTGGCACCTTTGACACTTGTGGACTTCAACTCCCAGAATTCTCCAGGCAGCTGGGGAATTCTGGGAGTTGACTTCCACAGGTCTTAAAGTCGCCAAGGTTGGGAAACACCGCTCTATAGCAGAAACACTTTAAGTAACCAAATCATGAAATTAGCAAAGAAAGTTAATTGCTGACAACAGACACACACACACCCCATTTTATGTGGAGAGAGGCAAGCAAGCACACACACACACATTTACGCTACCTTTTCTGGCTGAATTGGAGCATTTTCCAACTCAGCAATTCTTTTAAGACCCCACCCGTGGCACAGCTGTCTTTTCAATGGGCCAACAGCTTTACTAAGGAGCTTCGCCAGCGAAAAGGGTCCCCATTCATTCAGTTCTCCGAGTTGGATTAAGGGACCGATCAGAACCAAGCCAAAAGCCCAGCCTGGCCTGATGATTCCTGCTCCCTGCCATTGATGGCGGAAAGGCTCACCTGTGGGGGGTGGGGGTGGGGAAGACACAGAGTGGCTTTTTACCTCCCTTCCCTTCCCCTCCCCTCCGCAGCTGTTTTGGCCTCCCAGAATGAATCAGTGCAAGGGCAAGAGGGAGGCGATTTCGTTCAAAACCAGGGAGAACAGCAATTCCTGTTGGATCATTTAAACACACACACACACACACACACACAAACACATTAAAAAGCCAAAAGCATCCCAAGCTTGGTGAGAGCACATACACACACCCCGAGAAATCATGAATCAATTCCAAGTTCAGAAAATAAATAAATAATAATAAAAAAAATTAAAAACCGGTAAGGAATGAGCCAGCTTGGGCTAACATTCAGAGGGCAGAAAAATGGAAACCCCCTTTGCAGTGAGATATAGATAGATAGATAGATAGATAGATAGATAGATAGATAGATAGATAGATAGATAGATAGAGATAGATAGAGATATATATGGCACTGCAAATTATATATATATAATGGGGGCCCAGATAGATAGATAAATAGATAGAGAGAGAGAGAGAGAGAGAGAGAGAGATAGAGATGTGTAGATATAGAATAGATAGAATAGAATTTTTTATTGGCCAAGTGCGATTGGCCATACAAGGAATTTGTGTTGGTGCATATGCTCTCAGTGTACATAAAAGAAAAGATACATTCATCAAGGTACAACACTTACAACACTTAATGATAGTCATATATATATATAGCTATAGCTATATTGTGTTTTTCTGTCAAAGCACCTGGTCTGCTCCAATATGGGAAGGAGCCTACTACTTCCCTTTCACCTTTCAGCTCCAGTCCAGGAGCCCTCAAGCAGTCACATTCACGACAAACCATTTTATACCCAATTTATATCTGCTGATAAAGAAATAAACCAAGTTCGAATCCGAGTAAGGGTATGGCTAGCTGATGTGAGCTAAATAGCTCGAAATAGATCTATACTAGTCTCCCTTTATTTCTTTATCAGCAAATATAATTTTTATAGATAGATAGATAGATAATAGATAGATAGATAGATGATAGATAGATAGATGATAGATAGGTAGATAGATAATAGATTAGATAGACAGACAGATAGATAGATAGATGGTAGATAGATATATGATAGATAGATAATAGATTAGATAGATAGATAGATAGATAGATAGATAGATAGATAGATAGATAGATAGATAGATAGATAGATAGATAGATAGATAGATAGATAGATAGATAGATAAAGATAGGTAGATAGTTATAGATATAGATATAGATATATAGATATAGATTGGGGGGCATCTTCTCTTCCTCCCCAGCTCGCCACCCCACCCCCAATATCCGTAACACTGACATACAAAATCTCCCCCCCCAACCTTCTGGGTATCCCCCAAGCCGAGTGGGTGGCGATTCTTTTCCCTCCCACACACCCCCACACCCCAAAAACGGGCAGAAGGCACCACGGGGGTGGCGAAAGGCAGCCCAGGCGACGCCAAGCGATGCCCCATCCTTACCCACATGGGTGATGACCGTTGCCAGGCGCTGGCTGAGCTCCCGATGCGACATCTCTTCTTCTTTCAGCCAGACCAGCATTTCACACCCGGGTGTGGGGGGGGGAGAACCGCCGGCGCAGCAGCCTCCAGACCGAGCCCCCGCACCTTTGCCTCCAAAGACGGCCGCCGGAGAAGGAGGGAGGCAGGGCAGCAGCTCCTGCCGCCTCGGGGACAATGCCGCTGCCACTCCCACCGCGACAAAAAAAAAAATGGGAAAAAAAAAAAAAGCCTTGCCGGATCGCACCTGCCTCGGATATATTAGCGCGGGCGGCTCTCGTAACGTCCCCCGCGGCGATGCTGGCCCGCCCGTCCGCCGGCAAGGTCGTAGCCAGAGCCGCCGGGCATTTTGGAGACGCCCCCGCCCGCCCGTCCGCCGGTCCCAAAGCCCAAAGCCCGGCTTGTTAATGGGCCAGTGGCGACGGCGGCTGCTTTCTCCTCCGCTCCGCTCTTTGGCTCGCTCTGGCTGAAATGAGCGGAATCTACCCAGGGGTCTCCCGGCGCCTAAAAAACCAGGAGAAACCATTCCCAGCTGCGGGGAAGCAAGGCTCGCCTCCCCCCCACCCACCCACTTTTTATTATTATTATTTTTATTTTTGAAAATAGATATTGGTCTCTAAGGGACGTTTTCTGGGCATCTTCCCCCCCTCCCCCACTCAGACCCGGTTTCTTCTCCCTCCCTCCCGTTTGGGTTTCAAGGAACGGCTGTGGTTGTGGCCAGGCCGGGCCACGGGTGGGATGAAGGCGCTGGGAAATGGGTTCCCTGAGAGACGTGGCGGGCATGGAAAATAGGCAGTTCGTTCTTCTACCTGGTCTATAATGACGGTGGACCTGGCGTTCTTTCTCTAGCAACAGGAGGGGCGGGAAGGAAAAGAGACTGCATGGACCCCAGGTTGGACAAACACGTGCCCAGATTTATCTATCTATCTATCTATCTATCTATCTATCTATCTATCTATCTATCTATCTATCTATCATCCATCTGTCATCTATCTATCTATCTATCTATCTATCTATCTATCTATCTATCTATCTATCTATCTATCATCCGTCATCTATCTATCTATCATCTATCATCCATCTTTATCTATCTATATCATCCAGCTATCTATCTATCTATCTATCTATCTATCTATCTATCTATCTATCTATCTATCTATCTATCTATCTATCTGCCTATCTACCTATCTATCATCTATCAATCTGTCTGTCTGTCTGTCTGTCTGTCTATCATCTATCTCTCTATCCAGTGGTGGGATTCAACCAGTTCGCACCTATTCGGGAGAACCGGTTGTTAACTTTCTAAGCAGTTCGGAGAACCGGTTGTTGGAAGAAATCTTATTTTGTTTTTTCCACTTTCCAGGGCTAATCCTGTAAGGAAGGCAGGAAGGAAACATTCTGGTGTTTCTAGCCTAATCTTTATTGGCCTGCTTACAGAAACTGCCTCTCTAGTTAACCCTTATTACATTGTAACAGCTGAGGCCAAGCACCCATCAATGTGAGTGATGTTGCGTTGGCCACACCCACATGGTCACATGACCATCAAGCCACGCCTACCCAGCTGGTCATTAGGGCAGAGAACCAGTTCTTAAATTATTTGAATCCCACCACTCACTCTATTTAACTATCCATCTATCCATCCATCCATCTATCTTTTTTTAAAATGAGATTGAGCAATCATTTGTCTGAAATGGTATAGAGTTTCCTGCCTGAGCAGGGGTTGGACTAGAAGACCTCCGAAGTCCCTTCCACCTCTGTTAGCTTGTCTATCATCTATCTATCTATCTATCTATCTATCTATCTATCTATCTATCTATCTATCTATCTATCTATCTATCTATCTTTCTATCTATCCATCCATCCACCCATCCATCTCTGATATTGTTACACTGCTCAACTCTAAACAGCTCCAAACATTTATTTTCTTGATAAAAGACATTTGGTGGGGCTCCTGTTAAATTTAAGCTACATCACAGAAACAGAACCGAAACGCATCCTATCAGTATACACATATTAATTACTGCAGTACTTATAAAGGAGAAGGTATCAAGTAAAATATGAGTTTACAAAGGACAGAAGAATTCTCTCTCTTTTGCCCAATATACTTTGTTCTTTCCCTTCTTGTTATCTTGAAGAATATTTGCGGGTGGGAGCTATTTTTGTTAAAAATTCAGGATGGTAGCCCTGGCTGTGCATTCAAATATCCTCATGCATGAAGATGCTAAAAAGGTGCAGGTTTTTATCCCATAATCCTGACCGCTATTTCAATTAATTTGCGTATCCCCTTCTTGAAAGCTTATGATTTCCCCCAAATTTTAGCAATAAATCTGTGGGATGCAAAAAAAGAGCCTGTCTCTTCTTTCAATTTATAATTTATAATTATTCCTGCAAATGAAAACAAATCATTATACAAAATACATAATCACAATACAGGAAGCACATCCTAGGAGGAAATGCACCATCAGCAATAACAAGGATTAAATCCTGTACTGTTTTTTTAAGGCTGGGGAAATTCAAAGCAATTCACATACCTGTTTTGGATGGATGACTGCAGCCTAATGCAAGGTCCCTTTTATTCTACACGTCCAGACTGGCCATCCTGAGAACTATGGAGGAATATCGTGACCAAATTGTTTATAGTATTGTTTTTGATATGGAGACAGATCTTTTGAACAATGAATTCATCCCCTCCAGCTAAAGGTTGGAGCTGAAATGTTGGAATGACTGTGTACAACAAGACAATGTCTTTACATACAGGGGTGTTCACAGGGGTGGACTTCTGGGGGTTCAAAGGGGTGAAATGTAAAATTTGTTACTACCGGTTCTGTGGGTGTGACTTGGTGGTGGTGGGGGTAATGTGACTGGGTGGGCATGGCCAACTTTTTTTTTTAACTTTTCAAAACATTTTTTCTACCACCTCTTCTGCCGAAGAGGTTGTAAAAAAATGCTTTTAAAAGCCTGTGATGATCAGACAACTCAGCTGGGATCGCCAGAGGAAAAAAAGCTTTTAAAGGGTTCTGACGATCCCAGCTGAGTTGCCTGATCATCAGAGGCTTTTAAAAGCATTTTTTTACAACCTCTTCAGCCAAAGAGGTGGTAGAAAAAATGCTTTTAAAGGCTTCTGATGATCCCAGCTGAGCCGCACGATCATCAGAGGCTTTTTTTTTTACTTTTAAAAGCATTTTTTCGGCCGAACAAAAAATGCTTTTAAAAGTAAAAAAAAACAAAAAACCTCTGATGATCACACGGTTCAGCTGGGGGGGGGCAGGGATTTTTACTACTGGTTCTCTGAACCACCCACCGCCATCGCTACTGGATTGGGCGATCCGGTCATAACCAGGAGCATTTCACCCCTGGTTTGGGAGAACCTCTGATTCTGTGCAGTTCAGAGAACCCCCAAATCCCACTCCTGGCTGGCCCCGCCCACCCCTCCCCTCCCCCTCCCAGGAGTCTCCACGCAGCCTGTTTTGGATGCAGGTAAGTGCAGGGTGCGCGTGGAGGCTCAGGGAGCGCAAAAAACAGGCCTTCCGGAAGTTTACGAAGGCCACAGGGCCTCCGGAGCCTGGGGAGGCCGTTTTCACCCTTCCGGAGGCTTGAGGAAAGCCTCCAGAGCTTGGGGAGGGCAAAAACACCCCCCATGGTACAGTAGGCCAACTAGGCCATGCCCACCATGGCCACGCCCACCCAGCAACCAGGCAGAGAACCTCTTGCTAAAATTTTTGAAGTCCACCCCTGAGTGTCCATGAGGTGTGACCAAGACAGTAAAGATGGTGGCCGCAAGATATGTTTAAAATTCACTGCCTGAGTTTTTTATACATGCCCAATGCATTCAGAAGCTTTTAAAGAAGGGTCTGAAATCAATTTGATTCCTTTATCCAAAGAATATATTTAATTTTGTTTCTATTTGGAAATCACTTCTGGATTTTTGTGCTTGTGATGGGGAGGAAAAAGCCCTGAAACTTTGATTTTCTTTTTGCGTATTAGATAGGTTTGTTGTCATCGAAATGGTTAGCATATATTATTGCATAAAAGTAAAAAGTTGAGGCTGTAAAGTTATTATATTCTACTGGGCTAAAAAGAGTTAGAAGTCAACCCTTTTGTTTGCTTTTTCTATCCCATATTTTCTCTTCGTCCCTTTCTCCTTCCCCTAGTTTTCCATTACTTTTGATTTTCCTTAGTATTTTATATTTTGATAAACTAATAAAATTCATAAATGAATTGGAAATGAATAAATGAAATGAAAAAGGGGCTGGACAATCAGTTCTCATTTATCTTTTTTTTTTCATGCACGTGACAGAGGGGTTAGCCTTTGTGGTCCCTTCTAAGGGTTGGTCTTTCTTTTGATTGCCAATTTTAGATGGCATTAGATAGTCGTAGATAGAATTGGAGCCTTTGAACTCTGGTGCTGGAGAAGACTCCTGCGAGTCCCTTGGACTGCAAGGCAATCAAACCGGTCAGTCCTAAAGGAGATCAACCCTGACTGCTTTTTAGAAGACCAGATCCTGAAGATGAAACTGAAATACTTTGGCCACCTAATGAGAAGGAAGAACTCACTGGAGAAGAGCCTAATGCTGGGAAAGATTGAGGGCAAAAGAAGAAAGGGACAACAGAGAACAAGGTGGCTAGATGGAGTCACTGAAGGAGTAGGTGTGAGCTTAAATGGACTCCAGAGGATGGTAGAGGGCAGGAAGGCCTGGAGGAATGCTGTCCATGGGGGTCGCGATGGGTCAGACACGATTTCGCAACTAACGGCAACAATAACAAGATAATTTTTTCTTAGGTGGCCCTCTTAGATGGCCTTTATGGTCCCTTCTAAGTGTACAATCCTGTGACTCTGAGTGACAAATGCAACTGGTGACCTTCTTATTTTCTTCTTCTAGACAGGAGGAAAATTTGTGATCTTCCAAATGTTGCTGAATGACAACCTCCAGTAGGGCTTTGCCGAGCTTCTGATTCCTGGTAATGTGTTTATTCCAGTATTCCTCCCACACGACATCTGTTTTCCCACTTATTCAGAAAGCAGGGGAGCAACCTGTTGTTTTATAAAGATCATAGGATGAAAGGGCTTAAGGTTCCCATACCCCGATCTACAGTATTTTGCGGGTAAAATCATTGCTGCCTTCTGGATTTACAACAAAGAAGTAACCTGATGCAGAAAAAATTCCGGTTGTGGTATGGATTCCTTGGCAATCCTGTAACCTACAGAAAAAGTCATCCCAACAAAGAGGTTCCCTATTATTTTTCATCTTCCAATTTTAAGTCAAAGCAAACAGGAAGAGTTTGGAAATTGGACTTTTTCTTAACTAAGCAGCAGGCAATGTAATGTATCTTTAAGGGTTTTGGAGGGAAAATAGAGCGGGAAATAGCACGTTGCTAATTGGCTGACAGCCTCCAGCTGAACTGTATATAAGGAGGGGTTTTACCGTTTGCTTTTGCTGGGTTCACTATAAACTAAAGAGCTGTTGTTACTCATCTGATCTCCTGCCTCGTTATTGCCCGAATCTAACACTGGCGACGAAGGTGGGATCTCGAGGCAAAAGAGCACCAGGAACGAACCCAGCAAAATAAGGGCGGTTAGCAACGATGTCCAGCTATACACCGCCAGCGCCATTCGACCCAGCCAAGGAAAAATGGGGGTCATACATGGCTCGCTTCGAGTGTTTCCTCGAAGCCAACGAGCTCCAAGGAGTCTCGGACAACAGGAAACGGGCGGTCACTGCGGTCCCGAGGTTTTCGACACCGCGGAATCGCTTTCTGAGCCAACGCCGGTACAGGCGGTACCGTGGCAAA
Organism: Ahaetulla prasina; assembly: GCF_028640845.1. Taxonomy (NCBI): domain Eukaryota; kingdom Metazoa; phylum Chordata; class Lepidosauria; order Squamata; family Colubridae; genus Ahaetulla; species Ahaetulla prasina. Next base: position 103,769,514 of record NC_080544.1, read on the forward strand.
CTCTGCAGACTGTTTTGAAAGCCCACTATGCACCAACACCTTCCAAGTTCGTTCAACGGTTCGAATTAAGGCAGCGCATGCAGCAAGAGGGCGAGTCCATCAGTGTGTACATGGCAGCACTGAGGAAAGCCGCGAACCATTGTGAGTACCGAGACTTGGAAGACGCATTGCTCGACCAGCTAATTTGCGGGGTCAGGGACATCCGTTTGCGACGGCGGCTGCTGTCCAGAAGCAACCTAACGCTAGCAATCGCCCTGGACGAGGCAAGGGCTCACGAGATGTCTACCCAAGCGGCAGAAACACTACAAAAGCCGGTAGCGCCAGGGGCGGCAGCGAAAACAACCCCAGTCCACAACGAGGAAGTCCAGGCCGAGTCGGAAGAGGAGGAAGAGGAAGAAATCTTCCACACCGGGAGGCCGGAGAGGGAAGACCGGGGCGAATGCGCGAGTTGTGGGGGCCAACACCAACGGCAACATTGCAGATTTAAGGATGCCACGTGTCGGCGATGTGAAAAAAAAGGGCACATCGCGAAAGCCTGCCGAGCGCCCCAACCTTCCCGCCAAAAATTCAAACCGACCAATCAAAGCGCGGGAACCGCGAAACGGCCTGGGATTGGTCAAGGGAAAAAAGGCGCGAAGTTGAATCAGACCGCCGTGAGAGTGGGCCAGGCATCAACACGCCTAGAAAAAAAAATCTTTATTAAAACACTCATCGAAGGAGTGCCGTGCCGAATGGAAGTGGACACTGGATCTTCAATTACGATCATGTCCTGGAGCAACTTAGAAAAACTTGCGGCTATCGCGAAACGCAAACTGCGGCCACAGAAGCTACGAGTGCAGGACTATCAAGGGAACAGGATCTCTGTCCGAGGCGACGACCGTCCACGTCAAGTATGGACAGTTCGAAAAACTCTGCCCATCACCATCGTCGATGGGACTCTGCCGAGTTGTTGGGACTAGACTGGTTCGGGCATTGGGCATGGGAGTGACGGAGTCTTCGAAATGAAGTCGACCTCAGGGCGAACTCATGAAGGAGTTCGAGGACGTTTTCAAAGACTGCCTGGGCAAGTACAAGGGACCCCTATCTCCTTCAACCTAGACCTCAAGTTGCCCCTATCCGTTTAAAGGCTAGGAGGGTTCCTTCGCCTGAAGCCCAAGATTGACCGGGAACTGGACACACTAGTAAGCCAGGGGATACTAGTGCCAGTTGACCATGCGAAGTGGGAGACGCCGATAGTCACCCCAGTGAAACCAGGCGGGGCAGTCAGGATTTGCGCCGATTCCAAGGCGACGCTAACCAAAGCTTTGCAAAAAAGCGCTTACCCCGTCCCAGTGGTGCAACACTTGCTGCACTCGCTAGGGCAAGGGCAGGTTTTTACCAAACTAGATTTGGCCCAAGCCTATCAACAGTTGCCCGTAGATAGCAGCACGGCGAGGCACAAACAATCGTAACGCACAGGGTGCTTTCAAATGCACCAGGTTACAATTTGGGGTCAGTGTGGCACCAGGATTATTTCAAAATTTAATGGGCGGCTTCTGCAGGGGCTCCCGGGTGGTACCGTGCTTTGATGACGTACTGGTATCCGCCAATAATATGGAAGAACTAGGGTGCGACTGAGAAAAGTTTTGAGTATTTTCCGGTCCGCGGTTTAAAAGTCAAATTAAACAAGTGCCAGATCGGGGTAGGATCCGTAGAATTCCTGGGCTACGGATAGACAGGAGGATCCACCCACTGAGAGCAAGGTTAGGGCAATCAGAAGGCCCCAGCACCCCAAAACAAAACAGAGTTGCAGGCGTTTTGGGTCTGGTAAATTTTCTGTGGTTTTTAAAAATAAGGCTACCATAGCGAGCCGCTACACAAATTACTAGGAAAAATGCTGCATGGTCTTGGGGAAAGGCGAAGCTAGAGCATTGAAGCAATAAAAACCTCCTGTCTAGCGATAGCCTATTGATCCAATACAATAGCACACTACCATTGGTGCTAGTTTGTGATGCATCCCCTACGGGTGGGGCTGTGCTCAGCCACAGGCTGCCAAATGGCACAGAAGCCCCTATAGCGTTTACTCCCGAACAATGTCCTCAGCTGAAAGGAACTATAGCCAGTTGGATAGGGAAGCCTTGGCCATAGTCAAGTAAAGAAGTTCCATGAATATGTTTTCGGTCGCGACTTCGAAATCGTCAGAGACCATAGACCCTTACTAGGGTTGCTGGCGGGCGACCAACGCCCGTGGCACTTCCGCCCAGATTGACCCGATGGACTATCTTTCTGGCTGCATATTCTTACAAACTGCTACATCGGCCAGGAAAGGAGTTAGGGCATGCAGACGCCTTGAGCAGATGCCCTTTACCAGCGACTATCGAAGACCCCACTCCGGGCACACCCGTCTTGTTAATTGACTCTTTGGACTCTGGTCCAGTCACTTCCAAGGAGGTGGCTCGGCTTACAAGGACATTACATTAAGGACTGTAATGGGTTGGGTGCAAGAGGATGGCCAGCTGCGCCGGGTGAGCGTTTAGGAATTTGTAAAAAGCGCGGGAATTGTCGGTGCAAGGGGGGTGTTTGCCCTGGGGGGATAGAGTGGTGGTCCCAGAGAAATTGCGGAAAAAAGTTCTGGAACTTCTGCACGAAGGCCATCCTGGAATCGTGAGAATGAAGGGTTTAGCCAGGAGCTATGTGTGGTGGCCCTTGATGGACATGGAGATTAGCGATAGGGTTGGGAAATGCCAAGCATGCCAGGAATCCAGACCCCTACCACCAATGGCGCCAATCCGAGAGTGGAGAAACCCCAGGGCCCATGGTCCCGAATCCATATCGACTTTGCCGCCCTTTCCACGGCCAAACATTCTTAGTGGTGGTAGACGATTTTCCAAATGGCTGGAAATCATTCTAATGAAATCCATGACCGCAGAGGCTGTAATTTCAGTCCTGCGGCACCTTTTTGTAACACACGGGTTACCAGACACACTCGTTTCAGACAACGGGCCACAGTTCACGGCGACCCTTTTTGAGGGGTACTTGGCGGAAGAGGGCATCCGGCATGTCCTCTCGGCGCCTTTCCACCCTGCGATGAACGGCCTTGCAGAGCGTTTCGTCCGGAGCGCAAAAGAGGCATTGTCCAGAATCAGACCCGGGGATTGGCAATTAAAAATTGACACCTTCTTAGCGGTACAACACAGAACCCCTTGTGTAGCGACTGGCCGCAGCCCAGCAGAGCTACTGATGGGGAGAAAACTTAGATGCCCGTTAGACCGGTTAAACCCGAACTACACACCAGACGGGTACAAAACAACACCGGGCAAAACAAGAGAATTGACAGTAGGGAGTTCCGTATGGGCACACAATTATGGTGAAGGCCCAAACTGGCTAAAGGGAACAATCCTAGAAACAACCGGGCCCAAATCATATCTCGTAGAAATAGAGGATGGCCGGGTTTGGAAACGCCACATAGACCAGTTAAGAAAAAGAATAGCCACCAGTCTAGAAACAGACGAAACAGGCCCTGACTATCCCATGATTGAATCCACAGCTAACTCAAACCCGATAAAACCGCAGGACTTAGCTGAGTTCCAGCGACACCAACCGGTCCCTCCGAAGGGAAGCAGGAACGACTCTGCAAGTAATCCAAGGCCGGATGGCCTGGAGGAGGAGCTGAGAGGAACGAACAGTCCCTCCGGCCAGCTCGACTCACTCCCAGATAATGAACTGCGCAGGTCCGAGAGAGTTAGGAGACACCCTGCGTACGTACGTGACTACGTAGAAAAATAATTATTCATTTTATGTAAATAGGGGTAAAAAGTTTTCTGGGAGGGGAGGAGTGTAATGTATCTTTAAGGGTTTTGGAGGGAAAATAGAGCGGGAAATAGCACGTTGCTAATTGGCTGACAGCCTCCAGCTGAACTGTATATAAGGAGGGGTTTTACCGTTTGCTTTTGCTGGGTTCACTATAAACTAAAGAGCTGTTGTTACTCATCTGGTCTCCTGCCTCGTTATTGCCCGAATCTAACAGGCAACCTATTGCTCATTCCTGAATATGCCTCTGCAGTCTGGTGTCTAGTGGTCATTTTGGACCACAGTTCCTACAATTGCACTGGCAATGTTAACAAAGAATTCTGGAAGTTGTAGTCTCAATCCATCAGGAGGCCATGATGAACCCCAACACTTTGAAAACATGAACTGTATAGAAATAGCCCTCGATTTACAACTTCAGTTGGAATCAGAATTCTCATTGCTTATCCAGGGAGGCGTTAAGTAAATTGTGCCTGGAACATTTTTGCCATCATTGCTAAGCGAAACATTGTAGTTGCTAATTATGTGGTCATTAAGCATTCCCTATTGATTTTACTTGTTGGAAGATGATTGGGAAGGTCTCCATTGATGATCACGTGACCCCAGTACTCTGCAATCAATTGTAAATACATGTTGGTTGTCAAGCACCCGAATTCTAATCACGTGGCCACAGGATACTGCAATGGTCATAAATGTGAGGACCAATTGTGAGTAATTTTTTCAGTGCCATTGTCCCTTCCAGCAATCACTAAATGGTTGTCAGTCAAGAGTTACATGTAAACCGAACATGATGTTACAACAAAGCAATCCTATTTTGTGAGAATGATTCATGTCTAAATACTGTATGTCTAATTCTTTGGACAAACATAGTAACTTTATACATATTGGTGCGGCCTGGGATACAAGGGAAATCCCGATTTAAGAATAAAGCCAACTTTTGATTGGCTGGTTGCCATTTCTAGAAATGGAGAAAAAGATAAAAAACCACAAATCTTTAAAATGGGAGAAAAATACCCAAAGAAGAAACTAAATTAGAGAAGACAGTTCCGATTACAGATGTCCAAAAGAAAGTTTGTCTTGGGTATAGGCCTAGCTGCTGATTAATGGATCTCTTGGGGGTCTACAGATGTCTTACTAGATAATCAAATGGATATTATTGTTTTGGTATCAGTTTGGAGTCCAGCTGGTATATTAGTTTAACAGAATTACAAAGAGAAATAAATCAATAATGCAGTAATAAAACCTCCATTATATACTGCACGAGGGAAGCAGACATAATTACTACAAAAATCTTAATAAGAAAGCAAGATTTATTGCTTTTGACCTCAACCTTTCAAACCCAAGGAAAAATGCATTATAAGATTATGGTACAAAGGTTGGAATGGGGTTATAAGGGCGTGCATTCAATATTTACAACCGTTCTTAATTTAGCAGAGAGACTGAAATGTACTTAATTACATTTTAACATCCCAACAACACCCCAGTTCCATGAAAAAATATTTCCAAGAAAAAAAATCCTTCTGACGTTAAGATACATCAGATAGTCAAACAAATCCTTTTATTTATATTTATTAAGAGTTTTCATATGGTAAAAGATAAGCCAAAAGGAAAAGAAAAGAAAAAAAAGGCAAGAAAGAAAAAGGAAAAGGAAACTAAATTTAAGAAATATATAAATGATTTCCAGCCTTCTTTTCAACAGAATAACAGAATCGGAAGGGATCTTGGAGGTCTTCTAGTCCAACCCCCTGCTCAAGCAGGAAATCCTATACTCTTTCAGATAAATGGTTATCCAATCTTTTCTTAAAAACCTCCAGTAGGCTAGTTGTTTCACTGATTAATTGTTCTGCCAGAAAATTTCTCCTTTGTTCTTGATAATTACATTCCTATTGTTCCTCCCCCATCTCTTTTACAAATACCCTCACCCTCTATCAGTGGTGAAATCCAAATTTTTTTACTACCGGTTCTGTGGGCATGGCTTGGTGGGCGTGGTGTGGCTTGGTGAGCGTAGTTTGGTGGCCACGGCAGGGGAAGGACACTGCAAAATCTCCATTCCCATCCCACTCCAGGGGAAGGATACTGCAAAATCCCCATTCCCTCCCCACTCTGGGGCCAGCCAGAGGTGGTGTTTGCCAGTTCTCCAAACTACTCAAAATTTCTGCTACTGGTTCTCCAGAACCTGCTGGATTTCACCCCTGCCCTCTATTTACTCCACATCTTTCTTAATCCTGAAATCCAAAAATCCTCAATTCAATTTATTTTCTTCTTTCAGTAAAAAAACAAAAACAAAACACAACCCTATAAGATTTCCAGTCTATCCAAAAAGTTTCTGTAATTTGCATGCAGCCTGGAAAACAAATCCTGAGCACTCTTCGTAATGCTTATTTATTTAAATAATCTGTTCTAATGAATTCTGCTCTGCCTTCCCATTTCGCTAGCTGTTCTAGTAACCTACATAATCATCCATTTCAGTTATAAAGTGAATATTGTAATAAAAACATATCTCAGATCATCTGCTGTGGTTGAACTACGTGCATATTATATGCCCTTACGTTATAGCCCTGTTGCAATATCCACTTTCTAATACCACCAATGCCAACAGAATCAAGCAAGCTTTAATAAAAACCCTTCTATTTCTGTAATAATGGAATTGCGTAAAATGTCTTGTGGAATGAAAGGGGCTAAAGATTTTTTTTTTAATAAAAGAGAACTATTTTTAGATAGCTATAGTGCTCTATTTGAAGGAAAACATAGTTATTATTGCCTGTATACCCTTGGGGCATGCTGTATGCCCCATAAACTTGATTTATATTTCATTTAAAGCATTTAAAACAACTCTCAGCCAAGAACAGAATGTTATTTTGATTTCTTCTTCTCCTCCTCCTCCTCCTCCTCCTTCTTCTTCCATTTATTTATTTATTACTTTGTCAAACATGTACAAGATAGCAGATATCCTGACAGTTTGGAGGCTCTTCTTCTTCTCCTTCTCCTCCTCCTTCTCCTCCTCCTCCTCTTCCTCCTCCATCATTTATTTATTTATTACTTTGCCAAACATGTACAAGATAGTAGTCCTTTCTCCTGACAGTTTGGAGGCTCTTCTTCTTCTTCTTCTTCTTCTTCTTCTTCTTCTTCTTCTTCTTCTTCTTCTTCTTCTTCTTCTTCTTCTTCTTCTTCTTCTTCTTCCTCTTCCTCTTCCTCCTCCTCCCCTTCTTCTTCTTCCATTTATTTATTTATTACTTTGTCAAACATGTACAAGATAGCAGATATCCTGACAGTTTGGAGGCTCTTCTTCTTCTCCTTCTCCTCCTCCTTCTCCTCCTCCTCCTCTTCCTCCTCCATCATTTATTTATTTATTACTTTGCCAAACATGTACAAGATAGTAGTCCTTTCTCCTGACAGTTTGGAGGCTCCTCCTCTTCTTCTTCTTCTTCTTCTTCTTCTTCTTCTTCTTCTTCTTCTTCTTCTTCTTCTTCTTCTTCTTCTTCTTCCTCTTCCTCTTCCTCTTCCTCTTCTTCCTCTTCTTCCTCTTCTTCTCCTCCTCCTCCTCCTCCTCCTCCTCCATCATTTATTTATTTATTACTTTGCCAAACATGTACAAGATAGTAGTCCTTTCTCCTGACAGTTTGGAGACTCTTCTTCTTCTTCTTCCTCTTCCTCTTCCTCTTCTTCCTCTCCTCCTCCTCCTCCTCCATCATCTCCATTAGCTAGGTATAGCAGTATTTATACAATGTAAACTACTTACTATTAACACTGTAATAAGGTAAATTTAAACCATTACAGATAAAGAAAAGTTAATATCAGTGTTAATTATAATTCTGAGAACTTAATGCACATAAAATTGCTTGAATTGTACATTGAAGCTAAGTAAGCCATAAAATATGGTGAAAACTGACTATTTTGACTCCTATTACAGCTGCCACTGGGAGAGCGTGTAAGAAGAAAGAGGCTGCCACATGATGTGGCTAGAAGCAAGGGAGGGAGTCCTTCCTGATGCGAACTTGGCATTTAAAATCTGACCAAAGCAGAATAAAATTGGGTCCTGTCCAGTGGTGGGATTCAGCCAGTTCGCACCACTTCGGGAGAACCGGTTATTAACTTTCTGAGCAGTTTGGCGAACTGGTTGTTGGAAGAAATCGTTAGGGCAGAGAACCGGTTGTTAAATTATTTGAATCCCACCACTGGTCCTATCATGTAGTAAATGGCTTTTAATAGATGACTTTTCCCCTCTCCACTGAAGCTGTATCATACCTAGAATTATTTAATTGATTTATTTAATTTAATCAACTATTTAATTTTATCAATTGTCAACAAAAAAAAAATATAATTTCAGAAGAACTGGGAAATAAAAAAACTCCTGTATTAAGTTGTAATGATGAAAAGGGTCCACCTATACTTGATAATGTAAAAACCAAAATTTTAGGGATCTTAGTTTTCAAAATCTAGAAAGGTATAAATAACCCTGACACTTTGTTGTCCTTTAAGCAGGATGGCCAATTCAGTACAGAACACTGCCCTTTTGTCCAATAATAGGAATAAAAACATTTCAAATTGCCCCAAACTGAATTACAGCTTTTTTTTTCCGGAAATGATGTTATTTGAGTTTGCAGGCTGCTTTTGATCAACTGTTGTTGCTATAGACACTCGGTCTGGGGTCAACTTTGCGCAATCATAGAGTTCCCTTTCCAACAATACGTCTATTGTCTGGCTGAATTGTGGGATTGCACTTTTACTTGTTTGCTCAGTAATACAGGTGCAAAACATTTCATTTATAGAACCATGTCCCGTCTACCATACCAGCTAGTAGTTTAAAATCATTTGATTGAGTCCTTCTTGAATGCCTCCAGACCTGACACCTAAGATACGGTATAAGTGTCAGGGCTACACAAATTCCTTGGTAGGATATAAAGAATTTTGGGCCCTGTGGTTCCAATGGTGTTTGGGGGGGAATGCCAAAGAAAACCTATTGCTGACATTGATTTCTGAGGACAGACATCTTGTTTCAACATTTTCCTGCTAGACTACTGCAATGCATTCTTCACGAGTCTTCCTTTGAAGACTACTCAAAAACTGCGAATGGTCTAGAATGGGTGTCAGCAACCTGCGGCTCCAGAGCCACATGTGGCTCTTTGGGCCCTCTGCTGTGGCTCCGTCAGGTGATCCCATCACTGGCTGACCCTGCCCCTCACCCTGCACTCCCAGTCACCCCTCGCCTGGCCTGAGAAGGTAAGGGTGACTGTGGGGGATGGAGAAGCGGCCAGGGCAGAGACAGAGAGATACAGAGAGAGGGAGAGAGAGAGAGATGTCAAAAGGGTTTTGTGGTTCCCGGTGTTTTTTAACAACCGGGTCTCTGTCCTAAAGACCGACTGAGTAGGTGTGGCTAGGGGGTCATGTGACTGGTCGAAGTGAGTGACATTGAGTTGGCCACGCCCACCCAGGTTTTGTGGCTCCCGGTGTTTTCTTTTCTGTGGGAAATGGGTCCAAATGGCTCGAGTGTTTAAGGTTGCAGAGCTCTGGTCTAGAACAGGGGTCTCCAACCTTGGTCCCTTTAAGACTTGTGGACTTCAACTCCCAGAGTTCCTTAGGGACCAAGGTTAGAGACCCCTGGTCTAGAAGGCTGCAGTCCATTTTCTTTTCTCCAGGATGTGCTCTATGTCAGTTTTTCTCAATTTCAGCAGCTTTAAGATGGGTGGGAGTAAGATTTCTAGGGATTTAAGCCCACACATTTTAAAGCTGCTGTACTGCTCTGGCCAACTTCTCTCGGAATCAAGGCTTGTATCATCCCTTTTAATATCCCAGAAACCACTTAATGTGAATCTCCTCTGCACAACATTTAACCAATTATTGCTGTTTTTAATTTCAATTTAACTGTTTCGTTTAGTCAATATTGCTTTTATTATTTCAATATTACTTTATATTTCATATATTGTATATTGCTTTGTGGGGTTATTGGATTAATCCATTTTGCGAGTTTGCTCACTGTTCCCAATCATAAACTAACAAAGGGCTGGGCTATTTCTTTATTTCATTAGTTTCGATATGGTTTGTAAATAGGGTATGTATGTAGTTTTTATCTACATTAGGGCACATATATAAATTAGGGTATGCCAAGCTAAAAAAGGCGAAGTTAACTGTTATCAAGTTTATCATGCTGTGTGTGTAATAGCTATAAGGTCTTTATCTAATCCTCAGTATAAGATATATAAAACCAATGTAATTTAGAGGAAATTATCCCACTAGACTTGAAATCCTGGGCTTGGAAAACTTGGAACTCCGTCGCCTTCGACAAGACCTAAGTTTAACTCATAGAATCATCTATTGTAATGTCCTTCCTGTCAAAGACTACTTCAGCTTTAATTGCAATAATACAAGAGCAACCAATAGATTTAAACTTAATGTCAACCGCTTTAATCTAGATTGCAGAAAATATGACTTCTGTAATAGAATCATCAGTGCTTGAAATACTTTGCCTGACTCTGTGGTCTCTTCTCATAATCCTAAAAGCTTTAACCAAAAACTTTCTACTATTGACCTCACCCCATTCCTAAGAGGACCATAAGGGGCGTGCATAAGAGCACAAACGTGCCTACCGTTCCTGTCCTATTTTCTTTTCTTCTATACCTTTATATATCATATCATATAACCTTTCTGTATGATAGTTACATATATTGTTGTGACAAAATAAATAAATAAATAAATAAAATAAACTTTAAGAGTTGTGGACTTCGACTCCCAGAACTCCTCAGCCATTCCTTGCTGGCTGAGGAATTCTGGGAATTGAAGTCCACAAGTCTTAAAGTTGCCAAAGTTGGAGACCTCTGATTTATAAGGTACGATTTCGTACAAAGCTATAGCAGAGAAGCTTCCAGTGATACTGGGTTTGATTTATGACATTGGTGGGCGTCACTGTGTGGGTGCATATGGTTCTTACATATATCTATGCTAAAGTTTCCTGAGAAACTGCATATCTGAATTCTGACAGATACCCAAGTTAACGTCACGCTTCTTGGGAATGGTGGAAGCCACACCCCGAAAGTCCTTAGTACGCTTGCGCAACTGCATTTTTGTTAATTTTTTTTTTTTAGCGGGAAGCCTGACATCACCAATACAGGACGGCGAAAACCAAGGTGCGCTTGCGCGTCTGTCGCATATGACCTTTGCTGACCCGCACCTGTGTCCTAACGGGGCGGGGGGAAAGGAAGCGCTGCAGTTCCACACATGCGCACTACCTCCGGGTTGTAAACCGGGCCTTTTTTTTTTTTTACCCCTGGGTGACGTCAGTGTAGTCGATGACATAATTTATGGCGTGATGCGCCATGACGCTAGCTTCTAATTTCGGTCCTGAGCACAGTCCCTTCTCTATGGTGCTTTAGCTCTCGTAGAGCGCCTCGTATCCTTCCGGAGCTGGCCCCGCCTTTGGGGCGGGGTGTGTGGAAAAATAGAGACTGGTTTTGGCGGGAGTTGAAAGGTAAGCGGTGAGCTGAGGGGGGAACCCGCCGACGTTCCGCGAGTGCTTCTCGGGAAGCGGCTGGGAATGACGGGCCCCGGTGTTCTGTCTTCCCCGCGTGCATTTTAAGCTAGAAAACCGACCCACCGCTGTGGACTCGGCCGCTCTCTTGTCTCTGGGCCTGTTCTTTGCGGTGGCTCCGCCCCCCGCCCCTTCTGTCCTTCCAGGGAAATTGGGCGCCTCTGGAAGGACTTCATTCACACGACACGATACACCCGGGTTCAGGTTGCAGCGGGAGGGGTTTCTGCGAAGGCTCAATGGTGGTGGTGGTGGGGAAGCTGGTTCAAGCAAGCGGTTAGGGAGAAGGCCTCGAGGATGCTCATCAGCTCCACTGGGCTATTGTGCGAACAGGGCCTTCTGACTGAGGGAAAGCATGAGAGAAGAAGCAAACTCATCAAGGAGAGAAGCAGCCTATAGAACTAAGGAGGAATTCCCTGACAGAACAATTAATCAGTGGAACGACCTGCCTCCGGAAATTGTGGGTGATCCTCCAATTGTGGGAGGTTTTTAAGAAGATGTTGGACAGATATTTGTCTGCAATGGTACAGGGTTTGATGCCTAAGCAGGAGGTTGGGCTAGAAGATCTCTAAGGTCCTGTCCAACCCTGTTATCCTTTCATAATAATGGATTGGAAGGGACCTTGGAGGTCTTCTAGTCCAACCCCCTGCTCAAGCAGGAAACCCTACATCATTTCAGACAAATGGTTATCCAACATTTTCTTAAAAATTTCCAGCGTTGGAGCATTCACAACTATTCTATCTATTCCTATTATATGACACCTTCTGTTAGAAGACACAGCCAGAGACTGGGATGTCTATGGGGATTCTCAGTCATCCAGGTTATGGTTGTCCCAAAAATGCTTTTTTTCAAGAGGCATCTGGACTTTCTGGTGTGTGTTTTTTAAACTAATCTGGTTAAATTTGTTGTTTAATAGAGCCTACATATTAGAGGGAGATGTGTGAGCCTCTGAATAATGACAAGAGTGATGTCTATGGAGATTCTCACTCATCCAGGTCATGGTTGTCCCAAAGGTGCTTTTTTTCAAGAGGCATCTGGACTTTCTGGTGTTTTCGTTTTGAAGACGTTTCGCTTCTCATCCACAGCTGAAGAAGCTTCTTGGATAAGAACTGTCTTCAAAAGAAAAACCAAAAAGTCCAGATGCCTCTTGAAAGAAAGAAAAAAAGCACCTTTGAGACAGAGGCCAGGATGAAACCGGTAGCACCTTTTCTGACTGATTTTATGAGCTGTGTGGGTTTACAGGTAGAGGTAATTGTCCCAAAGGGATGTCATTTGCTCTACTTTTACCCCCTGATGTCCTTCCTCCTGGTGCAGATCTTGAGCGACCATTTTGGAAAAAAGACACTTTGACAGCATAAACTGAGTGAGAAGTTGCTGAACGTGCATTACACAGAAGATTTCAGCCAGTTTCAAAAGACTTCAACAAATGCAATGGATGTTTTAATGTGTTATGATGGTTCTGGATAAGATCAGATCTGTCTCACGTGAAATCAGCATGTGCCTAAGCAATCTGTCTATTCCCACTTCTTCCTCATTTAAATCCTACAGGAGTTTAGCCACTCTATTCCTCTGATGAAGTGAGCTGTAACACCCCCCCCCCAAAAAAAACCTTTATGTCTGTTAATATTTGTTATTTTTCAGAAAAAGTGTTACCGTATTTCTGATTTTTGACTACTGACCACTAAAAAGGTTTACCTCCTACTACCAGTATATATTTGGACCGAATGAAAGCAAGCTGGTTGAATTACATATGTGTTCAGGTTGATCTTTTTGGAGCTCTGTGTATTTTTCTTTAAATGTTCTCAGGTTAGTGTGTCACAGTGATTGGCCCCCTATTCTCTAAATGTGTGTTAGTATATAGTAGGCTCTAATCTCTGTTGCTGGATGTGATTTCCCTATAAGTCCTAGACCAGAGGTCTCCAGCCTTGGTCCCTTTAAGACTTTTGGACTTCAACTCCCAGAATTCCTCAGCCAGCTTTGCTGGCTGAGGGACTCTAGGAGTTGAAGTCCACAAGTCTTAAAGGGACCAAGGTTGGAGACCCCTGTCCTAGACAGTTGGTGATTACACTGAGTAAAATGGAACTGTTGTGTTATAGGAGCAGTTGCAATGCAGGTAGTCCTTGATGTAAAACCATTAGTTTAGTAACCATTCAAAGTTACTGGGGGAAAAAAAGATTTATGACCAGTCCTCACACTTACTACCGTTACAGCATCCCCATGATCATATAAACAAAATTGGAGTATGGGCAATCAGCATATATTTATGATGGTTGCAGCATCCCATGATCAGATGATCTCCATTTGCAACCTTCCCAGCAAACCCGACAAGCAAAGTCAATTGGGGGGGAGCTGGATTTGCTTAATGATTGTGATTCATTTAACAACTACAATGATTTTCATAACAATTATAACAAAAGTTGTAAAAACAAGTGTGACTTACTTAAACAGTGCCTTGCTTTTAGCAATGGAAATTCTGGTCTCAATTTTGATTGGAAGTCGAAGACTACCTATACTATAATTTTTCAAGACAAACAGTAACACAGGTCTAATCCTTTCCCATTCCTCCCTCTACAGGTTGCTAGGGAGAAGAAAGCAACAATGCAGGCATTTCTGAAAGGTTCAGTCAGTGCTAAACCTCTCTCTACTAAAGAACGGGGAGCTGCTGCAACTGCAGGAAGCAGTGGGGAGAGCAAGAAAGTCAGACCCATTCCTTGGGTTGAAAAATAGTAAGAGTTTTGCTCTGGTTTGGAATCTAAATAATGTAATTACTGAGGATGAATGTGTAGACTTGAACTGCTGGGGAATGAGGATGTTTCAAATTAGCTTTTTGATTGTAATCACCAGATCTCTCTGCTTTTTCTGTGTCTCTCCTTGGTTAATCTTTGGTATATAATTGGACTTACATACCTATTGATAAATATATTCATGCTTGTCCAAAGTAATTTTGGCCCATGTTTGTATTGTTAGGGTAGTTTATTAAATTCATATGCTGCTCATCTCACCATCAATTGATTCTAGGTGGCTTACAACAAGATAAAAATAATGTAATACATTAAAACAATAAATATTAACACTACAATTAACAAAGATAGCTAAGAAAGGAACTATATGCAGGGTGAAGAACCTGCAATGATCTGCTACCATGTTTTGTTTGTATTTATTTCAAATGATACTGTTTAACAGAAAATATAAGTTAGCTCAGTACAATGTTCTGTGTCACTTCACCACCTTGTCTTTTAAAACGTATTTAGACACTTGCATTACTTCAGTCATTACCTGAAATGACACTACCATATGTACTCACTGGACCACCTAAGGAGATTGGAAAAGATTATATGGAATCTCAGTTAGTATTGAAGTTAATCCTTTATCTGATGATATGGAGACTAACCCAGTCTCCCCAGGAGGCAGTATTTTGCTGAGACCTGATTTTTTTTCCACAAATGTGAAGGATAATTGATACACTTATGTGTAATGACTGTTGTTATATCACAAATAGCTATATATTTGTATAATTTTTTTTAGTAATTTATCATTGATTGCCTTCATCTTATCAATGGCTAGAATTTAGATCCTGTTATTGTGGCAGCTACTTGCTCAGACTTCTAAGCAATAAAAGAGGTGCAAAGGTCTTTGATCTAAACAGAATTGGAAAGGACCTTGGAGGTCTTCTAGTCCAACCCCTGCTCAAGCAGGAGACCCTATACCATTTCAGACAAATGTCTGCCCAATTTCTTCTTGAAAACTTCCAGTGATGGAGCAATGAAGATGCTGTAATCATAATATTCATTTTGATTTTTAAAGAGTAATTCGTACAGCATTTAATGAGGTGTTCATTTTTAAACATCTAGCCGTCCAAAATGCATGGATGAAGTTGCATTTCAAGAGGAAGTTGTGGCTGTACTGAAGAAATCCTTACAGGGAGTTGATGTGAGTGTGGCAGTCATTAAAATAATTGGTTCATGTGGAAATTAAATGAAATGGGAAAAATTTGTACCATTGCCAGTTCTTCATTGTTTTATCAAAATTCAAGTACCAGTAAGTATACCCTTAACTGTTGAAAGATGCATATTGTGAATAAAGGAGCCAGTTTCCTAAATATTAAAGCAGCAGTATCGTGTTTTTAATCATACGTTACTAGAGATGGAGTGATGGTTAATGTACAGGGTTAATTGAAGATGTATAAATATAATTAATGCAGGGTCGGGTCTGCCCAGTTACCATTTTAGAACGGTGGGGAGGGAGAAAAGAGAGAGTAGGAGGTAGGAAAGAGGAGAAGAGGAAGAATGAGGGGTAGAAGAGGGAGAAGGAAGGTGGAGGGAGAAGGAAGGTGTAGGGTGGAGGGAGGAGAGGATGTAGATAAGAGAAGGAGAGGAAGGTTTGGAAAGTAGAAGAAGGTAGAAGAGGGAAGAGTGTTAAAAAGGGGGGTGGTGACTGGGCAAGCCCGACTAATTGTATATAACTGTACATTGGATGAGCTGTTTGATATGATTGTAAAAATAAAACTTCAAAAATATTTAACCGCAAAAAAAAAAAAAATCATACATTGCCTTTGATACTACATGTGCCAAGTGATAGTACAGATAGTCCTCGACTTAGGACCACAATTGAGCCCAAAATTTCTGTTGCTAAGCAAGACAGTTACTAAGTGAATTTTATCCCATTTTACTACCTTTCTTGCCACAATTACTAAGTGAATCACTGCAGTTCTTAAGTTAGTAACATGGTTGATAAGTGACTCTGGCTTCCCCATTAACTTTTGCTTGTCAGAAGGTCACAAAACAGGATCACGTGAGTCTGGGACACTGCAACCGTCATAAATATGCAGCAGTTGCCAAGTGTCTGAATTTTGGTCACGTGACCATGGGGATACTGCAAAAGTTGTAAGTTGCAAGTGTGAAAAATGGTCTTAACTCACGGTTTCCAGTGCCTCTGCAACTTTGGTCATGTAAGTCAAGGACTACCTGTACTTCTTAAAAGCTTGGTTTACATATTGGGTTTACATATTGTAAGATATTAAAATTTGCAGCAGCTAAAAAATTCTAAATATGCTTTGTAATCTATGGATTACAGCTTCTTTTAATGATGTCTTCTGTCCCTCTTTATGTTTCTTACTACTTGTTGTTTACATAGCAACTTAGGAAAATAATTATAAATTATAGATATAAATAATTTTTAAAAATGCTGTTGCTTCTCTTTTGAATTCGACTCCTTGTATAATGTAAGCTGACTGGCTGGTCTATTTTGATCCCGCTTCTTAGGTATTTATAAAATTGGATTTAAATATTACTGCTGTCAAGGTTCCAGAAAAACCTCTTCTGCATAAAAAAAACTCAGAAGTCATTGTCTTTCAGAGTTCTTTACTAGCATGAGGAAACTGGCACACGATGAGTGAAATTCCAAAACTAAACTTCCGGATTCTTTTCCCAGTTATACAAACCTCAAGAGTCCCACCCTCCTAACCCCTTTGCTGGTCACATGGTCCCACGTTCTCCCAGTTCATTCAAATACCTTCTCGCCACTCCTCCTGCAGATGTGAACACCATCCGACCTTGACCGCTTGAAGAATGTTACCATACCCCTCAACCCCCCTTCTTCCCCTCAGGGGAAAAATGTGGCAGCGTTTGGAACCCTAAAGTCTAGTATGGTTTCCAGGCCTGACAACTGCATTTGCTGGCTAAATGGGAAAATATTCATTGATATTTCATCTTTTATTTTTCTTGTAACTAAGCAACTAATATCTAGAAATATTCATTATTTGAAAATTAAGTCTTATTGGCTGAGATTAAAAAAACAGACAAAACCAAGCCACTTGCTCCGCATGTTGAAGGGTTTCTGGTTCCAGTATCTTCTACAAAATATTAAGGCCGTGGCTCCCAACCTTTTGGGCACCAGGAAATGGTTCAGTGGAGAGAGGTTTTTCCGTGGACCGGAGTGGGCATGGTTTTGTCTGCTGCCTGCATCCCATGAACGGGGCTTCACTTGTTTACATGGACCGGTTTCTGGCATGCCACGGACCGGTGCTGGTCCATGGACCACGGATTGGGAACCCATGTACTAAGGGTTTTTTTGTTTTTGTTTTTTTTAACCTGGCGGGTTTAGAGAGCATCCCTTCGTACAGTATAGATCAGGGGTTTCCAACCTTGGCAACTTTAAGCCTGGTGGACTTCAACTCCCAGAATTCTTTGCTGGCTGGGGGATTCTGGGAGTTGAAGTCCGCCAGGCTTAAAGTTGCCAAGGTTGGAGACCCCTGGTATAGATAACTGCTCAAAGAAAGACCACTAAACACACACCTACACTATCTATTTGACTCTTCACCATTGTCTTGAATGCCTTGCTTTCAGTATTTAGACATGTTTGAATAACTGCATCTGTATTTTGTTGAAATGTGCTTTCTACGTAGTTTCCACAGTTTTACCATATGTTTATGGTTTTACCATATGTTTATCGTGAATTTTAATTTGTAAGTATCCTTGTATTTTTAACCTTTTCTGAATGGAATAAGCTGTCTGCAGGTACATTAATTTTATTGTTGGAAAGAATAAAATAAAATAGATGGATCATTTAAACAACCCTGTTTAAAATACGGCCATTCATTCTGCAATTCTTTTATACATTTCCCTGGAATTTGGTTCTATTGAACCCACTGGGTTTTTCTTTTCAGTAAGGTTAGAACATAGAACGTTGGGTATTTAAGAATGTGTGAGGCTTTGAATGAGGCGTTCACAGCATTGTGGAGAAAATATACATACAAATTTTAGATTTTTTTTCTTTCTAACGTTTTTTTTCTTACGCTTCTTGCAATTGTTTGAAAAACAGGAAATATGTATATGCTAAATGTATTATCATATTCTTTAAATTTCTTTCTGTTGTAGCTTCCCAACCTCTTGTTCTATGGACCTCCTGGAACTGGGAAAACATCTACTATTTTGGCAGCAGCTAGAGAACTTTTTGGGTAATATGAAGTTTAGTGAAATTGAATTTAACTTTATCCATGTGTTGTTGTTCTCAGTAGTATTTCTGGCATGAACATTTTGAAATTTTATAATACAGTAAGAATGAGTCCTGTTCAGAATTAAGAATAAAATAGATACTGTATATTTGTAAGGCTGATTGGTGAAGAATTCCTAAATGTGGACATGGATGCAGATATAATATCTAGGACAGCGATAGGCTACCATACATTGTTTTGGACTCCAGGGTCATCAACCCCTGCCTATGTGACAAATCTCCAAGGAAAATGGGAGGTATAGTCCAAATCATGCTTCTCTGTCCTGTTTTAGGAACACACAAGGGAGTGGAAACTTGAGGGGCAGAACTAAATACAATGCTACAAGTTATAGTAGTGGGCAGATTTGGAATTTTGAGACCCTGTTTTAGCAGCCTTGTGAATAGCTGTCTTTCTGGGCATAGGAAATTCTGCTTTATTGGAAGGCAGAGTGATCAGATTGCTTCTCACCAGCTTCTCTAGTCCACCAGGATGATCTCGACCACCTCGTGACTTTTTTCCTAGGGTGCATTTCCAAAGAACCACCCCTATTTTATTTTGTAAATCCCACAAAGACTTTATGGATCCCCAAAGCATTGTCAGAAATTCAGATTAGGCTTATTTGGGGAACGATGGCCTCCTGCGTATTGTTTTCATTAAATATTCCAAATAACTAATACAATCAGGGAAGCATCAAGGCTGGTGTCTAGAGAGCCCTTGGTTATCCCTAGGCATTAAGTTGACTCAGAAGTAACCCAAAAGTGTCAGGGTGTCCTTGACTTACGACCACAACTGAGCCCAAAATTTATGTTCCTAACAGAGGCATTTGTTGAGTTTTGTCCCCTTTTATGACCTTTCCTGCCGCAGTTGTTAAGTGAATCACTGCAGTTGTTAAGTTAGTTACATAGTTGTTAAGTGAATCCGGCTTCCCCATTGACTTTGCTTCCCAGGTCTCAAAAGGGGATCACATGACCCCCTGGGACACTGCAGCCATCATAAATGTGAGACAGTTGTCAAGCATCTGAATATTGATCATGTGATCATAGGGAAGCGGCAATGGTCATAAATGTGCAAAGTCATAAGTCACGTTTTTCACTGCCTTTGTAACTTTGAGCGGTCACTAAACAAACTGTTGTAAGTTGAGGATTACCTGTAGATTTCTTTGAAATTAGCAAAAACATATTTTGATGCTGTCGTCAGCTAAAATTTACATTCTTGCAATTGAGCTTTCCACAACTTGAGTTTCTAGGTGTAGTAGGACTGCAAGTTCCTGAATTTCAGTCAGAAGCCATGACCCCTGGGAAAATTTGACCAATTGAATCCCAACGTACCTGGAAGATAGTATAATGGGGAAGTGTCAGCTCTTCAAGATAGACCAGCTTGCAAAACAGACACGGCATGAACACTGGAACTCTGTTGTTGTTATGATTCATCTCAGACAGATGTTCAAACCATAGGTGGGATTTTTATCCATCTATCTAATCCTTCCCAATGACCTGGGATAGGCAGATGTGGATGTTTCATGGTGTTAAAGGTATCATCGCAGGACCTAAGCTGTTCTGAGTAAAATTGCCTTTTGCAATTGATGGTGATTTTGTCAATGCCGATGGTGTTCAAGTCATGCTCCAGATGTTTTGGGATTGCACCCTGGATGTCTATTACTATTGGTACTTCCTTTGCTTTCTTTTGCCACATTCTATTTCTATTTGCAGGTCTTTGTATTCTGTTATCTTCTTTTTCTTCTATTCGGTTGTTTCCAGGTACCGCCACATCCACTATCCAGTTTTTTTTTCTTTCCTATGGACAATTGTTTGGATAGGCAGGTACCCGTCTCTCTGAATTCTAAAGTCCCAGAGCAATTAACTTCTTCATTTTCTATTAGTTACTCTATTATTATAGCGTGCAGTAACGGAATCTTGAAAGACAGACAGATTCTCTTCCCCCTCTTCCCCCTCCTCTCTATCCAGCCTAAACTAATGTTTAACTAAAAGATATATCCCTGTATTTTACTACAGACAAGGTGCTATAGCAGTTTACTTTATGAGAATTCAAAATGTGAACCTGGGTTAACAGTTCTGCCTAAGACGTTTATTAAAAAGCGTTTGTATTTCTTTTGTTATAAATAGCCCTGAATTGTTCCGGCAGAGAGTCCTTGAATTAAATGCATCTGATGAACGTGGAATACAAGTCATTCGAGAGAAAGTCAAGACTTTTGCCCAATTAACAGTATCGGGAAATCGTTCCGAGTAAGCTCTCTTGGATAATATTTCTCTCTGTTTCAGGTTAACATGAGTTGCTTTGTAATGCTAAAATAAACTACGAGTCAGCACTGTATTATGAGGCTCTCAGATGATGCATTAGTCAGTCACCCAAACTTTACTATAATCTGAGGGGAATTTATCATTCACCAAGCGTATATACCTTTGCTGGTATCTCCAATAGAACATGTGTAGGCACTGAAATGTAATGTAATATATTAAGATACTTAAATTGTGTCCTTCATTTAATTGAAATAGCAGCTTCAACTATCCTTTTGGATAACTATTGATCAGATTATGATAAGAAATAGATTAATGTATCAATTCTCCTTTAAATATTCTATAGGCAGAAAGGAAAGATATAAACCATATCGAGCTTACATATTGAAAAATTTAAAGCAGAGTTTAGGAAAAGCATGAGTTGATTTGGCCTGTTTTTCTCTGCTTGTTTTTTTTTCTTTTTTGCTGGGATTTAAGGACAAATAACTACTTTAGCTAAAATCACATTCTTTTGGCTTCTTAAATTCCTCTCTAAAATGGGGAAAAACAATTCAAGAGTTTTAAAGGTGAAATTGACGCCATAAGCTTCTGTAAAGCTCAAGGATCAGATGTTGCCCTTAAAACCTACCCCCTAAAAGGCCAGAAACTTCGGCCTTGTTAAGTTTGGTCAAATTAGGGGAAGTCATAAAAACACCTGCAGTGTGTGAATGCCAACACTTTCCATAAATGAATCCATGAGAAATAAAAAGTCTAGAAGAAAATAATGTGGCCTGTTTTGAATAACAGTGAGACAGTTCCACTTAGTGCAACAGTATCTAGTTAAATTGGGGAACAGATTGGGGAAAGTTCCAATTTAGAATTTTTTCCACTGTTAAGCTCTGAATGATAAGCAATGTTTACGCCAGAATGTGTTTGCCAGTAGACCATTGAAAGCAGTGCTGGTGCTAGCACCATAAATGGCTCACACGTGCTTTTGTGATTGTTTGTTTTTTAGCGGCAAACCATGTCCGCCTTTTAAGATCATAATCCTGGATGAGGCAGATTCTATGACCTCAGCAGCTCAAGCAGCTTTAAGGCGCACCATGGAGAAGGAATCTAAGACCACACGATTTTGCCTTATCTGTAATTACATTAGCCGGTGAGTATGAATTACAGTGTGCATTTGTATTTATTTACTCTTACAAAAAATGTATTCGGTAATTACACCTCGGAGTCCACTCACCTCTTGGTAACACCCTGGGCATACTGCTGAGATTTTCTGGGGAATGTTAAAGATGTTTTTATAACTGCTTTTTTTAAAGCTGATTTTTCAGCTTCCCACTCTAGCCTTCAGCCCTGGGATTTCCAGGTGTTTTCCCATCCAGATAACAACCAGGTCTGACCATGCATATATTCTGAGTCTATATTTGGTTACCTCTGTTTGTTAAAATATCTGTCTAAGAAATCAAAGAATGTATTTTAAAGACAATTGTGTTCTACTTATGGAAAAAAATGCTAATATGTGAAAATGTATAGCCTGCCAGCCTAGCAGTTTGAGAGCCAAGCAAACAATGCCGGCTGGCGGCCCCCAGGGGAAGGGCCTTCTCTGTGGGGGCTCCCACACTCTGGAACGAGCTTCCCCCGAGCTTACGCCAAATACCTGACCTTCGGACATTCCGTCGCGAACTGAAGACACACCTTTTTATTCGCGCGGGGCTGGCTTGAATTGAATTTTAATTTTTAAATTTTGTAAATTTTATTAATTTTAAATGGGGTTTTTAGTTCATGGCATATTTTAATTTTTTCAGGCTAATTTTAAAATAAGTTTTTTAAATTGCATTTTAATTTTGTACATTGTATGTTTTATCTTGCCTGTACACCGCCCTGAGTCCTTCGGGAGAAGGGCGGTATAAAAATCAAATAAATAAATAAAATAAATAAATAAATAAATAAATGTGAATAGATAAATAGGTACCACTTTGGTGGGAATTTAACAGTGTTCTGTGTGCCTTTGGCATATAGTCATGCTGGCCACACAACCACAACAAATATCTTTGGGCAATGCTGGCTCCCTTGGCTAAGAAACAGATGAACACCATGGCCTAGAGTTGGATACAACTGGACAGGGAAACTTTTACCTTCATATGCTGTGGAAAAAAAATACGTTGTAAGAAAATAAGAACATAAAGTGCTTGTTTCCTCTGGTTAGTGAGTTTCTCTTCCTGTCTTTGATAGAATCATTGAACCGATTACATCTCGATGCTCCAAATTTCGCTTCAAGCCACTTTCTGACAAAACCCAACGCCAGAGACTTCTAGACATTGCTGAAAAGGAAAATGTGATGATCAGCAATGAGGTAACATGCCAATTAATTATAAAATTCTTTGTCATAATATTGTGAACAAAAGGTTGTATTCATCAATGCTTTTTTTTTTTTGCTTTTTTTTTGCCTGTAGAAGAGGTAACATTTGTGAATGGAATTCCATGTCCCCCTCCCCGTCCAAAGGTTTCTCTACACAGCTTAGTTCTATAGCACAGAATTGGAGAATCCCCTTGGACGGGAAAAAGAAACTTCTGCTGAATTAAATACAACCTTAAAGTTTAATTGTGTGTTCTTTCTTTCATCTGAGAGCCTGAGACAGGATTCCGTCTTTTGTAAGGAACGGAGATAGATTAGACTTAGAACAGTCCTTCCAAAATGGGATCTCTAATTGCATTGATACTAACTCCAAATTGCCAGGATTGGGAAGATGAACTTAAATGTAATACTAGAAGATTGTACATAAACAGTCCTACAATTTGGACTTTGTGTTCCAATCATGGAAGTTCAATAGAAGTTTAACATGCCCTCCTCACTCATATCTCCAAAAGAAATGCATAACCCACACTAATGTGGATTGAACTGCCTGTGGCTCACTACGAATGAAACTTTTCTCTTCCTTCCTTCCTTCCTTCCTTCCTTCCTTCCTAACTGATGAACAATCCAGTCAAACAAATATATCACATACCCAAAAAGAGACTCCAACCACTTAGCCTGGGACATCAGCCAAGTCTTTTAAGGCCCACCAGAATGCCTTCAGGGTGGTAAGCACCTGGATTTTAGGGGGACCTCCTTTCAGTGGGCAAACACTGAGTCAGAGAAGGCACTCTTCCAGGGTCCTGATAGATGGATTGTTTCTTAAGGGAATCTGGAGCATGCCAACTGTTGGAATCAACCAGCTGACATCACAGGAAACAGGCAATTCCTAAAGTATCCAGTCCTTATTCCATGTAGGATTTTTTAGATCATAACCAGCACTTTGAATTGCACAGGGGAGCAAACCAGGCCACCAGTGCATCTCACAAAGCCGGAGTATCACACGGGCATACTGAAATATGTCCATCACTGCCTATGTGACTTCATTCTAGACCTAATTGAAGCTTCCAGGTGATCTTGAAGCACAGCCCCCTGCAAAGTGCATTGAAATCATCAAGCTGTGAGTTGACCAGGGCATGAGTGACTGTCTGAAGGGCCTCTTGATTTAGGAAAGGGCAACACAGGTGTACCAGATGAAGCTGGGCAAAGGCTTTCCTTGGCATAGCTGCCACCTGCCGATTGAGCAGGAGCTGAGAGTGTGGGAAGGCTCCTTTTGAATGTGGATTTGTGTTGCAATCCAAGGTTCAAGATAGACTATCCCCAAATCTAGGCAGTCCAAACTTCCACAGCCACTCAGTCTTGGTAGGATTAAGTTGATGGTTCCTCCCCCACCAAACCTGCACAGCCTCCAGACAACCTCAACAGTCCCACCTGACTGACTGAAACTATCCCCAAAGGAAGGAAAATCTCCATAAAATTGTAGTTTATTCCTAACCCCTGGCCTCTTGAGCTAGCCCAAAAGGATACCATGATTGGCATTTTCAAAAGCCGTTAGAGCTCAAGGAGAGTAACCATGGAAGCTCCACCACAGACTATTAACGAGCTGCAAATTTAGTATAAGATGATAAAAAGTGTGCTTTGCAAAATGGTATTCGTTGTTTTCCTTCTCTGCATACGATTTCTTTTGTGCTTCTTTCATTTTAAATATCTGTTGTGTTATACAGGCAATCGATTACCTTGTTCATGTGGCAGAAGGAGATTTGAGGAAAGCAATCACACTTCTTCAGAGTGCTACACGACTGACAGGCGGAAAAGAAGTGACAGAGAAAATTGTTATTGAAATTGCAGGGGTAAGCCTTGTTTTGAGATGACATATTTGCTCTCGTAAAAAGTGATGATCCAAAATTGTGATTTTTTTTTCATTAAAGACATACCTTCAGAAACTGCACACATTAAAGACTTGCCTAGAATAATGCTCCGAGAGTTTTGTGTGGAAGAAAGACTTTCTTGCTATAATTTGTATTAAGAATTTTAATTATAGTTGTAAAAACTAATGCAAACTAAATAGAATAGAATAGAATTCTTTATTGGCCAAGTGTGATTGGACACACAAGGAATTTGTCTTGGTGCATATGCTCTCAGTGTAAATAAAAGAAAAGATACATTCGTCAAGAATCATAAGGTACAACACTTAATGATAGTCATAGGGTACAAATAAGCAATCAGGAAACAATATCAATATAAATCATAAGGATACAAGCAACAAAGTTACAGTCATACAGTCATAAGTAGAAGGAGATGGGTGGTGGGACCGATGAGAAGTTTAATAGTAGTGCAGATTTAGTAAATAGTTTGACAGTGTTGAGGGAATTATTTGTTTAGCAAAATGATGGTGTTGGGAGAAAAAACCCTGTTCTTGTGTCTAGTTATTCTGGTGTGCAGTGCTCTATAGTGTCGTTTTGAGGGTAGGAGTTGAAAGAGTTTATGTCCAGGATGTGATGGATATCTAGATATTTTCATAGCCCTCTTTTTGACTCGTGCAGTATACAGGTCCTTAATGGAAGGCAGATTGATAGCCATTATTTTTTCTGCAGTTCTAACTATCCTCTGAAGTCTGTGTCTGTCTTGTTGGGTTGCAGAACCAAACCAGACAGTTATAGAGATACAGATGACAGACTCAGTAATTCCTCTGTAGAACTGTATCAGCAGCTCATTGGGCAGTTTGAGCTTTCTGAGTTGGCGCAGAAAGAACATTTTTTATTATATTTTTTTGATGACTTTTTTGATGTTAGCTGTCTATTTTAGATCTTGCGATATGATAGAACCTAGAAATTTGAAGGTCTCTACTGTTGATACTGTGTTGTCTAGTATTGTAAGAGATGGAAGTATGGAAGGGTTTCTCCTAAAGTCTACCATCATTTCTATGGTTTTGAGTGTGTTCAGTTCTAGATTGTTCTGGTCGCACCACGAGGCTAGTCGTTCAACCTCCCATCTGTATGCGGATTCATCATTGTCTCAAATGAGACCAATCACTGTTGTGTCATCTGTGAACTTCGGTAGTTTAACAGATGGATCGTTAGAGATGCAGGCATTGGCATACAGAGAGAAGAGAAGTGGGGAGAGCACACAGCCTTGGGGGGCCCTGTACAGGTATACCCTATACAGGTATCTGATGTGATTCTGCTTAGCTTCACCTGATGCTTCCTGTCTGTTAGGAAGATTACGATCCATTTACAAGTGTGTTCAGGTACCATAGCTGGTTTAGTTTAGTTAGAAGAATGTCTGGAATGATGGTATTGAATGCTGAACTTAAGTCCACAAAGAGGACCCTTGCATGGGTCTTTGGAGATTCAAGATGTTGTAGGATGTAGTGCAGAGCCATATTAACGGCATCATCTGATCTATTTGCTTGGTATGCAAATTGCAGGGGATCTAACAACTTAGAGAAAAAGAAGAGAATAGGAAAAAACATAAGAAAGAAGAAAAAAAATAAAGAATAAAGAAAAGAAATATATAAAGAAGTGATTTCCTACTTTAAATAGGAATAAATATTAAATATTCTTTTATTTGAAACAGACTTAATCTTTAATTCAAAAAATTAAATTGTAGGATTGGATTTCTCTTCAATTTTTCTTTATACTATCGCACCAATTTCTTCAAGGCGTTAACAAATCTCTTTGATAGATCTGTCAAAAAAATCATTTTTTAGATCATTCTTTTGATTTATCGCTTGTATTTCCCATTTAATGTTTATTGCTTTCAGTCTGGCTCTTTTCTATATTTCCAGTAATGTCGATATAGAGAAAATTGCTTGGGAGTGTATGGGAGATCAGTATGGTGTGTGAATGGGGTGGGACTTGGGGTGGCTGCTTCAGGGCCCAGGAGGGCGTGTGAAGGGCACGTGCAGTGCGGCAGGGCTTGGGTTGTTGCTGCTGCTGGAGGGGATGCGAAGGGCTGCATAAGTGTGGCAGGCTGCATGTGGCTGCCTGCCACACTTTACCAGAGTGACTTGCAGTCTTTCTTGCCAACTTCCGTATTGATTTTGCTTGTGGCAAGGAAGCTTGAAAATGGTGATTATTTCCCACGTGACACTTCAACTGTCATAATTGTGAGGCAGTTGCCCGATCACAATTACATGACGGTCAGAGTGCTAGGATAGCCAGAAATTCAAGGACTGGTTGTAAATACCACTTGTTCAGCACTGTTGTAACAGAATAGCAATAGCACTTAGACTTACATATTGCTTTGCTGTGCTTTACAGCCCTCTCTAAGCAATTTACAGAGTCAGCATATTGCCCCTAACAATCTGGGTCCTCATTTTACCAACCTCAAGGCTGGAAGGCTGAATCAACCTTGAGCCAGTCAGGATCGAACTCCTGGCAGTCAGCAGAATTACCCTGCAATGCTGCATTCTAATCACTGTGCCACAATGGCTCGAATGATGCTGGTCATGTGGTTTCAATCGAGGAATACCTGTATAGGGATGATCCTGGGAGTTTCAAGATGAAATTGAGATAAATGTTACAAATATTGGTGTCGCATAAGCGAGCTGATGTAGGGTCAAGTATGATTAGGTGATAAATGTATGTGAATTGAATACAAATGCGAGTGACTAAATACAGAAGGAAGGGTCGAGTAGAGTAGTCTATGGCAGGGGTCACCAATCTTGTCAACTTTAAGACTTGTGGACTTCAACTCCCAGAATTCCTCAGCCAGCTTTGCTGGCTGAGGAACTCTGGGAGTTGAAATCCACAAGTCTTAAAGTTGCTAAGGTTGGAGACCTCTGGTCTATGGATATGCTGGGAGCAAGGATGAAGAATAGAAAAAATATGGATAGATATAATGAATGGTTTGATATAAAGCAGATTTAACCATGATTTCCTTTTCTTTTTCTCTTAGCTCATGCTTTTACTTGTTTTGTCTTGCTTCCCACTTTTGCCTAACATTGCTTACTCTAAAAGGAAATAGCGTGATGGGCATATATGTATGCAAAGTCAAGAATGCTGGCTGCATTTCTCATTTTTGGAAAAACTTGGGCGGAATAGACTATACTGCTTATGACCTTAGGATTTTTGTTTGCCTATCTGTATTTTCTTATTGTCTTGGTGAATTACATAAAAAGAGAAAGTTTTGTGTGATAGGAGATGGACAATGTATCTACATTTTATTTCTTTGATTTTATATTCTAGGTTGTCCCCAAAGAAATATTGGATGGACTGCTGAGTGCCTGTCAGAGTGGCTCTTTTGAAAAGCTGGAAGCTGTAACAAAGGTATGTTCCTTAAGATTTGAATGAGATATAGCAAGTAGGATTTTAGGACACTCTTTTTCTATGCTGGTAGGTGGTACATTGTACAATTGCGTAATCACACTGAAACTAAAAACTGCCTGCCTTTAAGCTAATCTTGTGTCAATGTAACATGAACTGCCTGACATTTATTTGACTTATGACCTTAGGTAGAAAAGAGCTCCTAAGAGGAGAAGTATTAACTCCCTAGAATTAATTAACCGTCTAACTCACTTTGTACAGTAAAGATGTGTTCAACTTGATTAATGTTCAGCTTCAGCATATCTTTTTGAACAATTCAAGGTGGCCGGCACTAAAAGTACATGAAAATTGGGACTCTTGTGTGTTGTGCTCCATGTTTCCCACTCTTACATATTTTTCTCCTGGTCTGCTTTAAGGAGCTATGATAAGACAAAAATAGAGAGCTCTCTCTTCTCTCTCTTTCTCTCTCTCTGAGCTAGCTGATATTTTTGCTTTATATGTGTCTCTGTACCCAAGATTGGCTTCGGATTTTCCCTCCCTCTGTCTAAAATGTATGTGTGAGTGAATTGTTAGGTGAGTCATAAGGTTATAAACGGCTTTAGAACCAAAGGGGAAACTGCTTTGGAGTATGTATATTATGTGTACATGTAGCCCCTGTCAGTTTCCTAAACCAAATTGCCCTTTCCCAGGATTGTGTGGTAGAGTTGCTGGCAAATGCTAATTCAGTCTCCCCACATGCTCCAAATTCTCTTCGGAAGAAAAGCACAGCATAGCCCTAGTGTGCTTGGTGTGAGTAGGTGTTTTCTTGCTTGTATAGGGGTACAGGTAGTCCTCAATTTAGAACCATTTGTTTAGTGACCGTTAAGTTACAACGGCACTGGAAAAGTGACTTACAACTGTTTCTCATACTTATGACCAACATGACTGCTGCAGCTTCCCCGTGGTCACATGGTCCAAATTCAGACTCTTGGCAACTGACTGATACTTTATGACGGTTGCAGTGCCCTGAGGTCATGTGATCACCTTTGACGATCTTCTGAGACCAAAGTCAATGGGGAAGCCAGATTCACTTAACAACCGTTGTCACCGACTTAACAACTGCAGTGATTCACTTAACAGCTGTGACAGAGATTGTAAAATGGGGCAAAACTCACTTAACGACTGCCTAGCAATTAAGATTAGCAACATAAATTTTGGGCCCAACTGTGGTCATAAGTCGAGGACTACCTGTGTTTTGTAATCCGGCACCCCGGCACAGTCAGCTGCAATTGCAGCTGACTGTTGGGGGCGAGTCATTGGCCCCAATGAAAAGGGTGCGCAACTTGGGTGTTCTCCTGGATGGACGGCTGTCGTTTGAAGACCATTTGGCGGCCATCTCCAGGAGAGCTTTTTACCAGGTCCGCCTCTTCCTTGACCGGGATGCCTTATGCACGGTCACTCACGCTCTTGTCACTTCTCGTTTGGATTATTGTAATGCTCTCTACATGGGGCTTCCCCTGAAGTGCACCCGGAGGCTTCAGTTAGTTCAGAACGCAGCTGCGCGGGTGATTGAGGGAGCCTCACGTTGCTCCCACATAACACCGCTCCTGCGCAGTCTGCACTGGCTTCCTGTGGTCTTTCGGGTGCGCTTTAAGGTTTTGGTTACCACCTTTAAAGCGCTCCATGGCTTAGGGCCCGGTTACTTACGGGACCGCCTGCTGTTACCTTATGCCTCCCACCGACCTGTACGCTCACACAGAGAGGGTCTTCTCAGGGTGCCATCCACCAAGCAATGCTGGCTGGCGGCCCCCAGGGGAAGGGCCTTCTCTGTAGGAGCTCCTACTCTTTGGAACGAACTTCCCCCTGGTTTGCGCCAATTACCCGACCTTCGGACCTTTCGCCGTGAGCTGAAAACGTATTTGTTTATTCAAGCGGGACTGGCTTAAATTTTTAATTCTAAACAATTTTAATCGGGGTTATTATTTATAAATTTTAAGGGTTTTAAATTTGATTGTTTTAATTCCGGCCATTTATGAATTATGCTTGTTTTAAGTTCTTGTTTTAATTGTATATTGTGCTGTTTTTTATGACTTGGCTGTGCACCGCCCTGAGTCCTTCGGGAGAAGGGCGGTATAAAAATTTAAATAAATAAATAAATAAATAATCATTACTAGTTTGGATTTGGTACAGTGAGTGTTGTGCTCTTAAGGAACAAATGTGGTATTTAGCAATTGGGGTTGAAATCTCTCAATCAGCCAGTCATATATTTAGTTTCTTGGATAAATCTGTATTCATCCATTTACCTTTTTTTGAAATGGGTTTTTGGAATAGAAAGCTCGGTTCAAAGGGGTAGCATTGCATTTTGGAGATTCACCTCTGCCTTGGACCCATATTTGGGGAATATATATATTTTTTATAGCTTCAGGAATTTGTTTTCTGAGAAATGGGTAATTGTGACAGGTGGTATGTTTTACAACTCACATTTTATGAATGAGCAAACATACCCTCCCCCCCACCATGCAGTGCCTCTATTAACTTTATTATGTATTCAAAATTTGATATAAAATCCACTGGCTCAAAACAGCTGCGTAGCTCATGTAGGTCGAAGGGAGGAGGAAGAGAAGTGATTTTCCTAAGCAGGTATTTTCTGAGACACTGCAGATAAGATTCCTGCTTTGAACAAGAATTTGTGAATCCCCCCCCCCCCAAAGCAAATTCTATATTCTTATGGGAGCAATTTACTTTCCATATATAGTTGGAAGTCTTGACACTCCCCCCCTCCCTTGTATCACTGTTGTCTCAGATTCTGTAATTACATTGGCAGTGGTAGTGATTTTCCCACACACTCTGTAAGAATAAGCAGCAATCTGCCTTGGAGCAAAGCAAATGCATCACTAGAAAAGATTGTTCCTCTGTTTTTAAGAGCAATCCCTCAGTCTCTGCAGGAACATTGAGGAAGATTTAAATTCCACTTTAAAAATAGAGCAAGTGTCTATACTCCTGCTTGTCTGCAGATTGTTCAACTGAAAGGGAAAAGCTTCCCTGTAGAGGAGGGGTATCAAACTCAATTTCATTAAGGGCTGCATTAGGGTTGTGTTTGACTTCGGGTATATGTGTGTGTGTGTGTGTGGCCAGGGTGGGCGTGCCAGCATGATGTCACTCACGTCAGGGGAGGGGGGCCACCTATGGCAGCCTGAGCGCTATACCAGCAAAAACAGGTTCCTGAGCTCCGTTTTTGACTGGGATGGCCTCCTGCAACCCTCTGCCAGTGAAAACGGAGCTCAGGAGGGCCATGCGTGGCCCTCACAACCTCAGATTTCACTGACAGAGGCACAGCGGGCCGGTCCTTCACTGTTTCCAAGATGGCCTTGCAGGCCAGATCTAAGCACCCTGCAAGATGGATCTGCCCTCCTGGCCTTGAGTTTGACACCCCTGCTGTAGAATCTCCTTTAATGTTACAAGATTGGTACCTTCTTAGTACTTTATTTATAGGGCAGTGCCAGAAACACCTTCACGTCTATTCCTGCCAAGAAAGGCTTCTGGTTAACTCAGATGTTACTAATCCAATTATCTGATTTATTCTTAAATATTCTTATTAAACAATAGCACAGTAGTAGTGTTGAACAATATAAAACCATCTCCCATTGCTGGGACCATCAAATAACCCGATGGAATGTGTGCTGCTCTGTTTTAAAAGCAAACTTTCAAAAACTGTCAGTACCATTTCATTTGTTATTTCTGGTTGCCCCAGACTTTCGGTTTGTTGCTTCTGATTTGGGTGGATGCCAGAAGAGGCGGCCACATTGTCTAGCAAGCTTTGTTTTTCTTGAAAAAGACACTGGCTTCAGTGGATGCCTGGCTGAGCAAGGCACACTGGCAAAGATGGCTCTCTTTAGGGGGGGCCGAATGCAGAAGAATGACCACTGACTGGGACTTCTTGTGGGGTAGTAGAACTTTGCCATCTCTAGCCCTGGATTTTGGGGATGCTGGGAGGATGGCATAGCTTGGCTCTTCCTGGAATGCAGACTGGTAAGCAGAACCTTGCTGAGCTGAGCTCTCAGTTGACTTGGTAAAACCAGCATGGAGGTGCAACATTCTATTAGCACAAGAAGGAATCAAGTTGGCATTTAGGAACTTAAGGTCTGAATAAATGAATAAGATCCCAAGTATTGACAGCCTTGCCACCTTGAATGATCTCTGGGAGGCAGAGAGTTTAATGAAATGGTCTATTTCACTGGCTATTGCTCCGTTTCAACTCCTGCACAGTGCTCATTTGTAATATTTCAAGCAAGTCTATGGGCAACTTTATCCTAGTAAGGAATTAATAACTGAATTTAGTATCTCCTGGCTTTAGTATCTCCTGGGTCCTGACCGGCAATCAGCACCCAGATGAGCATAGATTAACATCAGACAAACAATCAAGTAAACAATACCCCAATCAAGGAACTGCCAAACAAGCCAACAGTAAACAGCCAAACTACAACAAACAGCTTAACGCTAACCCAAAGAACCACCAACACCCACTCCTCTCAACACTGACAGGAATATAAACTGAGAACAAACCTCCCTCCTTACTAGCACTGATGATTTGACTTAGTTTGGATAATGAAAATCTGCAAGATAACAACCAAACTCAGACCACCAAGGACCCCCTCACTATGTAGAATTGGAAGTACTTTCACTAGGTTTTAAACCAATAATATTAAACTATTTAGTCTTAAGTCAATAACATCCAGCTGTTAATACTAGTCTTTATTTGTTCTTCTGTCTTGCCAATAGAATGTGATCAGTGAAGGCTATGCAGCTACTCAACTGATAAATCAGCTTCATGATATCATCGTTGACAAAGAAGACCTCAATGACAAGCAAAAATCTGTAATTATAGAGAAATTTGCTGTAAGTCTTAAGTACTTGCATTCAAGCTCTATCAGAGGCTAATGAAATATGTGGTTAAAAATGAATATGAAACATTAAGGACTTGTGGGAAGTTGTATTTTAGAAGTCACACACAGCAAGACAGATGGGGGTTTCTAAATGTGATATGTAAATAAAAGTAAGTAAGTAGAGTCATAAAGAATCAGTATGGTAAAGTTTCACAAATTGTTCCATGGTGGATGGTTGTAACTTCAACAACTTTCTTGTGCTCTTTTGCTACTTGGTAGTAACAAGAACAAAAAATAGAAGCCTAATGTATCTATGCATTTAGGCAGCTAACATTCTTGCCAAAACAACAAATAGATAGTTCAGCCATCTTCAGCCTGATGTCTCCAGGTGCATTGGGCTATTTTCATATCAGAATGGGACAACTCATCATAATCAACTCACTATGGCCAATTTGTCACAGCCAACTTACGGTGGAACAACTCACTGTGGGACAATTCAATTTAATTATTTAAAATAATATTTAAAATATTTTATTTTTTGTCATTCACAATTTATTTTGTTCCTTCTTTGGCATCTTTTCTTAATTATTCTAGTTGACTGTTTCTTCAATATTAGTGTAACTCCTGTGGCAAGATGACCGTGGTGAGTTGTTGTAGACCTTTCCATGTTAGCTGGAAATTTTAATAGGTATCACCTAACTAAATCTGCGGGGTACAAGTTGGGAAAGGTTGGGCCAGATTTTTCTGTACTGGCAACTAAAAGGACAATTGCCTGAAAAAATGGCTAAAAAATGTTTCAGTAGTTTTAAATTTTGGTATGTTACAAGATCATTGAATGAGTAGTTGTTGAACAAGGACCACCTGTATATTAATGAATATTAGGTAGTTTGGTTTTATTCTCCCCTAGAATAAAAAACCGTTTTGATACGTATTTTGCGAGGGAAGAGGAAATATATCTGCTAAAATGTTTTGCTTTATGCCAAGTATGATTGTTATCAAGCTTGGCAAATCTTGAGTATTTTGTTTTGTTTTGCAGGAAGCGGACAAGTGCTTGGCAGATGGTTCCGATGAATTTTTGCAGTTGATCAGTGTCTGTGCAGTCATGATGCAGCAGCTAATTCAGAATAGCTAACTGTAGGGGACAAGTGGCCTTTTGATGGCCATCACAGACCTTTTCTCTGCAGTTTTGGCACACAGTTTGCAAACTGTTCTGTAAATATAGACTTTGCTATGGATTTTCATCTTGTCGCTTTTCATTTTAGCTTTTTTGGTTCAGGTCCAAGCTACGGAGGGAAGGAAGAATCAAAGCTTTTTTCCGCTATACATACATACATTATACAAGCCATCTGGGGATCAGGGTGTTTACATAGTATGTTGAAACAGGGGTCTCCAACCAGGCCGTGACCTATTCACAACTGCACTGGTGTGCGCACAGCCCAAGTCACACAAGCAGCAGGCGCTGGTGTGGGTGATGGGCATGTGCTTCTGCTGCTCACACAAATGATGTGGACCTGCCCCACACACAAAACCATCCCTCTTCTCTCCCCCCACCCCATGCCAGGCTGCCAACCCAGAAACATTGGGGAATGCTGTTAAAACAGAAGCTACGGTTAAGAGGTCATATTATTACAATACAGCCAGTTTGATATAGTGACTAAAGGCATTAACTTAGAAACTGTTTTAGTCCCACCTTAAGGCACAAAAGCCAGCTGAGTGACCTTGGGCCAGTCATACACACTCAGCACTAGGAAATGGTAAACCACTTCCGACTTCTTCCCAGGAAAAAACGTACTTGCCATGAGCCAACACTGACAAAGGCACACACTTGCACAAACACATGTAACTAATACACCAAGAATATATGGCTTTAGATTAGGGCTGATTTCAAGATTTTTTGCTACAGGTCCCCTTATTAAAATGATTTATGTGGATAAGTAGTGGATAAAATTTGGTATTTACAGTATTAAAAATTGACAAACTTAAAATATATGACTTTGGATCTTCAGGAGTCCCCAGTCTACTTTGAGAATTGCTGGCTTAGGACGTTTTCTGAGGCTATATCACAATGGTTCCTCATCCTATAAAACCTAATCCTAAAGCCTTAACTGGTCATTTTCTTGAAATTGAAAAAATAGCATTTAAATTGTTTTTTAGTAGCCTTTAAGACAGGAAAAAAATTAAGAAATGCACCAGATCATAAAATATTTAAATATATCTTAACTTGTTTTAGAAACAAGGATGCTTTATGACAGATATGCTAGAGATGAGAGAATGGAAGATGCAAGGTAGGTTTAAATCCATGTTAAGTAGAAAGACTAGCAGTTGTGTGCTAGTCATCCTCAGACATCTTTTCAGATTTTATTTCTGCCAAAACTTAAACCGGCACTACTACTCAGTTGACCCAGAGGACAGAGAAACCTCCAAGTGCTTCACCGAACCTGTGTGGTAGTGTGGCAAACAGTGTCAAACTCACGTTGTCATGGCAACATGTGATGTATCAGGACTTCCCCCCCTTTCACTAAACCAGGTGTGGGTATGGCAGCATGTGATGCATCCAGTCTGCCAGCCCTGCTCTAAAAGGATGCAGATGACCAGCTGTCTACAAGGAACATCAATCCTTCCATTCCCCACTGTCCTGATGAAGCTACTTGGATGAGAAGCGAAAGAAAAAATCCAGCTGCCTCCTGAAAAAACATCTTTGGGACAACCTGGATAACTGAGAATCTCTAGTTTTGCCAAAACTGGACCACATATAGGTAAACACAGCTGGGCTTTGTCTGCACACACCCTCCCCCGTAACGACTGCTTGATTTCTCCTTTTCTTTGGAAATTCTTTTCTGTATCCAGAATGCAAGCTTGTTTTGCTGCAGTGTTGTCATTTCCAAACCTTCTGAATTTTTGTATTTCAACTTGTTTTGTTTGTAGTAGTTGCCCATCTTAAAAATCAAATCAACGCAAACTACATATTAGGCTAAACCAAAGCAAAAATAGAATAAGAAACTGATACTGCATGTCTGATACAAGCCATCATGCTCTCCTCCCACTATGACCTCACTATTCTAGCACAAAAAGGTAGGGCCTGTAATTATAAAGGCATGCTTCTGACCATTTGAAATTTAGGTTAACTTTTTAAAAAATTTAAACCACTAAGTTTTCAATTAAGTAAACTACACCTTAAGCATTGAACACAATTTTACAGCCAATAACATTTCAGCAGTCTTGGCAGCTTTTAAACATCCTTCGTTAGAATGTAGTGATAAAATACTTAGGAACAGCAAAAGAAATAGGAAAAATAGTGAAACAAGATTAGCATCCTGGCCAGTAGTTTTCCAGTAACCTGAATAAACGTATTGCTCAAAGTGCTTCTGGATTTATGAAAATTGGAGATGCGTTCCATACATTTCTCTTGCCATTCAGACAAGTCAAACTTTGCATCAGTACAGAGTTAATAGTAACCTTGGGCTTTAGCTTTCTCCAACTCATTTAAAGTAACTTATTTTTAAGCAGAAAAAGCAAAGCTTTAGGTCTCCTGGGCATTCTTAAGTAGACAAATAGAATAAATTTGTAAAGTGGTCAATTAGGACACAATACCCAGAGACTGGTTTGTCTAATCACTCTATAGTACTGTAGAAATAGTTTGGTGTCAACTTGAACAAGATCTCCATTACTTATATACTACCTGTAGATGACCTATGTGCTAATACAACTGAAGATGGTGAATTCACTCAACATTAGGTATAGTTAGTCCTTGACTGATGCCTGGTCACTTAGTGACTGATCAAAGTTACAACCTATCTCCTGATTTTGAATGGCTGCTCTCTATGCCAGCATTTACAGCTATTTATATACATTTAAATCACTTGATGACTGCTTGATGACTGGCATGATTTATGAAGACTAAATGCACCACTAGCTCCACTAGGCAGACAGTAGAACACAAATCAGTAATTTGCTACTATTTTTATAGTTGAATGTGGCACATTTGCATACCTGGCAGTCTTGTATAAAGATTTGAGAACCGAAACCCAGAACTACACTGCCAATTTTCAAAAAGCATCCAATTCATCCAATGAAGTGAATATATAATATTTTATTGAACATTCAAACTTCATTAAGACATGTGCAATATGGCAATTTAATGGGTTTAAACCCTAACTAAGACAACAGTAATGATTGCTTGCAGGGTTTAGCAACAGGGTCCAGATCACACTTAACACTAATTAAATACTTTATTCAATAAATACATACCAAACAAAAATGCATTTTTATGTTCTTATAAAAGATTAGTCATTTTGAAAGGCCTTTCCAATTTACTCTAATATAGGATTATAACATACAATAAAGGTAGGTATGCTAGTTTAACATAATTGGCTGATTTTATACAGCACTTATATCTTTTAGTCCATAAGTAAATTATTAAATGATAAAGAACATCTAGCACTACCACTTCTACAGAACTAGGAAATAAATTTCTAATAAAGAAAAAATGTACAGACCCCATGACTTTCCACCCAACCCCAACAGTCTAAACCCTAAAGAGGAGAAAGCCAATGGCTCTCCCTCACAAAAGCTCACGACAAAATGTCGCTTTGCTTATCAAAAATCTGTATTTCTGATCCGTAATGAGCATTGAGACAAGATTCAATGTATCCCCCAAGCACAATGCACGTTGTGGATCGCCTGGTCAGCAACAGCGAGCACTGCATTCCAAAAACATCTCATCCCAGGGATTAAATGAGGTCAGCCACATTCATAGGCATTTCATCCACTGTAGTATTGTAGAAAGTCTCAATATCCCGAAGGATCCGCTTGTCCTCCTCAGTGACAAAATTTATAGCCACACCTTTCCTGCCAAAACGACCACCTCGACCAATCCTGCAAACAAAGCAAAGACATCAAACATCACTCGTCTTTTTTGACAAATAACGAAACCTGTTTTGGGGTGAGGGAGCCAGAAACTAGTAATGACATTCATTGACAGATTAATGTTATTACAATCTCTTATGCTATTTTGTTGGGCCTAGCATTTTAAAAGTAAGCATAGCAAATATTGACTAATACTTTGATTATAGAACAGCTTCTCAGTTTTGGTGTGGAGTAAACAGAATATTACATTCAACGTGACTTCCAAATAAATTTTTGCTGATCTCATTCCCTTACTTTGGAGAACTTTGGCAAAAAGTTCTCCCACACCATTTCTTCTGAACACGGACAGAGCTTGATGTCAGCCTCCAAATTACCAAGCTTGTTTTAAATCAGAGAGACACTCATTCCAATTGCAGTTCTTAAAAGCCAAGAGTTAATATTGTATTTTCAAAGAGACAAAAAACTTTTTATTCATCAGTGGGAAAACTTATCACCATCTGTCAAAACAAACAACTTAAAAAATTAAACAGTACTGGGCACACAGTAGATCTACAGGTTGACAACCCACAACTTCTGCTTCTACCTGGTCAAACCATTAAGAGCTTTTTAAGACAAACATAGCTCACAACAGTCATTACAAAAGAAAAGTATATAAATACCAACTCGCTCTTTATGCAAACAGTGTGCCGCTTACGAATCCACGTCCTAAATTACGTCGTCGTTTCTGAGCACCATCTCGTCATCAACTGGGCTAGCGACTCCTGTATTTTTTTGTATCAAGTAATAAGGTACAATTTACTTCATTTACGGACAAAGCCACTAAGATAGACAACAGCTTAGGGAGGTAAATTTAAAGTTCTACTAGAAGACACCAGAGAAAGAATC
Organism: Ahaetulla prasina; assembly: GCF_028640845.1. Taxonomy (NCBI): domain Eukaryota; kingdom Metazoa; phylum Chordata; class Lepidosauria; order Squamata; family Colubridae; genus Ahaetulla; species Ahaetulla prasina. Next base: position 103,808,280 of record NC_080544.1, read on the forward strand.
CCACTGTAAGAGGAACCAGAGAAGGCAATGGAGGCATTGGCACACAGAAATGTCCAATAAAGCAATATTAAGCTAACAACAACTTTATGAAAAGCGCAAACCTTTGAACACGTTTTCCTAAAATCGCAATGATACACAATGGCAACTTCTTTAAAATATGTTTGCAAACTTCAAGCATCTAAGAATGTTAATTTAGCAGTCTTCGATATCTTTAGTAATTAGCAAAAATTGAATAAACAAGTTTTCCCACTGTTTTGTTTCATTGGCTAATCAAGAAGCTCTGCCCCTCCCATCCTCAACACACTAAGCGCGCGCACAATAAACACACACACGTTATATAATGCAAGAAAGCGAGGGAGGTTTGAAGATGTAAAGATTCAAGACTTCAGAATTGAAATTCAAAAATTCAACTTACCTGTGAATATAGTTTTCACGATTGGTTGGCAGATCGTAATTTATAACCAATGATACTTGCTGCACATCAATGCCACGAGCCTGTAAAACAAAGGCAAAGCACTGAACAGCACACTTCAAGCCTGGAGGTCAAGGTATCTCAATACTGCTGGATAATATAGTAAGATGCTGCAATCACGCAAGCCCATAGCATGGCATGGACTTGGGCTCTGCCAACAGCTTGGGGAACTCAGGTTACAATGACCCACATTAAACAAATCAGTTTAAGCTCAATGACTATTGAAACTTACCAGCAAATCAGTAGTAATCAGGACACGGCTTGATCCTGACCTAAACTCTCTCATGATAACATCTCGCTCCTTCTGATCCATGTCACCATGCTGTAGAGATTTTTTTATAATACAATGAGAGTTAATATATTAATCAGCTTTTATTGCTTCAAGTTTTGCTAGTCAATTAAAAAATGCAGGCCTTTCAAATAAGCTAGCATCTTTTACTGTATTATATTGTGGACTAGACAAGGAGAATTGAGCAGGTAAGACAGTCAGTAGACACAAGCATAATCTTTTTTAAATTATTTAAATTATTTCTAAGAAAATCTGGTGTTCACTCACTGGAGGAGGACCAATACCTAAAACATATTATTAAGCACCTACTGATGAAACTGCAACATGACTTCTGATGTGTTACATTTAAATGCATGAAGTTTGGGGCAGACTGAAATACTTTCTCAGCCTTTCAATACCAGCCTTGATAGTTTAGGGAACTGGAATAAGGGGCATGTCCCAATATTTTGCCTTTGAACAGTATCATAGAACCTATTTTCAGATAAATTCTTACCAGAGCAGAAACAGTGAAGTCTCTTGCATGCATTTTCTCTGTAAGCCAATCTACTTTCCTTCTTGTATTGAGGAAAATAACAGCCTGGGTAATAGTCAAAGTTTCATATAAATCACACAGGGTATCGAGCTTCCATTCCTGTGAAATTAAGGAAGCGATCATAAGCACACAAAAGAACAGTGCAAAATAAAACTTTAAGCACTATATAGTGTTGCACCAAGTCTCCAGACTAGGACACTGGACATTAAGAAAGAGGTCCACCCAAGTCACACTTGATTCAGTGCATTTCTTCTTCTTCTTGTGTGTACCGTGCTAGCATTACCACAAAAGCCAAGGAAATACCCCAACTTGTGCAGTTTTAGCACAGTGCTTGTAACAAGAAGTCAAAACTAGCTTCAAACTGGTTCATCATCTTCCTTACCTCTCTTTCCACATTAATATAGAATTGCTTGATACCCTCAAGGGTCAATTCTTCTTTCTTCACTAGAATACGAATAGGGTCTCTCATGAACTTTTTGGTCACTTCTAACACATCCATTGGCATAGTTGCAGAGAGCAATACAACCTGGGTCAAGAAAATGAATGGATTAGTCTGCCCAAAAGTTAAGAGGCAAATGTATGAAACCCAGCGTCTTTGTCTGCTACAGGATCAAAACAGACAAAGATAGAGGATACAATTTTGTTTTATGCAGGGGGAACGACAACACAGCACTTCACAGCTACATTGTAACTATAACCTGCATTATTACACGACTGCATCAAGTTTCACTTTACCTGAATGTTTGTGCTTAACTTCTGAAAAATTTCATAGATCTGATCCTTAAACCCCCGGCTTAACATTTCATCTGCTTCATCTAAGACAAACATTTTGATCCATTTAGGTGCTACAAAGAAAAAAAAAAAAACCAGACTCCGTCTAAGTATTCTTACAAATAATATTTTGCGCTATTAAAATTTTACTTTTACTTAAAAGTAACAAAATCATGATTTTTTAAACCAATGCCTTTGATATATCCTAGAGAGATTTTAAATTGTAGTACTTACACAGATAGCGTCTATTTAACATATCAAATACACGCCCAGGAGTTCCCACCACAATGTGGGGAGCCTCTGCTTGGAGCTTCTGCATCTCATTGCGAACATTTGTACCACCAATGCAAGCATGACAGGTGGCGCCCATATAATCTCCAAGTGCCAAAATAACTTTCTGGATCTGAAATGACATAAATCTCAATTAAAATTTTACTACTTGGGGGAGGGGTGTCTCTATTGTTGAACCCAATTGGATTCAAAATATAGCAATAGCATTTATATACCAGTTAATAGTGCTTTTAACAACCGTTTCTAAGCGGTTTACAATGTCAGCCCATTGCCCCAACAATCTGGGTCCTCATTTTACCATCCTTGGAAGATTGAGTCAACTTTAGGCCAGTTAGGATCGAATTCCTGGCAGTGAGCAGTGACTTAACCTGCAATATGCAATACTGCATTTTACCCATTGCGCTACCATGGCTCTTAATATAAAACTGACAGGCACATATCTCATATGTGATGAGCAAGCTCATCAAATGAAATTTGACAACCTTTCTCTATCCACAAACACCATATTTGTAGAATCTCAATTGATACTGCATGAAGAGGGAATTTATAAATAAAGCTCTATAAAATAAAGCTGACAGATAGCCAAGAACCATAGTTATGACACCATGCCAAAAACAGTATCAGGCACTTCTCTATAGACAAGCAGAATTGATGTAATCTTCTAGAATTATCAGTTAAGTCAGCAAGATAAAACTGACCCTCCTTATTGGATAAAACGCTAGCAAAACATTTAAACATTTCAAGTTCAAAAACAGGCCCCCTCAAATATCACCAGAAATGCTGTCAACTTTTTTTTAAATTTGAATTTATATCCCGCCCTTCTCCGAAGACTCAGGGCAGCTTACATTGTGTAAGGCAATAGTCTCATCCATTTGTATATTATATACAAAGTCAACTTGTATTGCCCCCCCAACAATCTGGGTCCTCATTTTACCTACCTTATAAAGGATGGAAGGCTGAGTCAACCTTGAGAGCTCTCCCAAAAATGTTCAGGACATTATTGCTGAATACCTCTAATAAGTTCAGGATAGCTATTCTGAACTTGAAGCATGTGGAAACTTGAAATATTCTGTACACCTCCTTCTAAAATCAGGGATGTTGATGCATAGCAACTTATGCAGCTGACATGATCAAAAAAGCTATCTACTGCTAAAAATAACTTTGGGCTTGTTGCTTTGTCCTCAAGGAATAATTATTAAGCAGCACGAGGTGAGTAGATGTCTAACTGCATCTTAGCTCTATGCTCAGATGCATTAGGAGTGTTTTTCTAAGGTTACTCTCTGCATGACCATTTTCCCTTCACCAACAAAAGCATAGCACAGTATTGCTGTAAAATTGGCCTTCAATTTCTTCAAACTCATCACCAGATTATAATATTTAGAGAGCCAGTTTGGTCTAGTCATTAAGGCACTGGATTAGAAAGAGACCCTGAGTTCAAGTCCCTGCTTGGCCATGAAAGCCACTGGATGACCTTGGGCCAGTCTCTCTCAGTTCAGCTTACCTCACAGGGTTGTTGTGGGAAAAATAGGAAAAAGACTGTTTGTTGGATAGGTTCACTGCCTTAGTTGTAAAAATAATAAAAACTGAATATCAATAAAAATAAAAAACAATTTAATAAAAATTTAAATATAGCTCTGCAAAAATGCAGTTCAAAATAGAGGCCAAGAGACTGACACAGTACAATTTGCACACATATAGAGAAAAACTGATTACATGCACACAGGCATTTTCATGTTGCAGAATGTTTCATGCATTCTAAGAGTACTTTTTCTCAGAGAAGTTGTTTGCATTTTGTATCATTTTAACAATTTCCATTTAAGCTCCTGTAGAAGTATTACTGCACTTCATTCCATTATCTGCCACAGTTATATCTGATTTCTTGACCTTTTCCATATTTATTAACCCAAAGGAAATGAGCAGTCATTACAAACTTGCAAGAAATCCTGCTGTTATGTTATGACACTTGAAACCTATGCAACATGTAAGCAGCTTTTTCAACTACATTATCGATACCTGTTGAGCCAGTTCTCTGGTGGGGGCCAATACTAGTGCTTGGGTCTCCTTGAGATCAATCTCCAACTGTTGCAGGATTGAAATAGCAAATGTGGCTGTCTTGCCAGTACCTGACTGAGCTTGAGCAATCACATCATACCCTAAAAAAAGGATAGATATTTACTGCTCTCACACAACACATTAAGGTTGCAATTTAACTGTACAGTTCCTTTTCAAGTGATCAGAGTTACAAATAAGTCTCCATTTTTAGGTCAGTCCCGAAAGATGGAATACCATCATCTCACTTCACAAGGAAATATGAATTGTATTTCTACCCAAGGCAGAGCAGTTCAGACCAAAACTTGGTGTCTGCTATTAAAAACATCTTCACTGTGGCTTACCTTTAATACATGGAATAATAGCACGCTGCTGGATAGCTGAAGGCTTCTCAAAACCATAAGCATAAATTCCTCTCAGAAGGGATTCTTTTAAATTCATGTCATCGAAATTGTCAACAATTTCATTCCAATTGCTCTGCAAGAAGAAAAAGTAAATTTTAATATGCTTCATCATCTTTCTGCACGCTTGTAAAAAAAACAACTGTTACTATCACTAACATACTAACCTCAATGACACCATCAGGATCCATTCCCTCGGGGCCATGGTCTCTATCAAATAAGAGAAGGACACACTGTTAACCAAATTTAAGTATTATTGAATTCTTAGCAATCTAACGTATCTGAAAGCTGTCAAATATGCAATAATTATTGCTACGGCCCTATCTAGTCAAGTTAAGTATACTGCTTCATGATTCTGCAAACATTACTAAATCACTCATATCATATACGTCATACCATTAAAAATCCTGAAAAAATAAGTAGTTCCACTGAAGAACTTTTGTTGTTTCTCACCAATCTACTTTCTAGTGTTAGCACACTACACACAGTCCTTGACCTAGAACCATTCATTTAGTGACTGTTCAAAGGCACAGAAGTGACTTATGAGCCCTTTTCATACTCATGACTCTTGTAGCATCCCTGTGGTTATGTGATCAAAATTCAAATGCTTGGCAACTGGCTATTTTTGACAGTTACTATAACTTGGGATCGCATGGTTATTTTGTGGGATCTTCTGACAGGTCAAATTAATGAGGGAACCCTGATTCACTTAACAATTTTGTCACTAATTTAACAATGGTTCACTTAACAACCATGACAAGAAAGGTTATACAATGGGGCAAAACTTGCAACTGATTTGCATGACAATGGAAATTTTAGGCTCAATTGTGGTCATATGTCAAGGACTATTAGTACTTTGCTTATAGGAATGCATTAGGAATGCATGACTTCTCAAAATGTACAGATAGTCCTCAGTTTACAAGTTTATTTAATGATCATTCAAAATTACAACAGCCCTGAAAAATGTGACTTATGACATTTGAAACCATTGCCGCATCTCCATGGCCATGTGGTCCAAATTCAGACACTTGGCAACTATGATGGTTGCAGTGTCCAGGGGTCATGTGATCATCCTCTGCGACCTTCTGACCAAATTAACGGGAATCCAGATTCACTTAACCATGTTACTAAAATAACTGCAGTGATTCACTTAACAACAATAGCAAGGAAGGTTGTAAAATGAGGCAAAAGCCATTTAGCAGCAAACATTTTGGGCCCAAGGACTATTTGTATATAACTCTTCTAAAGCCTTGAGTGCATTTAATTATGGACTACCTGTTCAGGTGCCCTCAAAAGTACCTTCCCTGCTTTATGTTATCCTCACAACTCTGGGTTGTCTGCAGAATAGTCTGGGATGAAAGATAGCAAGTGGTGGCAATTGTTATTGCAGTTCTATATTTACTCTGTCTCACTGGCGCTATGAAAATCGGTCTGCATTGAAATATTTAAGTCTCAATCACATTATGGTGTGCATTTGGGAAGCCAGCACTCATCCTTCTCTCATTTGAGAAAAAAAGCAAGCTTTCAAATGTTCTGCATTCATTTCCGATGCCAATAGTAATACCCTGGGGAAATCAAAGTTCTAAATACAGCAGGCCGCCAGCATACGTTGCTCTCCTTCTGCCATAATACTTGGCAGCAGATCTATATAAAGTATTTGGCTACGTTTTGTTGTGTTCTCCAAAAACTCTTTAAAGTGTTAAATCTATTTCTCTTGCCTTAAGAATACACTTTCCCCCAATATCTATGGAGATTCTCAGTCATCCAGGTCAGGGGTCTCCAACCTTGGCAACTTTCAGACTTGTGGACTTCAACTCCCAGAGTACCTCAGCCAACTGGCTGAGGAACTCTGGGTGTTGAAGTCCACAAGTCTGAAAGTTGCCAAGGTTGGAGACCCCTATGGATCCAGGTCATAGTTGTCTCAAAAGTGCTTTTTGAAAAGGCAACTGGACTTTTAAAAAGCACCTTTGGGACTTTTCCCCAATTTTACCTGGGTTTTTACCTGGTTTTTTGGGACTTATCACGCCACACAAGAAATGGCAAGCCAATGAAAGGTATATACTGTGTGTATACATCCTAGGCTTAATAATCAAGTAAGCAGATGCCTGCATGCAAGCACACTCATCCTTATGTAAGTATTTTCTTCGACTAAATCGGGGCCCCGCATGGCAGATCCAATCAATTTAGTGATTCTACCTGCGAAAAGAATTCACTGGGTTGCCCAGGCAACCATGTCCACATGGAACCCCAAAACGACCGTCGTCTTACAAGAATTCGTGGAATGAGGAAAACGGGCAACTTAACGTGGGAAGAAGAGGAAGTAGAGAAGGCAAGAGGGGCGAAAGGGGGGATCACTGGCCCGAGCGAGGAAAACGTGGACGGGGAACGTTAATCCCCGCGCCATTCCGGGCCTTCTCTTCCCCTCCCCCACCCCACCCCTCAAAAAAGATCCACCGAACTCTCGCGAGAGCTCCACCCTCTCGAAGTCGCGGGCGCAAGCCGAGCGGGCGAACGCACGCCGGTGACGGACGAGGCTGCCGGCAAACCAACGGCCTACCCGCCGCGCCCCTCCCTGTTCTTCTCTTCGCGCCTCCTCCCCCCACTTCACCCGTAAATGGACTCGTCCGAAGCAGCCGGCCGCCCAGAGGCTCCGCGCCGGCCGCTTGGGCGAAACCATGTGGTCGCTCGAAGGGAGGGCAACAGGCCAGCTACTGCACGCTCGAGACCAACGGTCGGATTTTTTTCCCCGTCAAACACCCCCCACACTCAGTTCCCGGACAAGACGCTTGAGGCACTGGCGAGGGAGAAGACCTCTCCTTTATCCCAAGGGCAGGAGGAGGAAGCTTAGCCAGAAAGGGACCCTCCCCGCGGCGGCCGCCTCAAGGAACCCAGCTTGTTCTCCTCACACTACAGCCCGGACAACCCTCGCCCTCAACAAGCTCCCTTTCAAAAAAACAAAAAAAAACCCTCCCCGGCGTCGTCTTCTCTTCGCCCGCGCCAGAATATACCTGCTGTAATCCGCGGATCCGCCTGACATGTTCCGATTGCTGCCACTCTCCTCAACTGAAAAGGCAGCGTCGCCGCGGCGCCCGCTTTATATATATATCCCTCCCCCACTGGGCGGATCTACTTTTACTCCCCTTCCTCCTCCCCCCCCCCGCCGCTTCGCGCTCCTTGCGGAGGAGTATAAGAACTTAATTGCAGGGGGATCCCGAGCAGGTCTGCCCCCCGCCTCCCATTCCTATCCAGGGACACATCTCAGGCCCAGGGAGGTGATCGGGAGAGGGAAGAAAAAAAAAAAAGAACGGACGGCTCCAAGCGGACCGCAACGGCTGGCACGGGCCGTAAAAGGAACGGAGTCCGGTGGGAGGGACTACTTTACGCCGCGAGACGCGGAAGGATATTGCAGCAGTACAGTGTGACGGGACGCGTTCCGCTTCAAACCTCCCCCCCCTCCCAACACCTCTGAACTCACCTCCCCCCCCCCCCGCACCGCCTCGTAAACGGGGCTTGCTAGGCCGCCCCTGCCTCGGCGAGGCGGGGAAGGGAATGAAAAATGGCGGCATCTCTCCCTGCCTGAGGGAAATTCTGGGCGGGAAGGCGGAGGAGAGGTGCCGCTGAGGGGAGGGTGGGCGGCGGACAGGGTCTTTGAGCCTGGAAAGCGAGGCAAAACTCCAACTTCCAAGGAAAAGACCGCGGGGTGTGGGATTTTTAAAGGTTCTGCCTTTTATCGAGCCCTTTAATGAGTAAATTTTGCGGGTTACCCGGTGGGGGAACGGTTATTCCCACCCACCCCCACAAGGGTGGGGCTTTTCCCCACGAGGATCAGTCTGCGGGGTAGAATTTGCCGCGGTGTGGCTCAGGCTGTAAGAAGCCTGTTATTAAACACAGCTGCTTGCAATTACTGCAGGCTCGAGTCCCACCAGGCCCAAGGTTGACTCAGCCTTCCATCCTTTATAAGGTAGGTAAAATGAGGACCCAGATTGTTGGGGGGGCAATAAGTTGACTTTGTATATAAATATACAAATGGAATGAGACTATTGCCTTACACAATGTAAGCCGCCCTGAGTCTTCGGAGAAGGGCGGGATATAAATGTAATTAAAAAAAAAAAAGAATTTGAAAAAAGGAGACGGGCAGCAAGAAGAGGAAGAGATGGAGGGTGTTTCTTCATTTCTCCCCTCCTCCCCCTCCGCTTCGCGCCTTGCGGAGGAGTATAAGAACTTAATTGCAGGGGGATCCAGAGCAGGTCTGCCCCCCGCCTCCCATTCCTGTCCAGGGACACATCTCAGGCCCAGGCAGGTGATCGCGAGAGGTGAGGAAAAAAAAAAACAACGGACGGCTCCAAGCGGACCGCAACGGCTGGCTCGGGCCGTAAAAGGAACGGAGTCCGGTGGGAGGGACTACTTTACGCCGCGAGACGCGGAAGGATATTGCAGCAGTACAGTGTGACGGGACGCGTTCCGCTTCAAACCTCCCCCCCCTCCCAACACCTCTGAACTCACCTCCCCCCCCCCCCGCACCGCCTCGTAAACGGGGCTTGCTAGGCCGCCCCTGCCTCGGCGAGGCGGGGCGGGAAAGGGAATGAAAAATGGCGGCATCTCTCCCTGCCTGAGGGGGATTCTGGGCGGGAAGGCGGAGGAGAGGTGCCGCTGAGGGGAGGGTGGGCGGCGGACAGGGTCTTTGAGCCTGGAAAGCGAGGCAAAACTCCAACTTCCAAGGAAAAGACCGCGGGGTGTGGGATTTTTAAAGGTTCTGCCTTTTATCGAGCCCTTTAATGAGTAAATTTTGCGGGTTACCCGGTGGGGGAACGGTTTTTCCCACCCACCCCCACAAGGGTGGGGCTTTTCCCCACGAGGATCAGTCTGCGGGGTAGAATTTGCCGCGGTGTGGCTCAGGCTGTAAGAAGCCTGTTATTAAACAGCTGCTTGCAATTACTGCAGGCTCGAGTCCCACCAGGCCCAAGGTTGACTCAGCCTTCCATCCTTTATAAGGTAGGTAAAATGAGGACCCAGATTGTTGGGGGGGCAATAAGTTGACTTTGTATATAAATATACAAATGGAATGAGACTATTGCCTTACACAATGTAAGCCGCCCTGAGTCTTCGGAGAAGGGCGGGATATAAATGTAATTAAAAAAAAAAAAGAATTTGAAAAAAGGAGACGGGCAGCAAGAAGAGGAAGAGATGGAGGGTGTTTCTTCATTTCTCCCCCTCCTCCCGTTCCTTTCCAGATCTGTGGAGGTCAGGGGACGGGACGGGACATGTCCGGCCTAACATCTGAGGCGGGGGAGAGGCTTGTGGCTCGGCCTTATATTCCCTTCATTCGCCCCAGTTTAGGATGCGCTTCGAGGGCGCGAGGTTAAGGAAGGAAGGGGACGGAGGTTTGTGGACTTAGGAGACCTCGCCGGCCTCTTCCCTAAGATTGTGAGGTCGGCCCGGCGCCGAGGGGCGAAGTGGCTGTTTTTTTTGAACGGAAAAGCGGCGAGCCTTTGTGTGTGTGTGGGGGGGGGATGGATAGTCAAAATCGGTTGATTATTTGGTTGGCGGACGAGGCCACCAGACGTTGCTGGTGGGGGTTGGGTGTGTGACAGAAACGAGGATGGCCGGGAGAAATGGGGACCTGCGGGTCGCGAAGGGAGAAGAGGCGGGAAGCAGGCAAATGGAGCTTGTCGATCAGAAAGATCGGCGGTTCGAATCCCTTAGTACAGGTCTCCTGCGGGATCGGGGTTGGACTAGATCAGGGGGTCTCCAACCTTGGCAACTTTTAAGACTTGTGGACTTAGCTGAGGTATTCTGGGAGTTGAAGTCCACAAGTCTTAAAAGTTGCCAAGGTTGGAGACCCCCTGGACTAGATGACCTCCAAGGTCCCTTCCAATTCATTGTTACTGATGGATGGAAAGAAATGGGGTGCAGGAGGAAGGGGTGCACAGGAAAGGAATCTAAAGGAACAAGAGTCAGCAAAGACTATGGTGATTGCTTCCGGCTACACATCCTTAAAAAAAAAAGGAATCGGAGAAGATTATTGTACAGTACCTGTTTCATGTCTAGGCAGTGTAAATTGGGAAAGGGGGGGGGAGTTAGTTCATAGAGAAACAACTAACTAGGTGTAGCAGTCTGGTGCCTGGTTGGAATGCAGAAGTGCCAGGGTGGGGAAGGGCTTGCCTGCATCAGTTAATTTCTCTGGGATCAGGCCAGGTGGTTAGAAACGTGCTGCCTGCTTCCAGATTAGTATGAATAAAGACTTTTTTTCCTGCTATCTCTTTAAAGCAAGCATTGCTTAAGCTGCAGGGATAATGTTTAATATTTGTAACTGTATGTGGGTTTTGAGTGTTCGCTTTCAATATGCTCTATATTCTTATTACAAGCAAGTAGAAATGGTGTTTTGTGAAAAACTACCTGAAGAATTCAGAATGGAGCCGATAGTTGACCCAAAGTGCGAACTTCTCAGAAAGAATGCTAATGACCAGATGACCCCAAATTATCCTTCCATTTTCCCCCCACCTTTCCTATCAGAACTAATCCTTCCACCTCCACTATCCTGCCCAAACCGATAAAACTTCTTGGATGAGAAGCGAAATATCTTCAAGGAAAAACAAAGTTAATTTGGCTTTTGAAAAAGCACCTTTGAGACAACTATGACCTGGATGACTGAGAATCTTCAGTTAGCAGAATTATTTTTCTTTTAACTGTTGCAGTCTCTTGTGTTGAGGTTGAAAAGTTTCAGACTGAAATAACTGCCTAGTGAGTTTAGATTTAGTCATCTTGTCTTCAAGTAAAGTTTATCAAGATATAGAAGGATATACGGGGTGAGAACTAGTCTATTTGTAGAAGCTTTTGAAAAAGGATAGGTTAAAATTGTAATAAAAGTGATCGGTGAGCAAAATTGTTTTTATTTATTTTCATATGTGACATTCAAAATTGATTTTAAGATGAGGCCTGGCAAGTAAAAGCTTGCCAAATAGAATAGAACAGAACAGAACTGAACTGAACTGAATTGAATTCTTTATTGGCCAAGTGTGATTGCACACACAAGGAATTTGTCTTTGGTGCTAATGCTCGCAATGTACATAAAAGACACATTTGTCAAGAATCTTAAGATACAAGACTTAATGATAGTCATAGGGTAGAAATAAGCAATCAAATCATATTAGGAAACAGTCAATATAAAAAAGGATACCAGCAACAAGGTTACAGTCATATAGTTATGAGTGGGAGGAGATGGGTGATGGGAACGATGACAAGATTAATAGTAGTGCAGACTTAGTAAATAGTTTGAGAGTTTCCAAAAAGCCTTTGGAAGAATTGAATACAAGTGAGAATAATTACTATTTTAGCTTAATCCTTTTTTTCACACTAATGCTCATTTTTCACTCTAAGTAATGTTCATTTTAATATATTCTTTAGGGTAGTTCCCTGAAGCCTTTTTCTGTTCACAGATATTCTTTTAAGAGTTGCATTCTGTTGGTGCCAAAAAAATAATGACTCAGTAGCAAGGAATTGCACCCTTTGGGATGCATAGTTTACAGGTGAGGAAATTGGTTCTGTATTGACTGCCAGGCTATTTTTCATTGAGTTTAATCCTATATGTAAATTAATGGTTTTCCTCCAGAAAAGGTTTAAGAGATTTGCATTAGTTACATAAGTTCATTACTTAGGCAAATGGTTAAGAATTCTGGTTACTGCTCAGTTTCCACTTTATGCTGGTTAATCTTTTCTCAGTATGCTTTTTTTAAAATCACAAAGCACTATTCTACCATATCTTAGCCTGTTTCTCATTTTTATTCCTTGATTATAGAAGAATGCAACATTTTAAGGATTCTGGGGCATAATTTAGTTTCCCAACCTTGTGGAGAGCCCCAGATTGCCCAAATAAAAGCATAATTGAATTCTGACTTTTTTCATACTTCAGAGGATTTTAAGGCTTGCATCTGATTCTTGGAGCCAAAAAAGCCAGTAGTGCATGTTTAGTCATGTGCGGGAGAAATTATAAGGATGGAATGGAAAGGAAATGGACTACCTTCCAGAGGTATGACTTTGATAAAAAAAAATCCACTAAAATTGTTTTTAAAATCCACCTTATTTCTACCAGATTTTATCAATGCAATTTCAGGTTACTAGGAAATTCATCCTCCTTTAGTGGATCATTTGTTGTAGGATGCTCATTTGGCCCAGTATATCTCTACTGCTAAACTTCTCAGAAATGAGATTACTGTTTGCATATAATAGTCCTTCCTTTGTGGCTAAGTGCAGAGGAAAGGCAAACAGAATTTTATAAACCATTGCTCTAAACAAAGGTAAATTTGGAAAATAGCATACTAGAGTCAAGTTATAAATACAGAAACTGACCCAGAGGGGAAAAGCTTTAGGTACCAACATGTACAAGAGGTTAAAACTCTCATTTTAACTTCCCTCTTGGCCAGATTTTATTGAAGCTTTCAAATCCAAATCACAATTTTCAATCTTATTTAGCTCAGATCTCGTTGTAGGAAATTAAATTTTAATTAGAATTGCAGCCAATTACATTTTTTCCATCTCTGTACTGTTCATAAATAAAACTACTTTAACAGTGATGCTATGCAAGGGATGATACAAAGTAGCATCTCCTATTTTGACTAATGGGAATGTCCCAGAGACGAGGGTGGGGCATTTCTCTTTCTTGTGCCCTGTAATGTTTCGGTTGAGCTGCTGCCACTGAATTTGATCAGTTAAGACCGTTTGAAAAGGGCATATCCCACTAGTGAGCTTTATTGGATCAATCTGAGGCTCTCCAGAAGGTTGGGAAACTAAATTATAGCCTCAATCCCTAAAATGCCTTCTTCTATAATAAAAATGAGAAACAAACTTGAATATGGTAGAATGGTGCTCTGTGATTTAAAAAAAAACAAAAAACAACCATCCTGAGCAAAGATCTTTATATCTGGATTTTATTGGCAAGTTCCTTTTACATGCACACACATTGCATCCCATTTAGGCCAAAGTTTACACATTTATTTTTGAACTGATACCTATTCATTGTGTGGAGTTCTTGCTATCGCCAAAGTAAGGTGTGAAATGAACCTGAAGTAAGTTTTGGTCAGTTAGAAGAGTCAAGTGTTTATTAATTAAATTCATAAGATACTGTATTTTTCGGAGTATAAGACGCATCAGAGTATAAGATGCACCTTAATTTTGGGGGAGGAAAATAAGAAAAAAATTGATTGGCAGGTGGATTGGCCTCCCGGAATACTCCCAATCAGCTGTTCCTAGAGGTGAATTTTAGCAACAGGTTCCTTGGTTGTGAGCTCTGTGCCTTGCTTTTTTTTTTTGCTTTTTTATCTGCCTCTGAAACTTCTGAAACAGCTTCAGAAAAAAAGCCATTGAAGCTCTGTTTGGGAGCTGTATTTGGGGGCTTTTTTCCTAAGCTCTGTGAAGCTCCGTTTGGGGCTTTTTTTCTGAAGCTCTGTTTCTGATGCTTTTTTGAGCCTCTGAAACCTTCATTTGAGAAGCTGGATGGATATACATTCGGAGTATAAGACGCACCCAGATTTTCATCCTCTTTTTGAGGGGGAAAAGGTGCGTCTTATAGTCCGAAAAATATGGCATCTCTTAGATACCTAAACAACATGTTCTGTGGCAGTAGAGCTTGAAAAAGGCTGTCTAGCCCAATTGTTTATCCTTTTTCATCTTAGGATCTTGTAACATGATGGAGCAATTCTGTTGCAGAATTTCCACCCCAACATTTCTGTAGAGTGTCTGGTGGAGATGGTTGGTACAGCTAACAATGAACAACTCTTGTGCTATGATCACTCAGAGAAATGGCCTTTTAGTTTTTTTAAATTTTTTATTAATGGAATATAAAAAGAACAAGAGCAACTAAATATACTACTGATTGTACAGTTTTAAAAACTGCATTCTTTATAGGGATTTCAAAGATAAGATGTTTTTTAAAAAGCACATAGAATCAATCCAAAATTAATTCAATGTTTAATTGATTATGTGTCTGATGATGTGCCATCAATTCAGTGCCAACTCCTAGTGAGCACCAGGATGATCTAGACCAGGGCTGTCAGACTTGTGACCCTCAGGCCAGATGTGTCACGTGCTGGCCACGCCCACACCCAGTTTAGCTAAGGGGGGAAAAGTGATATGTCACATGATGACATCGTGATGAGGTGAGTTTGACACCTCTGATCTAGACCCAACTTAGCCCTTCAGGTTTTCCAGCAGTGTGACATCACCAAATTGAGTCTGTCCATCTTGCTGATGTGTTCATTCCTTTTACCTTTCACAGCATTGTCGACTTCTACAGAAAGCCAGGTCCAAAATGCAATATTTGGAGATTAGTTCAAGTAAGAACTCTGGGCTGATATCTTTCATGATCCAATTGATTCCTAAGCGCATTCCTCAGCTTCACATGGTCACAGGAATCAACCTTTCTTTTGATACTCTTTGACCTTCTCAGTTATCAAACACATGTCAGCAATAGTACGTATTGTTTCTTAATCTTTTCTGAAGCTACTTTGAACATCTGGCATCTTTCTCTCTCTACTGTAGCTGCTGCTGCTACTGATCCTTTCAGCCTTGTCTGACTCTTGATGATTCTGTGGGCCAGATCTTTCCACCTCTTCTGATCTTGCACTAATTTTTCTGTGCTTTGGCTGGTCAGCTTTGATCGTGCTAAGTCACTGTATTCTTTGACGTCTTGGGTTCCTTTCACCGCTTACTCTTCTAAACATAATTGTTTTCTCCAGTGAATTCCCTTATAGGATAAGTAGCACAACATTAAGTCTTAGTATCAGTTTCTGGACTGATCCGTTGGCCATTGATCCTTTCTCCAGATTTGCTGGAGAATGATGACAGCTAGATCAATTAGCCTTAACGTTGGCAGCGAGGCTATCAAAGTAGGGTATAGCTTCAGTCTTTTAGGATCAACCATCAACCATAAAGGAACCTTTTTATTGTAAGGTGCACAGTCATGCCAATGAGATAGGTAGCATAGAAATATAATGAATTAAACAAACCACCAGTCAAGACATATTTTGCAGACTAGACTTGGTAGAGCATCTATGAAAGCCTTGGAAAAGATAGTCAGATGTCATAATATACTTTATACAAAAGATCAGAATCGTGCAAGCCATGGTGTTCCCTGTGATACTCTATGATGACTTTGAAGAAGATGATGACTTGATGGCCCATAATCCACTTGTATCAACAATCTAGTCAGTTTTAGAATAGAATTTTTATTGGCCAAGTGTGATTGGACACACAAGGAATTTGTCTTGGTGCATATGCTCTCAGTGTACATAAAAGAAAAGATACGTTCATCAAGGTACAACATTTACAACACAATTGATGGTCAATATATCAATATAAATCATAAGGATTGACAGCAACAAGTTACTTCTGTGTATAGGTATATCTCAGGGTGGTTAATGAATCCCACCAAATGGTCACGTTACTTGAATTCCCCCCTAAACAAAATGATAGGTATAAAACAATGACTTTGTCACTCAAGTGTTCCTCCTCTTCCAGCATCCTTCCAGTATTGCTGCTGCCTGATAAAGATGCCTGCTGGCTTTCCCCAGGCAGCTGGACTGGCCTTCGTGTCATGGATGACCCTGCTGGGAATCTATATGTTAACAATTTTTGTTCCTGTAACCTTCAATTGGGTGCAACAGTGCATCATAAGGCAACAATTTTTAGATCAAGATACCTGAAATGGGCTAATGTGTTCAAAATCCGGGACCGACCCATGATTCCTGTGGAATTGAAATTTGGCAAATTTTATAAAACAAGTTGTGATATTATTATTATTATTATTATTATTATTATTATTATTATTATTATTATTATTATTATTATTATTTATTATATTTGTATACCGCCCATCTCCCGAAGGACTCAGGGCGGTTCACAGTCAAAAACAACAGAAAAACATATAATACATAAAAAACTAAAAGAATAGACAGTTAAATGCAATTGATGCTCTAACTTTTAAATACAAATTTAAAACCTCATTTAAACCCTTTTAAAATCCCAATTTAAAACTACGTTCAAGCTAGTCCTGCTCTTGAAACAGCAGCGTCTTCAGCTCGCGGAAGGACTTGAGATCGGGAGTTGACGAAGCCCCAGAGGAAGCTCGTTCCAGAGGGTAGGGCCCCCACAGAGAAGGCCCTCCCCTAGAGGTCGCCAGCCGACATTGTTTAGCTGACGGTATCCGGAGGAGGCCCTCTGTGAGAGCGCACTGGTCGGTGAGAGGCTAATGGTGGCAGTAGGCGGTCCCGTAAATATCCCGGTCCTAGGCCATGGAGCGCTTTAAAGGTGATAACAAGTACCTTGAAGTGAACCCGAAGACCACTGGGAGCCAGTGCAGATTACGCAGGAGGGTGTCACATGGGAGCCAAAGGTGCTCCTCTATCACCAGCGCAGCCGCATTCTGGACCAGTTGGAGTCTCCGGGTACCCTTCAAGGGGAGCCCCATGTAGAGAGCATTACAGTAGTCCAGGCGGATGTAACCAGGGCATGAGCAACTGTGCATAAGGCAGCCCGATCCAGAAAGGAACGTAACTGGCGATCAGGCGAACCTGATGAAAAGCTCCCTGGTGACGGCTATCATATGATCTTCAAAGACAGCCGTGCATCCAGGAGGACGCCCAGATTACGAGCCTTTCCGTGGGGGCCAATAGTTCGCCCCAATGGTCAGTGATGGAATTAGTTGACTGTACCGGGCCGCCGCATCCACAGCCACTCGGTCTTGGTGGGATTTAGTCTGAGTCTGTTCCTCCCCATCCAAACCCGTACGGCCTCCAGGCACTGGGACATCATTTCAACAGCCTCGTTGGGGTGGTTAGGGGTGGAAATATAGAGCTGAGTATCATCAGCGTAGATGACAACTCACCCCAAAACCACGGATGATCTCACCCAGCGGCTTCATATAGATGTTGAACAGAAGAGGTGAGAGAACCGACCCCTGCGGCACCCCACATAAGAGGCGCCTTGGGGTCGATCTCTGTCCCCCCGTCAACACCGTCTGCGACCGGTCGGAGAGGTAGGAGGAGAACCACCGATGAACAGTGCCCCTCACTCCAAGCCCTCGAGTCGGCGCAGCAGGATACCATGATCGATGGTATCAAAAGCCGCTGAGAGATCTAATAGGACCAAGACAGAGGAACAACCTCTGTCCCGAGCCCTCAAGAGATCATCAACCAACGCGACCAAGGCTGTTTCCGTGCTGTGACCAGGCCGGAAACCGGACTGGAATGGATCAAGATAGACAGTTTCATCCAGGTACTGGGGCAACTGTCGTGCAACCACACTCTCGACAACCTTTGCCACAAAGCGAAGGTTGGAGACCGGACGATAATTTGCTAAACTAGCTGGGTCAAGGGAAGGCTTCTTGAGGAGGGGCCTCACCACCGCCTCTTTCAAGGCGGCAGGGAAAACACCCTCCATCAAAGAAGCGTTCACAATTTTCTGTAGCCAGCCTCGTATCACCTCCCGGGTGGCCAAAACCAACCAGGAGGGACACGGGTCCAATAAACATGTGGTCGCATTCAATCTCCCCATTAACCTGTCCATGTCCTCAGGAGTCACAGGATCAAACTCATCCCAGATAATAACATCAAGACCTGTCTCCTCCACCCCGTCTGGATCCACCCAGTCTGTGTCCAACCCCTCCCGAATTTGAGCGATTTTATCAAACAGATATTGTCCAAATTCCTCAGCTTGACCCTTTAAGGGTTCCTCTACCGCTCCCTGATGGAGGAGCGAGCGGGTCACCCTAAACAGGGCGGCTGGGCGGTTATCTGCTGATGCAATGAGGTTGGAAAAATACTCCCGTTTTGCCAGCCTCATCGCCACTAGATAGGTCTGAATTTGAGACCTAACTAGTGTCCGGTCAGATTCGGAGCGGCTGGCCCTCCAGATACTCTCTAGGCGTCTTTTCCGGCGCTTCATTTCCCTCAGCCCCTCGGAGTACCAAGGGGCTAAACGAGATCGGCACCGGGTCAGAGGCCGCAAAGGCACGACTCGATCTAGAGCGCCAGCCGCCGCCCGATCCCAGGCGGCGACCAGAGCTTCAGCCGAGTCGTGGGCTAAATCCTCAGGGAATAGCCCAAGCTCCGTCTGGAACCCTTCAGGGTCCATCAGGCGCCTGGGACGGAACCAGCGAGTCGGTTCCGTCTCCTTGTGGTGAGGGTCAGCGGTTCGAAAGTCTAGTTGAAGGAGTGAATGATCTGACCATGACAAGGGTTTGATAACTAACTCCCCTACTGCGACCAGATACCTCTCACCGACCCGTGCGCTCTCACAGAGAGGGATTCCTCAGGGTGCCGTCAGCTAGGCAGTGTCGTCTGGCGACGCCCAGGGGAAGGGCCTTCTCTGTGGGGGCTCCCGCCCTCTGGAACGAACTCCCCCCAGGACTCCGTCAACTTCCGGACCTCCGAACCTTCCGTCGCGAGCTCAAGACACATTTATTCATCTGTGCAGGACTGGCTTAGATTTTAAATTTATAGGGGTTTTAAATTGGTTTTAATATTTATATTTCCATTTTAATAATAGGGCATTAGAATAAGTTTTTTAATGATTATTTTAATTTGTATATTGATGTTTTATATGCCTGTGAACCGCCCTGAGTCCTTTGGGAGATAGGGCGGTATATAAATTCGAATAATAATAATAATAATAATAATTCCAGATCATTCAACCACTGTCCAGAGACAAAAATCAAATCCAGAGTGTTCCCCCCGATGTGAGTGGGGTCGTTCACTAACTGGGTCAGGTTCAAGGCCGTCATGGAAGCCATGAACTCCCGAGCTGATGTGGATGCTATCCCCACCGACAGCAAATTGAAATCCCCCATGACCATAAGCCTGGGGATCTCCACTGCCATCTCGGTGACCATCTCCAACAGCTCAGGCAGGGTTTCTGTCACGTAGCAAGGAGCTAGGTACGTGATCATATAAAATGACCATAAAATGGTTTATGACATAATACAAAATATCATAAAACATTTCTTGTGCCGAGGTTTGACTGCTGTACAGTTCAAGATAGACGTATTTCCAAGGCAGATACCGTCTCTGAATGTATCCCAAATTTTCAACTAAATTTAATCCTACCTAGGAGTGCTAGACCATCAGAATGAGGCAATAGAGCAGGTTTTGATAAGGTCTATCCATAAATTTACTAATAAATAACACACACCGTAGATAGCCATGATGCCTCTTCTCGTTTTTAAAATGCAAAAACATTTCAAACATTAACATCAAACATATGCCTCAAATCCATTCTTTAACATCAGGAAGATAAGTTTCTATTTAGGGAAATTTATGTAAATCTCAGTAAAGCCAAAGCTCTTCATAAAATGGCAACCTCCATTTCAGGAATGTAATTTAGCATTCCATTTACATATTTAACTTAGATTTTTTTTAAAGGAGAAATGAATTAACATATGCTGTAATTTGAAACCAAAGTAGAACTGTGTGGCTGGACAAAATCAATTCTTGAATTAAAGAACCCTCAAATTTCTCAGTCTCGCTACCAGTAGGACATTAATTTGCCTTGGCACTTGCAGGAAGCTTCCTCCTTTTTAACAAAACATTTATCAAAACATTTCTTGTGTATGTCAGATGAGACATTCTTGTAGCCTGTTATTTTAGATCCACTTTTGATGCCATTTCGGCAGTTTCAGGTAAAACTCGTTCCTCATCTGCCATTTCTTGCATAACATTTTTTGGCACAGCTTATCCATAGAGGCAAACATCCCTATTGACATTGTGCATGCTAACTTCCAATTCCATTTTTAAAAAAGTGTCCAGTTTTTACAAAATGATTACAATGCATCATTTTATAAATCCCAATTAATTAGCTGTCAATCAGATCAGGCTAGTGCATTTTTCTCCTTTAACTAAAATCTTCAGTTCCCTCTAGTGTCTAGTTTTAAAATTATTAATTTTATTGTGACTTGCAAATAGTCCAAACATATTTCCTACAAGAAGGATTTTTTAAATAACTAATTTAAAAAACTTACTCCAAACTTATCTGGAGCCTTAATCTGTTTATAACTTTCTAAGCGATCAAAGTCAGTCAGTCTGTCTATCCATCCATCCATCTATCTATCCTGTTTATTCCACTAGGCACAGCCAAAAGATGTTTATATGGCAACCTATGTCTCAGTCAATAAAAACAACAACATGCTTATTATTCATTGTTGGCTTGTCTGTTATGTGATTGTTTTTATTTTGCCCCTTTGTTTTTGTAAACAGCTTAAAGCTTTTTCTGAGGATTGAGTAGTATATAAAATTCAATACTTTTTAAAAATTTGCAGGTAGTCTTTTATTTACACCATTTGTTTAGCAACCATTCAAAGTTTACAGCAGTACTGAAAAAGTGGTCTTATGACCGTTCCTCACATTTATGACTCTCACAGCATCACTATGGCCTCCTGATCAAAATTTGGGTGTTTGGCAATCGGCATGTATTGATAAAGATTGCAGTATCCCAGGGTTACGTGATCACCATTTGCAACATTCCCAGAGATCTTCCAGCAGGCAAAATCATTAAGAAAGCCAGATTCACTTAACTGCAGTGATTTGCTTGAAGAAGAAAAAAATGGTAACATTGAGCGTGACTCACTTAAAGGTAAAGGTTCCCCTCGCGCATGTGTGCTAGTCATTCCTAGGGGGCGTGCTCATCTCCGTTTCTAAGCCGAAGAGCCAGCGCTGTCCGAAGACGTCTCCGTGGTCATGTGGCCGGCATGACTCAACACCAAAGGCGCACGGAACGCTGTTACCTTCCCACCAAAGGTGGTTCCTACTTTTCTACTTGCATTTTTTATGTGCTTTTGAACTGCTAGGTTGGCAGAAGCTGGGACAAGTAACGGGAGCTCATCCCGTTATGCGGCACTAGGGATTCGAACCGCTGAACTGCCGACCTTTCGATTAACAAGCTCAGCGTCTTAGCCACTGAGCCACTGGTGGATCACTTAACCACCACCTTACTTAGCAACAGAAAGTCTTCTAGTTGTGCTTGTAAATTAAGGACAACCTGTATATATGGCACTATTGTTTACCTTGGAGGACATTGTTTCATTACACATGCATGTCATGGAGTAATTCTTTTTAAAAATTTACTCCCAAGGTTATATACATATTAGGTTTACACTCACTTTACTTGCTGGTTTTCACCTGATTTTTTTTCTTAATGTAAATAGTCAACTTTACCCTCATCCCAGTATAACTGAAACCTGACACTCTGCCGAATGGGAAATAACCAGCTGCTCTTAGTGACTCTGCTGATGTTAAACAGTTCAATTAATCATTTTTATAACAGAATTCCAGGGCTGGGAACAAACACTAAAAATTACTGAGGGGATACAATCATCCATCGGCTTTTAATTGCTAAATTCATCAAGGCAGGTGAAAATAATGCCAGTGAGTCACATGCTGAATTAGACTGCTCATTGCTGCTCTTTGTAATCCTGAATGTTTAGAAGGAACACGGCCTTTAGACTTCAGCCATTTGAAAGAAGCAAGTTAATTAGGGAAATTTCAAGTGTGTATATAATGAGAGGTTAAGTAACTACAGCATCCATTGAGGAAGGTGTTGCTTATTGGCCTAAAGGAGAACATTTTTACTGAAGGTTTGTGAAAGATTTTACTTGTTCAACGTGCAAAAAATCTTCAGTGGGGAATATTGTGAAAAGGCTCTTCAGGCGGCACCAAGATAAAATAAGAGCCAATGCAGGTGTTTGCTGCTGATAAATTCAGAAATAGGGTTGCATTAACATTTCATTTGGAAGGCTAAATGTTTACCGCAATGCCATGTATTTCATTTCATGCAGTGCTAAGATGTGGGAGAAATAAAGATGTGCTTATTTCAATTCGGCTGTCCCTTTACTTAGGTCAGCTTTTTCTCTTACATTTTCCTACTCGTCTCCTTATACGTATAGTTGTGAGCAATTGAGTCACCATGTAGAGTTTGCTGAATTTCTACAAATTCTGAATGAATTTACTTTCAGCAGGGATGAATGGACAAGTGGTTGGATTTGCCTGCACGTAGTCCTTCGCTTACAACCATTTGATTAGTGACTGTTCAGGGGCACTGAAAAAAGTGACTTATGACAATTTTTCACCTGGTTGTTACAGCACTCCCATAGTCATATGAGCAAAATTTGGCAACTGGCATTTATTTTTGTTGGTTGCAGTGTCCCAGGGTCATATAATCATCACCTTTTGCGAACCTCTGACAAGCAAAGTCAATGGTGAAGCCAGATTCATTTAACGAACTGTATTGCTATCTTAACTGCAGTGATTCACTTAACAACGGTGGCAGGAAAGAATGTAAAATGGGGAAAATTAACTGTCTTGCTTAGCAGACAGAAACCTTGGGCTCAATTGTGTAAGTCAAGGTCAGAATTAATATGTCTTGTTTACAAAGTGTAATAAAATTCTACCGGGAAAGTCTACAAATAAGAATTTCCCATACTCATTGGCGAAGGAACTGTATTTCTAGTGATAACAGATTGTTCTTTAATTAAAAAAGATAACTTGGTAATTACAAAAAAAATATGAGGAAAAGCAAACCATGAGTTATAATGATCTCACAGTGTGGGTATGTTGGATGTTGGTATGCACCTTTTTATATCTTTGGGAAAATGGACAGTAGCAGTACATAAAAAGCTAAAAATTGCTAAGTTTTCTGATGGTTCAGAAATTTTCCATTAACTGTGTATTTTTCTCTGGACAGAAATAACCTCTTCCTTTGCTTCTGAGATGTAATAAAATTTATTTTGGCATATATTTCTGTCCAGAGAAAAATACCCAGTTAATGGAAAATATATAGGCTACCAACCTGCCTTCCATTGAGGACCTGTATACTGCATGAGTCAAAAAGAGGGCTGTGAAAATATCTATAGACCCCTCACATCCTGGACATAAACTGTTTCAACTCCTACCCTCAAAACGACACTATAGAGCACTGCACACCAGAACAACTTGACACAAGAACAATTTTTCCCCGAACGCCATCATTCTGCTAAACAAATAATTCCCTCAACACTGTCAAACTATTTACTAAATTTGCACTACTATTAATCTTCTCATGGTTCCCATCACCCATCTCCTTCCACTTATGACTGTATGACTGCAACTTTGTTGCTTGTATCCTTATTATTTATATTTATATTGATTGTTTCCTGATTGCTTATTTGTACCCTATGACTATCATTAACTGTTGTTAACTATTGTACCTTGATGAAGGTATCTTTTCTTTTATGTACACTGAGAGCATATGCACCAAGACAAATTCCTTGTGTATCCAATCACACTTGGCCAATATAAATTCTGTTCTGTTCTGTTCTGTTCTGTTCTATTCACCGGCCTTTTCCACATGTTTCCAACAAATACAGCCTTGAGCCAATTGGGCCCACGATACTTGCTGAATATACATGGACAGATCTCCAAAATGCATTCAGCTTTAGGAGTGGATTATGTTTATCTTAAGTTCCCTACACTGCAGGTCTATACTCTTTATAAAGCATGTGTATTCTGTGTCTCTTCTTCAAAGGGTCTCTCTTTTTCAGCAGGGTCTCTTTTCCAAGGAAGATGGAGACAGATGTCTTTCATCATCCTGTATTTTCTCCAATTTTCTGATAGATTTTGGTCCTCAAGGAGATTGCTCTTGGCACAGTCAGAAATACCTTTGCTTTTGTTAATCGGTTATCCACTGCAGCCTTGCCATTTGAGCCTTCTCAGAAAGCAGCACATGCAGCAGCCAGGAGAAGGATGTTCTTTGCACAGCCAAGGTGGCGACGGAGAATTTGTGCTAGATTGCAAAACATTCTAAGACCCCCTTGGTTTTGTTGGGCGCATCCTTTCTGTCCTGAGTCATGAAAAACAGCCATTAAAAAAAAAATCAGCCTCTCTCCCTGCTTCCCTGCAAAAAAACGAACAAACCTGAGCAATTCATTGGTAAGAATGTGCCAAAATGGTAGAAGACGTGGGTGTCAGCAAGGGGAGAGAAAGGGGGCAAATGATATGTGCCATATTGAGAGCATTCACTGTGGCCTTTGGAAGATAACATCACTGTCTTCATTTTGATGTCATTGATATTCCCTATACACATACACATACATATACATGAATATTTGTTGTTAGTTGCGAAGTCGTGTCCGACCCATCGCAACCCCATGGACAACGTTCCTTCAGGCCTTCCTGTCCTCCACCATCCCCCAGAGTCCATTTAAGCTCACCGACTGCTTCAGTAACTCCATCCAGCCACCTCATTCTCTGACGTCCCCTTCTTCTTTTGCCCTCCATCTTTCCCAGCATTCGGCTCTTTTCCAGGGAGTCCTTCCTTCTCATTAGGTGGCCAAAGTATTTGAGTTTCCTCTTCAGGATATGGCCTTCTAAAGAGCAGTCAGGGTTGATCTCCTCTAGGACTGACCGTTTCCAGTGGAACATCTCTTGCATCTAGATTTATTTAAATCAAGGATGTCCAAACTTGGCCCCTTGAAGAGCGGCGGACTTCAATTCCCAGAATTCCCCAGCCAGCAACTTGCTCATATTTATAGCTCATGCTGGCTGGGGAATTCTGGGAGTTGAAGTCCACCACTCTTCAAGGAGCCAAGTTTGGACACCCCTGATTTAAATCCTGACAGTGCCCAAACAAGCCTTTTTGTGTGTGTGTTTTGGCCAAAATATAATGTTAAAGGCAGCGTGTGAATGTGAGGATATCGAGGGGAAATGCTCTGGAAAGCCTGTGTGTTTGAGGTGAGGTGGGGAATCAGACAAGTTCCTCTCCTGGAGAAGCCCTACATAAGACAAAGGCGTAATGCAAACCTCAAAGTTGTGTTGATGTGTTAGAAGAAATGTCCTTCTGGGTTCAATTCTAAATGGGGAAGAAAGACTCTGGAAACATGGTGGCTGTTTGGAAAGATGGTTTTAATGGAGGACAGGACCATGTGGTTTGATGACATTGGGGGAAGAAAGAAAAGGGCAGAGATGCTGAGAGTGCCTTGGTTTTATATCCTTTCCGGGCTTTTGAATTTGAGCTTGTATTCTGACTTGTTGTCAGACTCCCATGGGCCATGCAGGGGCAACTCTGTAGGCTGTCCTGAGTCCCAAGCTTGGTTGAGCCTTGCTGGGTGATGTAATCTCCCCAGGAGCCATGTGGTGAATTTTATTTATTTATTTATTTATTTATTTATTTATTTATTATTTAAATTTGTATACCGCCCTTCTCCCGAAGGACTCAGGGCGGTTCACAGCCAAGTAAAAATACAATACTATAAATACAAATTAAAATACAGTTAAAAAACTTATTAAAATTGGCCAGAATTAAAATTTAGAACTAAAACCCATTAAAACCCATTAAAACACTAACCCAGTCCAGCGCAGATGAATAAGTAGGTTTTAAGCTCGCGGCGAAAGGTTCGGAGGTCCGGAAGTTGACGAAGTCCTGGGGGGAGTTCGTTCCAGAGGGCGGGAGCCCCCACAGAGAAGGTCCTTCCCCTGGGTGTCGCCAGACGACACTGTTGCGCCGATGGCACCCTGAGGAGCCCCTCTCTGTGAGAGCGCACGGGTCGGTGAGAGGTATTCGGTAGCAGCAGGCGGCAGAATTCTGTTGCTAGATGGGTAGGGGGCTAATCCAGAGGTGAAATTCAATTTTTTTTACTACTGGTTCTGTGGGCGTGACTTGGTGGGCGTGGGTGTGGCTTGGTGGGCATGGCAGGGGAAGGATACTGCAAAATCCCCATTCCCAGCCCACTCCAGGGGAAGGATACTGCAAAATTCCCATTCTCATCCCATTCCTGGGGGAAGGATACTGCAAAATCTCCATTCCAACTCCACTCCAGGGGAAGAATACTATAAAATCTCCATTCCCACCCCACTCCAGGGGAAGGATACTGCAAAATCCCCATTCCGACCCCATTCCTGGGGGAAGGATACTGCAAAATTCCCATTCTCACCCCATTCCTGGGGGAAGGATATTGCAAAATCTCCATTCCAACTCCACTCCAGGGGAAGAATACTATAAAATCCCCATTCCCCCCCCCACTCCTGGGGGGAGGATATTGCGAAATCTCCATTCCCACCCCACTCTGGAACCAGCCAGAGGTGGCATTTGCCAGTTCTCCAAACTACTCAAAATTTCCGCTACCAGTTCTCCAGAACCTGCTGGATTTCACCCCTGGGCTAATTTTATCTTTGTTGGATCTTGGGTGAGGGCATTTGCTTATGAATAGACCTAGCTATCTCTTTCTCTCTTAAGGGCTTCTGTGGCTCAGACTGCTAATGCAGTCTGTTATTAACAGCAGCTGCCTGCAATTATTGCAGGTTCAAGCCCCACCAGGCCCAAGGTTGACTCAGCCTTCCATCCTTTATAAGGTAGGTAAAATGAGGACCCAGATTGTTGGGGGCAATAAGTTGACTTTGTATATAAATATACAAATAGAATGAAGACTATTGCTAACATAGTGTAAGCCGCCCTGAGTCTTCGGAGAAGGGCGGGATATAAATGCAAATAATAATAATAAAAAAAAAAGTGCGGACATTTGCTGTGGGGTATTGAGGAGGGTGGGAGCTATTAAGAATGAGTCTGCTTCCTGCCTAAAAAACAACAACATGTTTCTCCATTTTTCATCCAGGGAAATATAATATTCTGCCTTTTTAATATTTCCTAGAATATTTCATTCTTCTAGGAGAGGGGTGGGTGCTAACTTCCTATAGATGCGTTCAGACAGACTTGCGGCTGTCTTAAAAAAAGAAAGCCTGCATGCAGGAAAAGAGAGGAATGGATTTTCAGCTGGGCTGAAGAGCGGCAGAAGATTCCCCTCACCCCCACCAGCCAGCCGTCCTGCTCTCAGGAGAAAAGCAAAAAGCCACTTTTATGATTCCTCTACAGACGTTCCCCTTGTTTCCTCTGCAGGAACTCTGTTGTGTTGGCAATGACTGGCCCTTGGGAGGGCAATGGAGACGGGGAAGGTATTCAGCGCAGGGTCCCTGGCCAACACCGAGGATAAATGAGAAAGTAATGCTAAATATACACGGACTGACTTCGTCTTGCAATGAAATGGAAACACTTGAGGAGAATTTGTCTGCAATTGCCAGCTCGTGGCCTTTGGGCTGCCTGAAATGGGATTGAGGTAGCTAGGAACTGAAGGAAGTTAGCACCCACCCCCCTCCTAGAAGAATGAAATATTTTAGAAAATATTTAAAAGACAGAATATATTTCCCTGGATGAGAAATGGAGAAACATGTTTTAAAGACAAAGCAGCTTCCTGACTCCCCACACCTTTGTCACTGGGTCAGAGACAGAAACTCATTCTCCCCACCTTTGTCAATGGGCCATCATCTGCAACACAATAGGACCCATCTAGCAACAGAAACTCACCACGTGGCACTTGGGAAGATTACATCAGCCAGCAAGGCTAGCTAAGACCCCCACCCCCTGGGAGTCTGACAACCAATTAGGATACTCTTCCTGTGCCCCAGAAAGTTCAAAGCTCAGAAAAAGCATAAAGCCAGGGAGCACACAGGATCTCATCTCTTTTCTGTTCAGGAACTCAAGCCATGTGATCCTGACCACCATTAAACCATCTTTCCAAGCAGCCTCCATGTTTCCAGTGTCTTTGTCCCCACTTGGAATTGAACCCAGATGGACATTTCTTCCAACAGAACTTTGGAGGAAAAAGTCACCCTCGGGTCAGGTCTAAACTTTTAGATCAGGGATGTCCAAACTTAGCAACTTTAAGACTTGTGGACTTCAACTCCCAGAATTCCCCAGCCAGCACTTGTGGACTTCAACTCCCAAAATTCCCCAGCCAGCATGGCTGGCTGGGGAATTCTGGGAGTTGAAGTCCACAAGTCTTAAAGTTACCAAAGTTGGACACCCTTGTTCTAGCTATTCTAGCTGTTTGGTTTCATGCATGCAATGCTTTACCGGGAGTTGCAAAGTTGCAGATCCTTTGAGCCGCAACCTGGGGTCCTAACCACGACCCCACCATTTTTAGCGTGAAATATTTTGAAGCCCTGCCTGCCACAATTTCTCCCCCCCCCCGTGTGATAAAGCACTGGAGTGCAACCCTACAGCCTTTTAAGCAGAAGGAAGCTAGAATCCTTTTTTTATAATTCTAGGGGCAGCGGGGGGAGGAGGGAGGAAAGAATGAAATATCACAGCAGGGCATAGTGTGCATTTACGTCCTCTGCTGGCAGACCAGCGTGATCCGACCGTCTTCCCAAGTACTGCAGAAGCTTCTGTCTCTGCTGGAGTTTCTGCGTCCTCTCGTGCCTTTTTTAAAACTTTGGCTGCTGCACACAGTCGGCCAGCCTGACCCCTCTTCTTGGCAGACCGTTGGCAAGAGCACAGTCTTGGCATTGGTGCAACCTGGCTGCCATGAGCATGGAACTAAACAGAGGGGTTTTACCCCCACCCCACCCCTTTCCCAAGTTCTCTGACTCTGGGAAATATTTTTGCATCAGCATGTTTTTGTTGTGGGGTTGTAGGAAGTTAGCACCCACCTAATTAGCACCCACCTTCATTCTTCCTAGAAGAATGAAATATTTTAGGAAATACTAAAAAGGGCAGAATGTTATATTTCCCTGGATGAGAGAAATGGAGAAACATGTTTTAAGGACAAAGCAGCTCCCTGCAGCTTCCTGCCTCCCCCCACACCTTTGTCAATGGGCCATTAAGGCCTCAGCCAAGCTCACTCATTCCCCCCACCTTTGTCAATAGGCCATCATCTGCAACACAATAGGACCCATCTAGCAACAGAAACTCCCCACATGGCACCTGAGAAAATTACATCAGCCAGCAAGGCTAGCTAAGACCCCCACCCCCTGCGGGGCTCCTCCGTGGGGCTCCTCGGTGGCACCCTACCTCTCCTTGAGCAGGGGGCCACTGCTGTTGCTGTGCACAAGGCAGACAGGGAAGCACGAGAATCACCGGGCAGCATCTGGGGAGACGGACCGGCCACCCAGGTGGAGGGCTGACGCAGTGGAGTGGAGCGGGCTGTTGACCGCAGCAGCAATGGTGACTGCGTCCCCCTGATCCTTGAGGAAGAGGAGGCGGAGGTGGCGGAGGCCGAAAGTGAGCGATGGATGTGCACATACTGGGATGGGGTGGGCCAGGCCTGTGCATGCATCCCTGCCACATCCTGTGCGCACACGCACACGCTGGGATAGCATGGGCCGGGCCGAAGTGATATGGGCCAGCCCCTTACAATTTCCAGGATGGACGTGTGGGCCAGATCCAACCATGTCACGGGCTGGATGTGGCCCACGGGCCTTTAGTTTGACACCCCTGAGGAAGGGTTGAAATCCAGCAGGTTCTGACAGGTTCTGGAGAACCAGTAGCAGAAATTTTGAGCGGTTCAGAGACCCGGGAAATACCACCTCTGGCTGGCCCCAGGAGTGGGGAGGGAATGGGGATTTTGCAGCATCCTTCCCCTGCCATGCCCACCAAGCCACGCCCACCAAGCCACACCCACAGGATCAAAAAATTGGATTTCACCACTGCCCTGAGGTAGTCCATTCAAGAAATCAAAATTATGAGTACCAAATTAACACGGCACCCATTGTAAGGTCACAGTCACAGAAATGTGACTGCGATGTCTAAAAGCTCTTCCTTCCTTTGTCTCTACTTTCCAGAGAATTCGGGAGGCTCCCATCTTGAGCGCTTTCTACACCCTCATCCCTCCTGTGGGTTGAGATAGCTCGTGTCTCTTGTCTTGACTGCTGCCTAGGCTGCATTGCCTCCTGTTTCCCAAAGTTATTCTCACATTTGTTAAAAACTGCAGCACTTCACTCACTTGAGTTGATCTCTTAAGACTCGGTAAGGTCTTAAGGCCGATGAATATGTGGAGAAGAAACCTCTATAATCTAACAACCCAACAAGAAAAACACAGACTTCAGAGGATAATTAGAACTGCAGAAAAAATAATTGCTACCAACCTGCCTTCCATTGAGGACCTGTATACTGCACGAATCAAGAAGAGGGCCGTGAAAATATTTATAGACCCCTCGCATCCTGGACATAAACTGTTTCAACTCCTACCCTCAAAACGACGCTATAGAGCACTGCACACCAGAACAACTAGACACAAGAACAGTTTCTTCCCGAACGCCACCACTCTGCTCAACAAATAATTCCCTCAACACTGTCAAACTATTTACTAAATCTGCACTACTATTAATCTTCTCATCATTCCCATCACCAATCTCCTTCCACTTATGACTGTATGACTATAACTTGTTGCTGGCAATCCTTATGATTTATATTGATATATTGACCATCAATTGTGTTGTAAATGTTGTACCTTGATGAACGTATCTTTTCTTTTATGTACACTGAGAGCGTATGCACCAAGACAAATTCCTTGTGTGTCCAATCACACTTGGTCAATAAAAAATTCTATTCTATTCTATTCTATTCTATTCTATTCTATTCTATTCTATTCTATTCTATTCTATTCTATTCTATTCTATTCTATTCTATTCTAAAGCAGTGGTGGAATTCAGCCGCTTCTATCTGGTTTGGGCAAACTTGTAGCGGCGGCTGCGGGAGGCTCCACCCACCTGCCCGGATGTCATCACATCCCGTTTTTGATGCTCTGCGCATGTGCAGAAGGTCCTGTGCATGTGGGGAGGTGGCGCATGTGTGCTCACATTTGCGAACCAGTAGCAAAGGTAAGTGAATATCACCCCGATCTAAAGGATTCTTGGGATGGTAGATGGGAAGAGGGAAATTTGAAGAAGAAAGCAAATGACTTTAGTCAGTGGTGGGATTCAAGTAATTTAACAACCGGTTCTCTGCCCTAACAACCAGTTTGCCAAACTGCTCAGAAAGTTAACAACCGGTTGTCCCGAAGTGGTGCGAACTGGCTGAATCCTACCTCTGAATTTAGTACTGCTCTTAAGAAAAGTGCCTGGCGAAGGAAGGAAGGAAGGAAAGAAAGAAGGGAGGGATGGAGGGAAGGAAGTGTTGGAAGAAATGTCCATCTGGGTTCAGTTCCAAGTGGGGAAAAAAGACACTGGAAACATGGAGACTGGTTGGAAAGATGGTTTAATGGTGGACAGAATCACATGGTTTGAGTTCCTGAACAAAATAGGGACGAGATACTGAGTGCGCCTTGGTTTTATGCCCTTTCTGAATTTCCTAGGGCACAGGAAGAGTACCCTGATTGGTTGTCAGACTCCCAGGGCGTGGGGGTCTTAGCTAGCCTTGCTGGCTGATGTAATCTTCCCAGGTGTCATGTGGTGAGTTTCTGTTGCTAGGTGGGTCCTATTGTGTTGCAGATGATGGTCCATTGACAAAGGGGGGGGAGTGATAGGAGCTCTCTCCTGCCATATGGTACTAGGACTCGAGCCGGCGGAGCAGAGACCATTTCCAGCATCTTTAAGCCACTGTGCTTCTAAGGGGAGGAACACGAATGGACAGAAAAAGATCTCTACTCAATTTTTTTGTTACTCTTGTTTTGATAAGATAAGAATTTGAGGTTCCTCTGGGCTGCTGGGCCTTGGATCTATGGTTAATGGTTTAGTCTCTGTGGCTCCACTGCTTCTAATTGAGGAACTCCAATGAGCTTTGCAAGTCCTCTGCACACAGTTCGAAATGGCTGCAGTGCAGAACACGACAAACTTTGATCCATGTCCTTGTTGCAGATGCCAAGAGGCTACCTTCCTCACTTGGAGAAGCCATAAAACAGATGTATGATTCCCACAGCCCTCCTGCAAGCTGCAGTCATAAGCAGTTGGCTTAGGAAACGTACAAGCTTTTTGCAAAATCTGCAAGTTGAGAGCAGGGCCTCTCAAATCGACTAGTTTGTCACCTTAAGAATTGGGCGCTTTTATTTGCAGGTGACACATTTCCAGTTCTTGGCTGATGCAAAGAAATATGAAGTTGGGCCATTTTCATCATCATCATCATCATCATCATCATCATCATTCATAATAATAATAATAATAATAATAATAATAATAATAATAATAATAATAAATAATAATAATAATAATCTTGCATAATTCGCCAATACATCACACAGTCCTAAATACTTGGGAAGTGTTCAACTAGTGATCTGTGATATGAAATCCAGCATAGTTATAGTAAAAAAGGGCCGTGATAGCTCAGGCTGTTAGAAGCCTGTTATTAGAACACAGCAGCCTGCAATTACTGCAGGTTCAAGCCCGGCCCGAGGTTGACTCAGCCTTCCATCCTTTATAAGGTAGGTAAAATGAGGACCCAGATTGTTGGGGGGGCAATAAGTTGACTTTGTAAATATACAAATAGAATGAGACTATTGCCTTATACACTGTAAGCTGCCCTGAGTCTTCGGAGAAGGGCGGGATATAAATGTAAATTTAAAAAAAAATTAGTTATCTCGTTTGCTGTGTATAATGTCATTTTGTGTAAATAATAATAATAATAATAATAATGCTATTAAAATATGATGCATGGAGAAAGAGGTCTGCCGGTTTCGCCTAATTTTTTCCCCCCAATAGTGCCTTGGGATCAGAGGTGGGTTTCAGGCAGGTTCTGACCAGTTCTGGAGAACCGGTAGCAGAAATTTTGAATAGTTCAGAGAACCGGTAGTAAAAATTCTGACTGGCCCCACCCCCCATCTATTCTCTGCCTCCCAATTCCCAGCTGATTGGGAGGAAATGGGGATTTTGCAGTAACCTTCCCCTGGAGTAGGGTGGGAATGGAGATTTTACAGTATCCTTCCCCTGCCACACCCACCATGCCATGCCACGCCCGCCAAGCCACGCCCACAGAACCGGTAGTAAAAAAATTTTGAAACCCACCACTGCTTGGGATATGTGTTCCAGAACATCTATATGAGGCTGATCAGAGCATATGGTTTGTTTCTATTTAGGAAAGTATATTATTCATAAAACAATGCATTTCTATGGGTTAAATTGGGTAAAATGATTTTTAAAAGCTGCACATTATAAACCAAACTGTCTACTTTGTGCGTTTTATATAAAAACCTTCAAGTTGCTCAGTACATATCCAATGTGACAGATTTGCTGGTGCAGGATTTCTTTTAGATTTTCCTGTCATAAACTTGCTTGGAAGCTTGGAAATGTGAGCCTTGCTCAATAACCGACAGTGCCAGAGCTGTGAAAAATGATCTGCAGGGAAGGCGGATCTCTTCTTTCTCAAATCTGAGTGCCGTGTATCACCTGAAAATAGAGAACGGTGTCCTCGAATGGAGCCTTTGGAGGTGGCCCGTGATAATCATGCCAACCAGCAGGATTGGCATGACACGTTAAGTCCTTCTCTCCATCCGAGTGAACCAGCGTCTGCATTTGGCTGCGACGGATGAGGAGAGCGCATCTTTTTCCTTCTGTCCTGGGCACTTTTTACAGAGGCACAATTGAGAGCATTTTAACAAACTGCATCCCTGTTTGTTTGGGGTCAGCAGCACCTCAGATAGAAAGTCCATACAGAGAGTGGTGAGGACAGCCGAGAAGATTATAGAAAGCTGACTTCCTGTTATTCAGGATACTGCTTATAAGTGCTAGGTCAGGGGTGTCCAAACTTGGTCCCTTTAAGACTTTTGGACTTCAACTCCCAGAGTCCCTCAGCCAGCAAAGCTGGCTGAGGAACTCTGGGAGTTGAAGTCCAAAAGTCTTAAAGGGACCAAGTTTGGACACCCCTGTGCTAGGTGATTAGAGCCCGAAGCATCCTTAGAGGCCCCCCCACACCCCTAAATGGTTGGTTTTTGTTGCTCCCCTCTGGGAGGAGGTTTCGAAGTATTTCTGGCAGGACTAACAGATTCTGTAACAGCTTTGTTCCCTAGGCCATCCGTCTCGTAAACTTGCAAGATTCGTTTTTCTCGCCATGTACATCTATACATCCGAACTAGACTGTGTTGTTTCTCTGTATCATATAATAATATATGTGGGGGTGTGGGTATATGCAAAATATTTATTTATTTTGTCATGTTTATGTTGGAGGTGGTGATCCTTTGAGAGCTATATGCAACGAAATCGCATTTTAATGTATGCCGATTAGTGTACATTTAAAGTGACAACAAAGTTAGTCTAAGTCTAAGTCAGAAGTCTTCAAACTTGGCAGCTTTAAGACTTGTAGACTTCAACTCCCAGAATTTTCCAGCCAGCATAGCTTCCCGTTATATAGCATAGCTGGCTGGAAAATTTAGAATAGAATAGAATAGAATAGAATAGAATAGAATAGAATAGAATAGAATAGAATAGAATAGAATAGAATTTTTTATTGGCCAAGTGTGATTGGACACACAAGGAATTTGTCTTGGTGCATATGCTCTCAGGGTACATAAAAGAAAAGATACGTTCATCAAGAATCATAAGGTACAACACTTAATGATAGTCATAGGGTACAAATAAGCAATCAGGAAACATCAATATCAATATAAATCATAAGGATACAAGCAACAAAGTTTACAGTCATACAGTCATAAGTGGAAGGAGATGGGTGATGGGAAGGATGAGAAAATTAATAGTAGTGCAGATTTAGTAATAGTTTGACAGTATTGAGGGAATTATTTGTTGAGCAGAGTGATGGTGTTTGGGAAAAAACTGTTCTTGTGTCTAGTTATTCTGGTGTGCAGTGCTCTATAGCATCGTTTTGAGGGTAGGAGTTGAAAGAGTTTATGTCCAGGATGCGAGGGGTCTGTAAATATTTTCACGGCCCTCTTCTTGATTCGTGCAGTATACAGGTCCTCAATGGAAGGCAGGTTAGTAGCCATTGTTTTTTCTGCAGTTCTAATTATCCTCTGAAGTCTGTGTCTTTCTTGTTGGGTTGCAGAACCAAACCAGACGGTTCTAGAGGTGCAGATGACAGACTCAGTAATTCTTCTGTAGAACTGGATCAGCAGCTCCTTGGGCCGTTTGAGCTTTCTGAGTTGGCGCAGAAAGAACATTCTTTGTTGTGCTTTTTTTGATGATGTTTTTGCTGACTTTTTTTTTTTTTGATGACGTTGATGACGTTTTGATGAATTCTGGGAGTTGAAGTCCACAAGTCTTAAGCCAAGTTTGAAGACCTCTGGGTCTAAGTCATAAGCCTTTTCTGAGAGCTGGTGGGCTGAGCGATAGCAAAGGAGGAGGACTATGAAGCCCAGACAGCTTTACTGCCCCCTAATGGTCTAAACAAGGGACACGGTGGCTCAGGGGCTAGGACGTTGAGCTTGTCAATCGAAAGGTCGGCAGCTCAGCGGTTCGAATCCCTAGTGCTGCCGTGTAATGGGGTGAGCTCCCGTTACTTGTCCCAGCTTCTGCCAACATAGCAGTTTCGAAAGCACGTAAAAACGCAAGTAGAAAAAATAGGGACCACCTTTGGTGGGAAGGTAACAGCGTTCCGTGCGCCTTTGGCATTGAGACATGCCGGCCACATGACCACGGAGACGTCTTTGGACAGCGCTGGCTCTTCGGCTGTGAAACGGAGATGAGCGCCGCCCCCTAGAGTCGGTAATGACTAGCACGTATGTGCGAGGGGAACTTTTACCTTTACCTAATGGTCTAAATGGGTGAAACCAGAAACCCAGATGTATCTTCAGGCTGTCTGGCGTTCTGATCGTAAAGTGATTGCCACCTTGTGGCTGAGATTGGTTTCTTCAGACTATAACTTCGTAGCTGTCAATCAGAAGGACAGTTCAAAATCAGAGAAAGCAGAACCTGCTGTGTAAAATAAAATCTGGCAAACAGTAATGAGAAAACAGATTACTGGGAGGGATATGATCGTGGGAGAAGACAAGTCACCAGAGTTTCTGTATCGGTAATGGAGGAGTGGAAACCTTTTTGGTAGCAGGAGGAGGGATTTAGAAGCTATTTTTGGCTCCTCTCGAGATTGCAAGGTACATTTTAAATGTTCAAGAAAGAGAAAAAAAAAGCCATGCCCTCTGTGTAGCCTGATGGATTTTGCAAAGCACGATGGGAATTTTTACACGGGCTGAGAATTTTGGGGCCCGTAGTCCCAAACTATTTAGAGACGGGAAGCATTCTATTTTTAATTTTTTTTTAAAAAAAAATATTATTCTGTAAGCCGTCTAGAGTCGTTGCAACAGTTAGATGGGCAGCTTATCTATTTAATAAAATAAAACAAACTGAACTTTGTGGGAGGGATGACAGCTGGGTTTTGGCAGCTGATGGCCAAGAACAACAAGAAAACCAAAAGTTCTGCCTTTTGCTATAAACTATCTCTAAGGCCCTGTGCAGTGGTGGGTCTCACATATTTTTACTACCAGTTCTGTGGGTGTGGTTTGGTGGGCGTGGCATGCTGGCCGTGGCAGGGGAAGGACACTATAAAATTCCCATTCCCACCTCGCTCCAGGGGAAGGATTATGTAAAATTCCCATTCCCACCTTGCTCCAGGGGAAGGATTATGTAAAATCCTCATTCCCACCTCACTCCAGGGGAAGGTTACTGCAAAATCCCCATTTCCTCCCAATCAGCTGGGACTTGGGAGGCAGAGAATAGATGGGGGTGGGGCCAGTCAGAATTTTTACTACCGGTTCTCCGAACTACTCAAAATTTCCACTACCGGTTCTCCAGAACTGGTCAGAACCTGCTGAAACCCACCTCTGGCCCTGTGTTTTTCCCTTACAATTAATCATAGTCCTTTACTAGGCCTTTACACAGATTTGGTGTTCCATTTTGGCTTTCATCTATACCACACTACCATGGATATACATGCACCCTGCTTGCACAGGCCAGATAATCTCATAAGTGCCCTTTGAAGAGTTTTATATCATTTGTTCCCTGTTGCCTTTGAGAAGGGCTGGAGAGCCGTTCTCAAAACACAATTGGGTCCCTTAAATGCAAAGTCTTCCCACTATCAGAAAAGTGAAAATTTCCCTAGCTAAATCATGGAAAGCTTCATAAATACTCGGAGTTGCTGGGAATCATGCATATTTTTTTTAAATTTGCATTTATATCCCACCCTTCTCCGAAGACTCAGGGCGGCTTACACTATGTCAAGCAATAGTCTTCATCCATTTGTATATTATATACAAAGTCAACTTATTGCCCCCAACAACTTGGGTCCTCATTTTACCTACCTTATAAAGGATGGAAGGCTGAGTCAACCTTGGGCCTGGTGGGGCTTGAACCTGCAGTAATTGCAAGCAGCTGCTGTTAATAACAGACTGTCTTACCAGTCTGAGCCACAAATATCTTAAACTATAAATTTTAAGAAGCAAAGGTAGTACCCCATAGTAATTAATATCTTTGGGTGTAATCCAAAAACATCTGGAATACCCCTTAAATATCATTGGCATTGGCAAAATCATCAGTCACCGTATTTTTCAGTGTATAAAAAAGTGGGTGGAAATGTCTGTGCATTTTATAGATGTTGCCGAAGCCCTGCCCACCCACTAGCTCCCATCCTTCGACATTTGCCTCCTAGCAATTTGCCTAGTAGCAGCAAACAGCAAACAGTCTGGTCAGCTTCAGCACAGCCTGATTCCCAGTTGGATCTGCCTCCCAGAATACCACATATCAGCTGTTCCAGGCTGCGGGGATTGCCGCCACCCATTACCACCGTCACCGCCCATCGCCGCCGCCACCTATCGCCTCTTCTGTACCCCATTTTCGGCTTCTGCGCGTCCCATTTTCAGCACGTTCCAGGTGGTGGTAGCGATTCCCGCCACCTGGAATGGGCCAAAAACAGGACATGTGGAGGCTGAAAATGGGGTGCGCAGAGGCCGAAAATGGAGGTGGCAATCCCCATAGCCTGGAACAGCTGATTGGTGGTATTCTGGGAGGCTGATCCAACTGCCAATCAGCTGCTTGTGCTAAATCAGGCTGTGCTGAAGTTGATCAGGCTATTTGCTGTTTGCTGCAAGGAGGCAAATAGCTGGGAGGCAGAGGCAGATTTTTTTTCTTGTTTTCGTCCCCAAAAGCTACGTGCGTCTTATAGTCTGGAGCGTCCTATATTCCGAAAAATATGGTAATTGTTAAAGGCAGATTTACTCATAACAGCTTACAACACCCTGTGACAATATCTTGAACACCATTAACATCTGCCTATCCCAGGTCCTTGGGAAGGACTTGATAGGTGGACAAAAATACCAAACCCAGCTTAAACATCTGGCTGCCTGTGTGATGGATAATAATAATAATAATAATATTTTGCTGCATGTCTGCAAGACAAACATTCTGTTGTGGTCTGCTAGCAGCTGTGGACCTGGCAGCGGAGTTGGACAGTGAGGAGGCTGGGGAGGAACATGGACCAGTCATGGAGTCTGGGGAAGGGCCGGATGAGGGCTCTGAGTCAGAGGCAGAGATGGGGCCAGGGCCATCTGGGAGTTCTGCACAGACTCTGTAGCCTCCAGAGTCAGACATCAGAAAGGCAGAGGAACAGGAGGAGCCTGCGCAGAGCTGCCAAAAGGCAAGAACAGTTAAAACAAAAGGGATGACTCAGGAGTAAGGCCTGGAGATGATTGGCCCCTCCCATAAGGCTTAAAAGAGGAGCAAAGGCTCATGGGTCCTTTGCAGGAAAGCAATGTTGTTAATTCTGTTCCCAGTCCGCATCTATCTTTGATTTTGGACTCTGTGTGGCTTTGCCAAGTAGGTCTTTGGCAGCAAGGGAGATAAAGGTTGGTGACTATCCCAAAGGACTTTTTGCAACTAATTGGGACTCAGCTGTGAATGAAAGTAATTCACAGCTGTTGCAATAAGAGGTTTTTGGGATTACTCGTGTATTTTAATGACTCAGTATACCTAGCACATTCTAGGAAGAACCATCCAGTTGGGTTTCCTAGCTGGGGCATGCATGGATATGTCAAAGCTTGAGTTTTTCAAAACATCAGAGTGGGGAAAACCTTCATTTTGAGAAATTGTTCATTTGCTCATGAATTTGGGTTCTAAAGTCTTAAATTTCGCTAAGGCTTCAGTGATTTTTGATGTTTTCAATAAAGCAAATGTAGCCTTCCAGTGCTTTGCAACGTGTCTTTTATTTGCGATAGCCAAGGAAAAGTGTA
This sequence comes from Ahaetulla prasina, assembly GCF_028640845.1. Lineage (NCBI taxonomy): Eukaryota > Metazoa > Chordata > Lepidosauria > Squamata > Colubridae > Ahaetulla > Ahaetulla prasina. Next base: position 103,848,027 of record NC_080544.1, read on the forward strand.
TGAACAAAATATATCACAAACTGGTAATAGAAAGCGTGGGCTAATTAATATAATTGTACTGAACTTACTACAGATTTATCATAAAATAATCATGGTGTAGAAAATAATCAAGTATAGGAAAGTAGCTCACATTTGAAATTCCATCCTGACTGACTGCAGAGAAAATTAACATAATTCACCCACTGAGCTGCTGTAAAAATGTGTAAAGGCCCTTGGAAATATATATATATATATTTCTCCAGGCTTGAAAGCAGCCAACACTGGTCCTGCAGAAGGCAATTGTGCATATTGCTGTTTGATCAAGCTGACTGAATTACAGTCCTTGTTTCATTATTTGCTAACTATTGTATCTTGCAAAACATTAAGAAACTAGGCAGGCTAATGCTGTAGGCCAACCTTGGCTGCAATTGTGTTTAAGTGTTACACTTTTACGCAGGCAGAAATCCCTAGGACTCTTATCATATCCAAGAGCAGAACATTTCTGGAGAAATAACTCACTGCCTTTTTAAAAAATTTAATACACGAGAGCATCCAAAAGATCAAAATCGCTAAAACCGGTATCTAGAGGCGCTGGATCTCTTTTAGGCTTCCACTGTGTCCCGGGACATTTTGGTGGTTCTGGTAGATCCGGCAGGTGATATGAGAAAATGGAGGAATCTGTAGCGCTGCCGTGTACTGGGGAGACATCAGAAAACCCAACAAGTTCTTCATGGGGACTTCTACTGTTAGCCTCCTGTTCCAGAAAAGCTTTTGAAGTAGGCAGTTGACTTGGAGTTTCAACAGGTGGTAGGACTGTAACTTCTTCAGAAGAACTCTCTGTTGGGTTTTTATGTCTACGTCTGTGGCCATGGCCGTGGCCGTGTTTGTGGACATGGCGAAATCTCTGCTTTTTTTCATGGGCGTGGTTTGCTTTCGGATGAAGATGGAATTCCGCCCCACCGCTCGGTCCTTCCGTTTGACTAGCGACACCGAATGTACTTCGGAAAGGGGTGAAACCTGGAGGTACCCTAAGTAACGCCTGAAATATTGTTTCATTATTGGGAATTCTCCAAGCAATATATTTATTTAAATGCATTTAACACAGTTTATTCCACATTTCTATTTTAACAAAGCGCTAATATACTGTAATTATATCAGCCAATTCTCCTCGTTATACAGGAGGCAGAAAATTAAAACCACCGCAAAGTGGGGGTGGAATGCAAAAAAGCGAAGTGGCTGTGTGATGAGGTTTTACAAATAGCTGAGGAAAGAAGGGAAGTGAAAGACAAGGGAGAAAGGGAAAGACATGCCCAACTGAATGCAGATTTCCAGAGAATGTCTTACACATTGGAAAAAAGAATCTAAACACTAATTACAAACTCGATGGACATTACCTTACAGATGGCCCCCACCCTGTTAAAGACCTTGGAGTTTTCATTTCCAATGACCTAAGTGCCAAAGCCCACTGCAACTACATCGCAAAAAAGGCTTTAAGAGTTGTAAACCTAATCTTACATAGCTTCTTCTCCAGAAATACTACACTACTAACCAGAGCTTATAAAACATTTCCTAGACCAATTCTTGAATGCAGCTAGCCTGTCTGGAACATACCACATTTCGGACATTAATACAATTGAACGTGTTCAGAAATATTTTACAAGAAGAGTTCTCCACTCCTCTGAATGTAACAAAATACCTTATACCACCAGACTTGAAACCTTGGGTTTAGAAAACTTAGAACTCCGCCGTCTTCGACAGGACCTGTGCTTAACTCATAGAATCATCTATTGCAAAGTCCTTCCTTATTATGATTATCATATCAATCATAATGTGATTAAAGCTGACTACTTCAGCTTCAATCACAACAATACACGAGCACAAAATAGATTTAAACTTAATGTTAACCGCTTCAATCTTGATTGCAGAAAATATGACTTCAGTAACAGAGTTATTAATGCTTGGAACACACTACCTGACTCTGTGGTATCTACTCAAAATCCCCAAAGCTTTAACCAAAAACTGTCTTCTGTTGACCTCACCCCATTCCTAAGAGGTCTTTAAGGGGCGTGCATAAGAGCACAAACGTGCCTACCGTTCCTGTCCTACTGTTTCCTTTCATTATATCCAATTTATATAGTTATTTCATACTTATACTCATATATATGCTTATATACTATATAGTTACTTCATGCTTATGCTTATATATACTGCTGTGACAAAATAAATAAATAAAAAAAATATGAATAGCAAGGAAAGATAAGCAGGCCTTCTTCAATGAACAAAGCAAAGGAATGGAGTAGAACAATAGAACTGGAAAGACTAGAGAGGTCATCAAGAGAATTGGAGATATCAAGGGAACGTTTCCTGCAAAGATGAGCATGATAAAGGACAAAAATAGTAAAGTAAAAGAGATGAAGAAGAGGTGGCAAGAACACACAGAAGAACTGTATGAGGAAGGCCTTAATGTCCCTGATAATTATGAAGATGTAATCGCAGACTTCAGACGTAGTCCAGTGGGCCTTAGGAAGCATTACCAACAGAGGTGGATTTCAGCAGGTTCTGACCAGTTCTGGAGAACCAGTAGTGGAAATTTTGAGTAGTTCGGAGAACCGGTAGTAAAAATTCTGACTGGCCCCACCCCCATCTATTCTCTGCCTCCCGAGTCCCAGCTGGTTGGGAGGAAATGGGGATTTTGCAGTAACCTTCCCCTGGTGTGGGAAGGGAAGGGAGATTTTACAGCATCCTTCCCCTGCCACACCCACCAAGCCACACCCATCAAGCCACACCCACAGAATCGGTAGTAACATTTTTTGAAACCCACCACTGATTACCAAACCAATGAAGCTGTCTGCACGCAAATGCTCGGAAGCTGTGCGCGCGCTCACGTTTTCAGCGAACTGGTGGTGAAATTATTTTAAACCCAACATTGGGTTTAAAAGGGCCTCTAGTGGTGCAACAGGCTAATGCAGCCTATTATTAACAGCAACTGCTTACAAGATTGCAGGTTCAAGTCCCACCAGGCCCAAGGTTGACTCAGCCTTCCATCCTTTATAAGGTAGGTAAAATGAGGACCCAAATTATTGGGGGGCAATAAGTTGACTTTGTATATAGTATACAAATGGATGAAGACTATTGCTTGACATAGTGTAAGCTGCCCTGAGTCTTCGGAGAAGGGCGGGATATAAATGCAAAAAAAACAACAACAACAACAAACCATTGAGCCCAACCATCTTCTGTCTAGAATAACTTTTTTACACCACTCAACATTTTATTACCTGAAGTTAAAGAGAAATAGGCACCTTCTCTTCCACCTAGAATAGGGGTCGGCAACCCAGGGCTCTGGAGCCACATGTGGCTCTTTCACAGGGGTGAAATGTAAAATTTGTTACTACCGATTCTGTGGGCATGGCTTGGTGGTAGTGGGGTACTGTGACTGGGTGGGTGTGGCCAACTTTTTTTTTTACTTTTAAAAGCATTTTTTCTACAACCGCTTCGGCCAAAGAGGTTGTAAAAAAATGCTTTTAAAAGCCTCTGATGATCAGGCAACTCAGCTGAGATCGCCAGAGGAGTCTTTTAAAAGCATTTTTTTTACAACCTCTTCGGTCGAAGAGATTGTACAAAAAATGCTTTTAAAGGGTTCTGACGATCCCAGCTGAGTTGCCTGATCGCCAGAACCTTTTAAAAGCATTTTTTTACAACCTCTTTGGCCGAAGAGGTTGTAGAAAAAATGATTTTAAAGAGATCTGACGATCCCAGCTGAGTTGCCTGATCGCCAGAACCTTTAAAAGATTTTTACAACCTCTTTGGCAAGAGGTTGTAAAAATGCTTTTAAAGCATTTTTCGGCAAGAAAAATGCTTTTAAAAGTAAATTTTAAAAAAACAACCTCTGATGATCGCGCGGCTCAGCTGGGCATGGGCAGGGGGGGAGGGATTTTTGCTACCGGTTCTCCAAACCACGCACTGCCATCATTCCGGATCGGGAGATCCGGTTTGAACCGGGAGCATTTCATCCCTGCTCTTTCATCCCTTTGCTGCAACTCCCTGTCACCGGTCAGTTCCACAATTGATAGGGCTTTCAGTTAGGACAGGTAGAGGAAAAAGGATGCTGCAGTAGGAGGAGACTCTATGGTGGGGGAACTGGACTTTCAGTCGGCAGAGGAAAAATTCTGGTCCAAATACACCACATTTGCCCCTGCTCATGTATGCTATGCTCTGACCCCAATGAGCTTTTAACCCATTTTTAAGAGGAAAACAATTTCATGACTGCACTGCACACCATCTTTCTTGAACTTCTTCTCTAGCACTTCCTCTAATTCAGTGGTTCTCAACCTTTATAGTGCTGCGACCCCTTTAATACAATTCCCCACGATGTGGCAACCCCCAACCGTAAAATTATTTTCGTTTTGAATTTATCGCGCCTGAAGCCGTATTGGCTAGCAATCTGAACTGCTTGCGATTGCCTTGAGGACGGAGGCATTAAAGCGGAGACTCCTCCCCTATTAAGTTTATCGTGCCTGAAGCCAGATTAGGCTAGCGATTGGGAGTGATTGCAGCTGGCTTGAGAGGGAGACATCAGAACAAAGATTTCTCTCTTTTTTAAGTCATCGCGCCTAAAGCCAAATTCCCGATTCTTTGACTTGCAAGTATACTTCCCATATTTCCGATGGTCTTAGGCGACCCCTAGCAAATTGTCATTCGACCCCCAACGGGGTCACGACCCACAGGTTGAGAACCGCTGCTCTAATTTAACTTCATAACTTTATAAACTGAATATCTGAAAAGCTGGTTACCAATTCCCTGGGAAATAAACCAATTTCTCTGGGCCTATATGCTGGTTTTCACATTCTGTTTTTAGGAGGAGAATATACTTGAGGAGAGGGTGAAGGCAGATTTGAATACCTCTGAAATCTGGTGCTCGCTGCAGGTTATTTGAGGTTTGTTGAATGACTCCCAGGGCCTCAGGTAAACTGAGCCACGACAGAACAACCGCTCCTGTCACACCGAAAAAAAACAAAACAAAAGGGGAAACACTTATCTCTTGTTCAACATTGGTGTAAAAAACAATTGATAACATAGAACGGGGGTCTCCAACCTTGGCAACTTTAAGACTTGTGGACTTCAACTCCCAGAGTTTCTCAGCCAGTGAAGCTGGTTGAGGAATTCTGGGAGCTGAAGTCCACAAGTCTTAAAGTTGTCAAGATTGGAGACCCCTGACATAGAATAATTATAATTTGAATGCCGTTGTGGGAAAACGTTCATTTTTCCAACAGATGACAAAATATTTGTCTTCTGAGTATTTATATGACTTTGGTCTATGATTTGGGGGAAGAACAATTCTTTCAGAAGGTTAAGTCAGGGAATATAATTGAATGCAATAAAATCATGACCTATTACCCTTATACCATTTTGTGTCTGGATATGTGTGTCTGTGTGGGCATATATATGACTGTGCACTCAGAAAACTACTCCCAATGAAGGGATGTGCAAATGTGTTGTGAATCTTAATTTCTAGATGACCCAGCAACTGTTTGGGGGAAAACTCGTTTATGGAGCTCTACTTCATCTGATTTTATCCCAATGCTATTTTCTTACTAAGATTTCCTAATAACTAATTATGTTGTTGTTGTTGTTGTTGTTAGTTGCGAAGTCATGTCCGACCCATCAAGAGCCCATTGACAACATTCCTCCAGGACTTCCTGTCCTCTACCATCCTCTGGAGCAGGGATCTCCAACTTTGGTCCCTTTAAGACTTGTGGACTGTGATTGGCAGAGTGGGATTAATAAATTTATATGGCAGGGTAAAAAGGCGAGGGTTAAAATGAAAATAATACAGGATTCACGGGAAAGAGGTGGTTTAAGAATGCCTAATTTTAAACTATATTATGAAGCAGTAACCCTCTCAGTAATAAGTGACTGGTTTAACTTAACAGAGGAAAGAATTTTGAATATAGAAGGTTATGACTTGTTATATGGATGGCATGCGTACTTATTTTATGGAAAAAAAGTGGATAGGGCTTTTAAGAATCATGTGTTGAGAAGTGCTCTTTTGGTCTGGAATAAATATTCCTATAAATTAGATTATAAGATTCCTATATGGGCGAGCCCTAGACATGCAATAGAGAATATAAATATAGAACAGAAACAGGAAATGATTACATATAAAGAACTTTTGTATGCTGAAGGAGGTAGATTGCAATTAAAATCATTACAGGTATTAAATGAAGAAGGGAGGAATTATACTTGGTTTCAATATGGGCAAATAAGTGCTAGATGGAAAGAAGATCAAAAAATTGGTATAATGCAAAGGGAGGAAAATTTAATAAAGCAAATTAGAAATCAGACCCAGGAGCATATAAAGAGATTGTATAATGTGTTGCTTGAAATAGATTCGAAAAGGATTTGGTAAAGGATTGTATGATAAAATGGGCACAGAATATTCAGGAACCAATAATGTTGGAAACATGGGAGAAAATTTGGGTTAGAAATGTTAAGTTTACACAAGCACAGAATTTAAGGAAAATTTTTATAAGATGTTTTATAGATGGCATTTAGATCCCAAAAATTATCATGTATGTATCCTAATATCCAAGCGAAATGTTGGAGGTGTGATTGTGATGATGCTACATATTTTCATATTTGGTGGACTTGCAAGAAAATTAAGGTCTTTTGGATAAGAATTTGGTGGATTATTCAAAATGTACTGAAGAAGAAGATAAAGTTCCTGCCACAATTTTTCCTTTTGGGAATTATAATGGATTGTACAGGGATTGAGACTAAACTGATTTTATCCCAATGCTATTTTCTTACTAAGATTTCCTAATAACTAATTATGTTGTTGTTGTTGTTGTTGTTGTTAGTTGCGAAGTCATGTCCGACCCATCAAGAGCCCATTGACAACATTCCTCCAGGACTTCCTGTCCTCTACCATCCTCTGGAGCAGGGATCTCCAACTTTGGTCCCTTTAAGACTTGTGGACTGTGATTGGCAGAGTGGGATTAATAAATTTATATGGCAGGGTAAAAAGGCGAGGGTTAAAATGAAAATAATACAGGATTCACGGGAAAGAGGTGGTTTAAGAATGCCTAATTTTAAACTATATTATGAAGCAGTAACCCTCTCAGTAATAAGTGACTGGTTTAACTTAACAGAGGAAAGAATTTTGAATATAGAAGGTTATGACTTGTTATATGGATGGCATGCGTACTTATTTTATGGAAAAAAAGTGGATAGGGCTTTTAAGAATCATGTGTTGAGAAGTGCTCTTTTGCGTGTCTGGAATAAATATTCCTATAAATTAGATTATAAGATTCCTATATGGGCGAGCCCTAGACATGCAATAGAGAATATAAATATAGAACAGAAACAGGAAATGATTACATATAAAGAACTTTTGTATGCTGAAGGAGGTAGATTGCAATTAAAATCATTACAGGTATTAAATGAAGAAGGGAGGAATTATACTTGGTTTCAATATGGGCAAATAAGTGCTAGATGGAAAGAAGATCAAAAAATTGGTATAATGCAAAGGGAGGAAAATTTAATAAAGCAAATTAGAAATCAGACCCAGGAGCATATAAAGAGATTGTATAATGTGTTGCTTGAAATAGATTCGAAAAGGATTTGGTAAAGGATTGTATGATAAAATGGGCACAGAATATTCAGGAACCAATAATGTTGGAAACATGGGAGAAAATTTGGGTTAGAAATGTTAAGTTTACACAAGCACAGAATTTAAGGAAAATTTTTATAAGATGTTTTATAGATGGCATTTAGATCCCAAAAAATTATCATGTATGTATCCTAATATCCAAGCGAAATGTTGGAGGTGTGATTGTGATGATGCTACATATTTTCATATTTGGTGGACTTGCAAGAAAATTAAGGTCTTTTGGATAAGAATTTGGTGGATTATTCAAAATGTACTGAAGAAGAAGATAAAGTTCCTGCCACAATTTTTCCTTTTGGGAATTATAATGGATTGTACAGGGATTGAGACTAAACTGATTTTGAACTTAATAACAGCAGCAAGACTGTTGATTGGACAATACTGGAAGAAGAAGAGATACCTACAATAGAAGAATGGATATTGAAAGTTATTAACTTGGCTGAGATGGCTAAAATCTCAGCGTTTTAAAAGACAATACGCAGGAAAGATATTTAATTGAATGGAAAAATGGATTGATTATCTACAAAACAGATATCAGATTAAGAAATATCAGATTGCCTTTGAATAATTAGAAAGTTATTTTATGTAATGGGAGGGGTTGGGAGACGAAAAGCTTTGGATGTGGTTATTTGGATTGGACTTTACCTTGTGATTGACCCGGGAAGCCGGGGTGGGGAGGAGGGGATGTTTTGTTTTTTTTTTTTGGGAGGAGGGGAAAAAGGGGAAAATGTTTTGTTTTTAAAACTCTTTCAATATAAAAAAAAAAAAAGACTTGTGGACTGCAACTCCCAGAGTCCCTCAGCCAGCAAAGCTGGCTGAGGAACTCTGGGAGTTGAAGTCCATAAGTCTTAAAGGGACCAAGATTGGAGATCCCTGCTCTGGAGTCCATTTAAGCTCACACCGACTGCTTCAGTGACTCCATCCAGCCACCTCGTTCCCTGTCGCCCCCTTCTTTTTTTGCCCTCAATCTTTCCCAGCATTCGGCTCTTCTCCAGTGAGTCCTTCTTTCTCATTAGGTGGCCAAAGTATTTGAGTTTCCTCTTCAGGATCTGGCCTTCTAAAGAGCAGTCAGGGTTGATCTCCTCTAGGATTGACCGGTTGGATCGCCTTGCAGTCCAAGGGACTCGCAGGAGTCTTGTCCACCACCAGAGTTCAAAGTTCAAACAAATTATAGTATTTTAGTAAACCAAAAAATGGCTCTGGGTAGTTTAAAGTGGACACGAGGCCATCCTATTAATTCTGTCGTTTGTTTGGGCAGATGAGTTTTATTAACTTGTGTTTAGGATTTAGAGCTTGAGTAGAGATACATAGGATTGTCCTATCTCAAGGCTTAATATTCATCTATGGGGCACTGCATCCTTTCTCACCATTATATTTCAAGTATGAGCTTTAAAATTAACTCTTATTCTCTTAAGTAAAATTAACAGATTAACGGAGTTGGAAACGACCTTGTAGATCACTTAGTCCAACCACCCACCCACCCCGCCTAAGCAGGAGACCCTACACCAGGGGTGTCAAACTCAAGGCCCGCGGGCTGCATCCGGCCCGCAGGGGTGCTTATATTTGGCCTGCATGGCCGCCATGGAAACAACGAAGGGCTGCCCTGCGGTGACTCTGCCAGCAAAAATGGAGCTCCGGAGGACCACGCGTGGATCTTCCTGAGCTCTGTTTTTACTGGCAGAGGGTTGCAAGAGGCTGTTGCAGCTGGAAATGGAGCTCACAAGGGCTGCACGTCGGCCCTCCCAAGCTCCGTTTTTGCTGGCAGAGCTTTGTAGGACACCATTGCAGTTGAAAACCAATTTCGCTGGCAGAGTGCTTGGGCCCCTCCAGGCGCCCCCGACATGAGTGATGTCAAACTGGCCACGCCCACCCGGGCCACACACCCCAGCCCCTCCTTAGGGTTGAAATGTAAAATTTGTTACTACCGGTTCTGTGGGCGTGGCTTGGTGGTGGTTGTAATGTGACTGGGTGGGCGTGGCCAACTTTTTTTTTTTTTTACTTTTAAAAGCATTTTTTCTACAACCTCTCTGGCCGGATCGCCACAACTCTGATGTGGCCCACAATAAAATCGAGTTTTGACACACCTCCCTACACCATTTCTGACAGATGGCAATCCAGTCTCTTCTTCAAAGCTTCCAGTGATGAAGCTCCCAAACCTTCTGTATATTCTGAAATATACCTCTTGAACTAATCCCAGTGTCATCCCAAAACTGCATTGTCAAAAGGCAGTTAGACCTTTCTTGTTTTTCTTGAAGATGTTTCGCTTCTTTTTGGAGGTGTTATGTCCCCCCTCACCTCCGTCTGATAGATGGCTTAATTAGCCGGCACTATTGATTTATATTGATATATTGATCATCAATTGTGTTGTAAATGTTGTACCTTGATGAACGTATCTTTTCTTTTATGTACACTGAGAGCATATGCACCAAGACAAATTCCTTGTGTGTCCAATCACACTTGGCCAATAAAATTCTATTCTATTCTATTCTATCAGCTCTGGCAGCAGACTAGCGAGAGTCTGCCAAGTGTCTCTGTTATCTCCCTTGACGCCAATGAGTTACCCAGGAACAAACAATACTTCAAACAGTTAATCAGTTAATTTGCCTGCTACGAAGAGGCACAGCATCTCTTGCTGCCTTTATATCCTGTGGGGTGTAGCTCCATGACTCAGCATTTCCTAGGCCTGCCCCACCCCTGCTTCTGTTGTTCCCGCCTCTCCTGCCTACGAAACCTAGGATCCAGCCAGGCCTAATTGCCATCAGCTGGGTCTGGAGGCATGGCCTGGGGGGTGGAAGAGTCAGGAGACAGAGGCCTCGTTATGTCTTCCACCTGGCCTGCTTCTGGCTCCTGGAGCTGAGCCAGGGAAGCCGGTGCTCCTGAGGTAAGTCCTGATGGCCCTTCCCCCTCACTTTCCAAGTCACTTTCTGGCAGGAGGCCCGGCTCGGGGGACGCAGACAAAACAGGGGAGAAGCGAAACACCTTCAAGGAAAACCAAGAAACGCCAGTTGGCTTTTGGAAAAGCACCTTTGGGACAATTATGACCTGGATGACTGAGAAACTCCATAGGCTTAGTCCCAGTGTCTTACTCCATCTTCAGCAGCGGTACAATCTTCATTTAACTTCTCAACTTCAGCCTTGGAGCAATTTGTTTTCTGAATTATGAATTCAAATCGATACATTATCCCAGCCACAACCTGAAATTCAAGGAGAAAAATTATTAGCAGCAGCTGCATGATTAGGCTGGGTGCTGAATAGCATGAACCACGAAGAACAAAAAAACACCTTGGCTTGCTATCTGATCAGCTCATGTTAGGTTCCGTGACCCCAAGGATCCATTCCTTCTCCAGGATTCTAATAAAAGGGCCAAAGAGAGATGGCCGTCCCTTGGAGGCATATAGTGTTGTGACCCAGGCCCAAGTAGGTAGTAGGAAACTCAGTCAGTGTAAAAACAAACAAACTTTATTATAACAGCTGAGAATTACTTCATTCTCAGTGTAGTCCAACTAAATTAAAGCAAATTCTTCCCAACACAATTCCTCAGTCCTGTCACCAACCTTGGTCCAATTAGGCAAACTGCCAAAGGCCTTTCTTGGCAAAAATTCAGAAGACACCAATACGAAACAAATGCAACAAGACAAAGCTATCAACATTGTTTTCCGGCAAAGAGCCCAAACGCCATTGCTGGTCTTTTATACCTTATGGGAGGGGCCAATCATCTCTTGGCCCTACTCCCGAGTCGTCCTCTTTGCTTGAGCTGCTTTTGCCTTTTGGCAGCTCTTCTCATACATGCATTAGGAACAGGTTCTTCCTGTTCCTCTGTCTTACTACTGTCAGCCTCTGGAGGCTCTGGAGTCTGCACATCACTGCCCGATGACCTTGGCCCCACCTCTGCCTCTGATGCAGAGCCCTCATCCAGGCCTTCCCCAACCTCCAGGACTGGCCCATGCTCTTCCTCAGCCTCATTGCTGTCTGACTCCGTTGCCAGCTCCGCAGGCTGCTGGCGGACCACAACAAAAAGAAGCTGTTGTGGATTAAGTCAAACCATTGACCTACAATGCCCAGAATACTTGATATTGACTGACAGTTTGGATCAGGAATTCCTGCCTTTCCCAGCCCTTACTGGAGATGTCAAGGACTCAAGTGGAAATCTTCTGCCCACAAGTATGTGCCAAAGTCATGTCAAAGTCATTACGACGACACACTGAGAAGACTGACTTATGACTCTTTTCGTACTGACAACCACTGCAGCATCCCCATGGTCACGTGATCAAAACTCAGATGCTTGACTCATATTTATTTATTTATTAAATATATTCATATTTATGAAGATATCAGTATTCCCGAGCCATGCGATCGGCTTTTGTGATCTCACAAGCCAAGTCAATGGGGAAGTCAAGTTCGGTTTACGACACGTTACTAATTTAGCAACTGCCATGATTCACTTAACAACTGTGGTAAGAAAGGTCGCAAAATGGGGCCAAACTCACTTAACAATGGTCTTGCTTAGCAGATGAAATTTTGGGCTCAGTTGTGGTCTTAAGTCCAGGACTATGTATATCTGCAATACTTCTGGTTAGGAAAGTTTAAGATATAAAAATCCCTAGTCTTCCTGTATAAAATTTGTTCAAGGGCAGCAGAGCTGGGCAGCTCAGAGGTGACTGTTTTAGTCCAAACCAGATTTTTTTAAAAATCCAAAATTGCTATATAATACTACATACAGGCAGAGTTCAAAGCTATTTGTAATTTTGATTACTTCTACATCTTTAGAACAGTTTAAGTACAGGTAGGTCTCAACCAGGGGTGAAATGCTCCCGGTTCGGACCGGATTGCCTGATCCGGTAACGATGGCGGTGGGTGGTTCAGAGAACTGGTAGCAAAAATCCCTGCCCACCCCACATGCCCAGCTGAGCCACGCAATCGTCGGAGGTTGGTTTTTTTTTTACTTTTAAAAGCATTTTTTCTTCGGCCAAAAAAAATGCTTTTAAAAGAAAACTAAAGCCTCTGACCATCAGGCAACTCAGCTGGGATCATCAGAGCCTTTTAAAAACATTTTTTCTACAACCTTTTCGGCCGAAGAGATTGCAAGAAAAATGATTTTAAAAGGCTCTGACAATCCCAGATGAGTTGCCTGATTGTCAGAGGCTTTTGTTTTAAGCCAAAAAAAATGCTTTTAAAAGAAAACAAAAGCCTCTGACCATCAGGCAATTCAGCTGGGATTGTCAGAGCCTTTTAAAAGCATTTTTTATAACCTCTTCGGCTGAAGAGGATGTAGAAAAAATGCTCTTAAAAGTAAAAAAAAAAGGTGGCCACGCCCACCCAGTCACATTACCACCCCCACCACACCACGCCCACAGAACCGGTAGTAACAAATTTTACATTTCACCGCTGGCCTCAACCTATGACCACAATTGAGCCCAAAATGGATGTTGCTAAGTGAAACATTGGTTAAGTGAGTTTTGTTCCATTTTACGACTTTTCTTGCAATGTTGGCTAAGTGAACCAATGCAGTCGTTAAATTACTCGTTAAATTCACACGGTTGTTCAGTGAATCTGAGAAGGGAAGTGGCTCACCAGGCTAATGTAGCCTGTTATTAACACACAGCTGCCTGCAGTTACAATTACTGCAGGCTCGAGTCCCACCAGGCCCAAGGTTGACTCAGCCTTCCATCCTTTATAAGATAGGTAAAATGAGGATCCAGACTGTTGGGGGGGCAATAAGTTGACTTTGTATATAAATATACATAACATAACATAACATCAGAGTTGGAAGGGACCTTGGAGGCCTTCTAGTCCAACCCCCTGCCCAGGCAGGAAACCCTACAGCATCTCAGTCAGATGGTTATCCAACATTTTCTTAAAAATTTCCAGTGTTGGAGCATTCACAACTTCTGCAGGCAAGTCGTTCCACTTATTATTTGTTCTAACTGTCAGGAAATTTCTCCTTAGTTCTAAGTTGCTTCTTTCCTTGATCAGTTTCCACCCATTGCTTCTTGTTCTACCCTCAGGTGCATACAAATAGACAAATAGGATAAGACTATTGCCTTACACAATGTAAGCCGCCCTGAGTCTTCGGAGAAGGGCGGGATATAAATTCAAATTCAAAAAGTAAAAGTAGAATCTGGTTTCCCTGTTGACTTGTCTTGACAGAAGGTCGTAAAAGAGGATTATGTGATCCCGGGACTTGTCACTTGTCAAGCAACCAAATGCAAATCGTGCGACTATGAGAATGCTACAAGGGTCGCAAGTGTGAAAAATGGTTCTAAGTCATTTTTTTCAGGGCCATTGTAATTTTGAACAGTCACTAAGCGAACTATTGTAAGTCGAGGACTACCTGTATTTCAGAATAGCTTCTGAAGGCTCCTTTTGTTCGGCAGAAGAGGTTGTAAAAAATGCTTTTAAAGGATTCTGATGATCCCACCTGAGTTGCCTGATTGCTAGAACCTTTTAAAAGCATTTTTTAACAACCTCTTTAGGTTGTAGAAAAAATGCTTTTAAAAGGCTCAGATGATTCCAGCTGAGCCGCACGATCCTCAAAGGCTTTTTTTTACTTTTAAAAGCATTTTTTTCTACAACCTCTTCGGCAGAAAAAATGCTTTTAAAGGATTCTGATGATCTCAGTTGAGTTGCCTGATCACTAGAACCTTTTAAAAGCATTTTTAATAACCTCTTTGGCCAAGGAGGTTGTAGAAAAAATGCTTTTAAAAGGCTCAGACAATCCCAGCTGAGCCATGCAATCCTCAGAGGCTTTTTTTACTGTTAAAGCATTTTTTCTACAACCTCTTGGGCGGAAGAGGTTGTAAAAAAATGCTTTTAAAGGATTCTGATGATCCCAGCTGAGTTGCCTGATCACCAGAACCTTTTAAAAGCATTTTTTTACAACCTCTTTGGCTAAAGAGGTTGTAGAAAAAATGCTTTTAAAAGGCTCTGACAATCCCAGCTGAGCTGCGTGATCCTCAGAGGCTTTTTTTTACTTTTAAAAGCATTTTTTCGGCTGAAGAATGGTGGGGGGGAGGTAGGGATTTTAGCTACCGGTTCTCTGAGCCACCCGCAGCCTGAGGACCTGAATTGGAAAAGGATTAAGGTTCAAACCAGGTTTTTCTTTGTGAAGTTGCAATACAGCGGTAGAGATAAAATTCAAACCTGCGTTGTTGCTTTTTTTACTTCTACAATTTTGAAATGAAAGTCATGGTTGTTTTTTGCGTTGAAGGATTCAATAGCAATTTGTAGAGGCTCCTTTAGTTCCAGGCTGTCGATTGCAATCGGGCTGGAGCAACCGGCACACACACGAACGGGAGGTTCCACTTTTTCTTCCACTAATGAAAATATATAGAATAAAAACAGAGGTTTATATCAGGTTGTTGTAAAAAAGAAAGACTACAAAAATAGCAGCCCACGTCTATGTTGTCTGGTTGGCTGGGGACTGATGCGTTCTACCCATTCCCTATATCAGGGGTGTAATCCAGCAGGTTCTGACAGGTTCTGGAGAACTGGTAGTGGAAATTTTGACCAGTACGGAGAATCGGTAGCGGAAATTTTGAGTAGCTTGGAGAACCAGCAAATACCACCTCTGGCTGGCCCCAGAGTGAGGTGGGAATGGAGATTTTGCAGTATCCTTCCCCTGACATGTCCACCAAGCCACGCCCACCAAGCCATATCCGCCACACCACGCCACGCCTACCATGCCACGCCCACAGAACTGGTAGTAAAAAAAAGTTGGATTTCACCACCGCCCTGCATCTTTTGGAAGTATGGCCAGAGGAGCGGAGGATTATGGGAACTCTAGTTCAGCAACTTTATCAGGACTTTCACATTTATAGTAAGGAACCCTAAAGAACTGAATGCATGCAATATGAATTTGTCATCGTCAAGACATTTCAAGCAATACTGAATCAAGTGGTTACAAAGCAAAAGTTACAAACCTCGCAATTGGCAATTGTGTTGTGCATGGACCAGTGTGTTTGCATTGTCAACGTAGGCAGTAACTGTACAGGAACCTTCTTGCTGGAAGAAGGGGAAAAAAATGTGAAGGCTAAACTGTGTATTTTATCAGGCAGTTCGTTTGTTTCACTCAGGACAGTTTTTCCAGATGGCATCTCTCTGAGTATGACTGGCACAAAGAATACACATCCCCTATTCCAGATAACTTGCACCCACAGTGAAGAGCCTTTTGCTACATGCACATGGCATCAGATTATCTTGACCTCGCCCACTGAAGGATACAGGGGAAAAAACTGTCATCCCTTCAAATCTTGAGGCAGAATTCAGACAGGAGTTGACAATTGATGCTGGGGAAGAAAAAGAGATCTAAGGGTGTTCTACAGTGGTTTGATTAACATTCAAGAGGGATATTCTCCTCCTTCATCCTTGCAATTTTGTTCCCTGCGTTCTGTGGCCCCTGCCCTTCCCCTGCTGCCTTCAACTGACCTAGCAGTAGAGTATTGGACTGGGGAGGGTTGGTCTTCACGCTGAGGGCTTGGAGCAACTGCATCCTCGTGCTTCACTGGGGTGACTGGGACTTTGTGCCCTGCTACTGGGTTGGGGTGCCCAGGGCTTTGTACCAGGGTGAAATGCTCCTGGTTTGGACCGGATCATGTGATCCGGTAGCGATGGGAGCAGGTAGTTCGGAGAACCGGTAGAAAAATCCCTGCGCCCCCACCACCGCCCATGCCTTGCTGTTCCACTTCTCTGTCCCTGAAGTTCTCGGTGGTGATATGGCTGCAAATGGCCTTAAATGACTGCCGCGGTGCTTCAAAGGGCTGCACTACAGCTGATCAGCACTGTAGGTGGCTGGTAGACTGGTGCCTCTATTTTTAAAGAAGATAGACCGGTGCCTCCCAAAAAAAGGCAATTGCTAGACTGGTGCCTCTATTTTTAAAGAAGTGCACTCCCAAGTTTTGTATACTTTATTATTTTTATTAATTATTATTATTGGCCATGCCCATTCAGTCACCTGACCACCAAGCCACGCCCACCAATTAAGCCACGCCCACAGAACTGGTAGGAAAATTTTTTAGATTTCACCCCTGCTTTGTACTGTGCTGCATTTCTAGGTTGGGGTGGATGAGGCTTTGTGCTGTGCTGCTGTGGCTTGTGCACCTTCTGGTGTCCAATAGCAGCCACTGCAATCCTGGATCTGTTTTGACTTCCCGTTGGCTTCCCCATTGCTTTTATTTGTTGCAAGATGACAGGAAATTGCAAGAAACCCATAGCTTAATCACCTGTGATTCTTGCTTAACAACAGCAGTCCTGGTTGTATATTTATATTTGTATACATGTAGCATTTAAAATTAAGCAAGGATGGCTGTGCTGTATGTCCTTTTCTTTTAACAAACTGAGTATTTTAAACTTGCTAATCCTGACAAGGTCCATATTGCTGATGCTGATCTATCTCAAAGGAAGTAATGGAATATTTTTCCATTATTTGTATTTCTCTGTGTTTTTCCAGGTCTTACTATAGTAAATGGAGAGCGAGAGAGGAAGGGAGGGAGGAAGGAAGGGAGGGAAGGAGAGAGATAATCTCTATCTATCTATCATCAATCCATCATCCATCCATCTCTCTCCCTCCCTTCCTCCATCCATCCATCCATCCATCCATCTATCTATCATCTATCGCAATAGCACTTAGACTTATATACCACTTCACAGTGCTTTACAGCCCTCTCTAAGCGGTTTACAGAGTCAGCATATTGCCCCCAACAATCTGGGCCCTCATTTTATCCACCTCGGAAGGATAGTAGGCTGAGTCAACCTTGAGCCTGGTGAGATTTGAACTGCCAAATTGCAGTCAGTCGGCAGTCAACAGAAGTAACCTGCAGTACTGCACTCTAACCACCGTGGCTCATCTATCTATCTATCTATCTATCTATCTATCTATCTATCTATCTATCTATCTATCATCTATCTATCTATCTATCCATCATCTATCTATCTATCTATCCATCCATCCATCCATCCATCCATCCATCCATCCATCCATCCATCCATCCATCCATCCATCCATCCATCCATCTATCTATCTATCTATCTATCTATCTATCTATCTATCTATCTATCTATCTATCTATCTATCTATCTATCTTTTATCTACCTAGCCTAGGAATATGATATAAAAGAAATTCACTTACACCTTCAGGAAGGTGTCTACATGCTGGGCTCAAATCTAGAAATTCATTCTTGGAACAATTTGTTTCTTTTATCGAATATTCCAACTGGTAATTCCATCCATTAACCACCTGCAAGAAATTTAAGAGAAGTTGCACAGAACAAGTATCTTGTTAAGAGAAAAGAAATCACAATGGTACCTTGGGACTTAATTGCTTTGTAACTCATTGAATTTGGTACTCAATGCATTTTGACGAGAAAATTTTGTCCCGGTACTTGACATTTGTTTGGTACTCAACGTGGAAGCTAGAATTTGTTAGTCATGCAGTAACTCACTCTGTGCGTATCTCCTTGCAGTTTTATCTTAGCATCTGTGATCATGTTGTGTATTTTTGTGCTTCTTTTCCTCATCAGTACAAGTGAATAGATTAGAGCTAGAAGGGACCTTGGAGGTCTTCTAGTCCAGCCTCCTGCTCAAGCAGGAGACCCTATACCATTTCAGATAAGTCACTGTCTAGTCTTTTCTTAAAAGCCTCCAGTGAGGGAGCAGCCATGATATTTGAAGGCAAGCTTGCCTGTACACCGCCCTGAGTCCTTCGGGAGAAGGGCGGTATAAAAATCAAATAAATAAAAAAATAAATAAAAGCTGTTCCACTGGTTAGTTGTCCTCACTGTTAGGAAGTTTCTCCTTAATTCCAGGTTGCTTCTCTCCTTTGATTAGTTTCCATCCATTGTTTTGTGTCCTGCCTTCTGGTGCTTTGGAGAATAATTTGACCCCTTCTTCTTTGTGGCAGCCCATAAGCACAGGTAAAGTGAAGTTTCTATTTTATTTAATCTAAGTATTTATTGCGAATGAAGGTGAATATACGCATCCCAGGATAATGTTGCAAGGTCTAATCTGGGTTGGTCATCGGGCCCAGAGGTTTTGTCTTCTGAGCTTTCAGACTTGGGCTGGAGCCCATCCTCAAGGAACTCACCCCTAGCAGAGTGTGTGCTGTTTTGTGTGTGGTTTTTATATTGCCAGTCCTATGTGGCTTTTTAGATGTACGGCATCCAGTTTTGGTCCCCACACTATAAAAAAGATGTTCTAGAAAAAGTGTAGAGAAGAGCAACCAGGATGATGAGGGGACTGGAGGCTAACACATACGATGAACGGTTACAGGAACTGGGCCTGGCTAGTCTAGTGAAGAGAAGGACCAGGGGACACTTGATAGCAGTCTTCCGATACTTGAGGGGCTGCCATAGAGAGGAGGGGGGTCAAGCTATTTTCTAAAGCACCTGAAGGCCAGACAAGGAATAATGGAGGGAAACTGATCAAGGAGAGATTCAACCTAGAAATGAGGAGGAACTGTCTGACAGTGAGAACAATCAACCCATGGAACAGAAGTTGTCTTTGGAAGTTGTGGGAGCTTCATCACTGGAGGCTTTCAAGAAAAGATTGGACTGCCATTGTCAGAAAAAGTATAGGGTCTCCTGCTTAAGTAAGGTGGGTGGGCTGGACTAGATGACCTATAAGGTCCCTTCCAACTCTGTTAATCTGTTATCTATTATGTTGATTGGGATGTGTTGATGGCTGGCTTTTCAGTCATCTTTATTGATTTTTAGGTTTCTCATGTAAAGTAATGATATACAACCCTATCTTTTTATGTATTGCCTTAAAATGTGCATTGGTTTTGGTGTGGAAATGCATGATATTTATTTATATTATTCCTTGTGGGAAAAATTTGCTCATTACTCATCATTTTTGGTATTCATTGCACTTCCCGGAACCAATTAATGACAAGTACCGAGTTTAAATAAAACCACACAGACTATTATCAGAATTAAATTTATACTTTGTGTGTTTTACCAACATCTGTTTTTTTTTTTAAACAAATTAAGGTTTCACAAACATACACAAGGGGAGGACATTCCACATTTTCAGATTTAACTATAAATCCATCCAAATCACCTAATTCTGGAAAGTTAAGATGGGGAATTATTGCAACATATACCAACCAATATATACCATATACCAACATATTGCAACATATACCAACATATACCACTGTGAGGGATGCAGTGGCTCAGTGGCTAAGACGCTGAGCTTTTCGATCGAAAGGTCGGCAGTTCATCGGTTCAAATCCCTAGTGCTGCGGGGTGAGCTCCTGTTATTTGTCCCAGCTTCTGCCAACAGTTCAAAAGCACGTAAAAAATGCAAGTAGAAAAATAGGGACCACCTTTGGTGGGAAGGTAACAGCGTTCCGTGCGCCTTTGGCATTGAGTCATGCCGGCCACATGGCCACGGAGATGTCTTTGGACAGCGCTGGCTCTTCGGCTTTGAAATGGAGATGAGCACTGCCCCCTAGAGTCAGCAACGACTAGCACGTATGTGCGAGGGGAACCTTTACCTTTACCTTATACCAACCTGACGGGTCGCTTTTTTCACTTCTCTAACTTCGTATAAGTTCGATTGTTGACTCTCATTGTTAAATTGCCGTATAGTGAATCTCACAACAGGAAGCACTTCCAAACTCTTAGGGTCTATGGGATGCCAGCAACCCAGGCAATTTGCAAGAGACTGTGCTACATTCTCCTGCCCTGGAAGCAAGTCAACCACTAATAAGAAAAAACAAAGGTAAAGAAATTAAAAGTGGAAATAACATGGAAATTAGTGCAGTGCTCAGTACACAAACAGGTAAAGGTTAGAGATTAGAAGAAGGGATGAAAAGAGTAGGAAAGGATAAGTGATATGGGACAATTCATCTTTAGAGAAATCAGTGGTAGACAAACAATTATACTGTATGTTGCCTTTCAACACTGGGGTTTATTACATCTAATTTTTG
Source organism: Ahaetulla prasina (assembly GCF_028640845.1). NCBI lineage: Eukaryota > Metazoa > Chordata > Lepidosauria > Squamata > Colubridae > Ahaetulla > Ahaetulla prasina. The sequence continues at coordinate 103,868,598 of NC_080544.1, forward strand.
TACCAGTGGTGGGTTTCAGCAGGTTCTGACCAGTTCTGGAGAACTGGTAGCAGAAATTTTGAGTAGTTTGAGAACTGGTAGCAAAAATTCTGACTGGCCCCGCCCCCATCTATTTTCTGCCTCCCAAGTCCCAGCTGATTGGGAGGAAATGGGGAGTTTACAGTACCTTCCCCTGGAGTGGGGTGGGAATGGAGATTTTACAGTATCCTTCCCCTGGAGTGGTGAGGGAATGGGGATTTTGCAGTCTCTTTCCCCTGCCACGCCCACCAAGCCATGCCATGCCCACCAAACCACCCCACAGAACCGGTAGTAAAAAAATCTGAAACCCACCACTGCTTTGCACATATGGTAGTTTCTACCTACTGTACATCTAAATAAAAGTGAGATCTAATCCCAGCCTACGAACAATATATACATTTGGCTCTTATAGTCTTGCTGAACAAAAATGACACATAGCATCTTACTCAATGGTTCTATATAGTTCGGGTGAATTGGTAGCGGTGGCTGCGGGTGGCTCCACCCACGTGCCCGGACATAATCACATCCCATTTATCCAAGTTTTGACGTTCTGCGCATGTGCGGAAGGCCCTGCACATGTGCGAAGGTGGCGCATGCGAGTGAAACGAGTGCGTATGCGCGATCACATTTGCGAACTAGTAGCGAAGGTAAGTGAATACCACCCCTGACCTTACACTGCCCTAGAGTAGGGTGCTATGTGTCATTCTGGTGACCACCAAGTACTATAACTCCCAGAATTCATTTCCAGAATTCTTCCGGCTATAAATTCTGGGAGTTGTGATTGCAACATACTGCATCAGGAAGGAATGAGTTGGACGAAGATGAACGAGTTGATGAAAATATACACTAAATGAGAAACACATAGTGGGCCTCCCAAGGCTATCTGTGGGCTAAAAAGGAAACTCCAGAAACCAGATAATTGCATAGATTGTGAGGATCTAAGTGACAGTAAGGTGGGAGACGTGCTATGCTTCAAACGTTGCTGCAAAATTAAACTTTTTTCCCTACTACATTGTAGTATCAGGGTTGAACCATGAACTTGTTCAAATTCAGGAAAACCACGTATCAACTATGCTACAGAACAGAGGTCTCCAACCTTGGTCCCTTTAAGACTTGTGGACTTCAACTCCCAGAGTCCCTCAGCCAGCAAAGCTGGCTGAGGAATTCTGGGAGTTGAAGTCCACAAGTCTAAAAGGGACCAAGGTTGGAGACCTCTGCTATAGAATTAATCAATGATCAAATCTCTACTAGAGTTGAAGGGAAGGCATGTGAGAAGATACCCTAATTGTCCTTTTTAATATATATATATATATATATATATTAAATAGGCAGAGGTGCATTTTTTGGGGGGGTCATTTTTTGAATGTTAACACAATATTGAAAACAGAGTATCCTGGCCACTGAATGCTGCTGACAGCTAGGTGTCACCATTACATTGTGAACATGTTTTAAACCACAAAGATTTTTTTTTAAAAAAACAACCCTGCCTTTTTATTTTAAAAAATTTAGTTCAGTGATGTCTCTTAACAATCTGAGATGCACCCGTACAGACATTTTGCACAGGGATTGCCGGAGAAGGACGAACTCTTGTGACTGAATTCACCGACATATATTACAAATCCTTAGAACTGAGAGATGGAAAGAAACAGAACAATGGAGTTGGAAGCGACCTTGAAGGTCTTCTAGTCCAATCCTCTGCTCGGGCTGGAGCCTACATCATTTGTAACAAACAGTTGTCCAATCTCTTCTTAAAAATCTCCAGTGTTGGAGTGTCCACAACTTCTGGAGGCAAGTTGTCCCACTGATTAATTTTTTTTATTTATTTACTTTGTCAAGTACATATTAGATAATATATGTAGGTATAAGCATGAATTGAATACATAAAATGAATACAATTAAAGGGAACATTAGGACAGGGACGGTAGGCACGCTGGTGCTCTTATGCACACCCCTTACAGACCTCATAGGAATGGGGTGAGGTCAACAGTAGACAGTCTTAGGTTAAAGTTTTGGGGATTTTGGGATGAAACCACGGAGTCTGGTAGTGCATTCCAGGCATTAGCAACTCTGTTACTGAAGTCATATTTTCTACAATCAAGATTGGAGTGGTTCACTTTAAGTTTGAATCTATTGTGTGCTCGTGTATTGTTGTAGTTGAAGCTGAAATAGTCTTCAACAGGAAGGACATTGTAGCCGATGATTTTATGAGTTATGGTCAGGTCATGCCGAAGGCGGTGTAGTTCTAAATTTTCTAAACCCAGAATTTCAAATCTGGTGGCATAAGGTATTTTGTTGCGATCAGAGGAGTGGAGGACTCTTCTTGTGAAATATTTCTGGACACGCTCAATTGTATTAATTGATGTTAACTGTTGCGTATTCTGCCGCGCCAGGACAAAGCAACTCAGAAACGCCTCCCATTGGCTGAGGCATGACAGCTCTGCTGGAGGGAAAATTAAGCACCCGCTATTGGTCAGCCCGTTTGACAGCTGCTATATAAATAGCAGCCTGCCTGTGTGTGGCCTGTTGCGAGTTCTGATCAGATGTTTGCTTGTTAGTGATTCCTGATTAAATGTGTTAGCCTTCAACCGTCTGTGCCTCAGTCTATACACCCCCTTTGTCCTCCCGGAGAAGAACATTAATAGATGTTAAAATTTTTACGCTGAACTTGTAAGTCCCTTCTTAGACCGGGATTCCGTATGCACAGTCACTCATGCCCTCGTCACTTCCCGCCTAAACTACTGCAACACTCTCTACATGGGGCTCCCCTTGAAGAGCACCCGGAAGCTCCAACTGGTCCAGAATGCGGCTGCGCGGGTGATAGAGGGAGCAACTCGAGGCTCCCATGTAACACCTCTCCTGCGCAAGCTGCACTGGCTTCCGGTGGTCTTCCGGGTGCAATTCAAGGTGCTGGTTACCACCTTTAAAGCGCTCCATGGCATAGGACTGGGTTATTTACAGGACCGCCTGCTGCTACCAATTGCCTCCCATCGACCAGTGTGCTCCCATAGGGAGGGTCTCCTCAGGGTGCCGTCGGTCAGACAATGTCGACTGGCGACCCCCAGTGGGAGGGCCTTCTCCGTGGGGGCCCCTGCCCTCTGGAACGAGCTGCCTCCAGGGATACGTCAACTTTCCGACCTCTGGACCTTCCGACGCGAGCTGAAGACATTTTTGTTCCATCGCGCAGGGCTGGCCTAACAGTTTTAATGGGGGTTTTCTATTAGAGTTTTAGTTCTTCTTAGCCAAATTGAATTAGTTTTTTAAAAAATGTTTTTAATTTTTGTGATTGTTGTTTTATTTGGCTGTAAACTGCCCTGAGTCCTTCGGGAGAAGGGCGGTATATAAATTAAAATAATAAATAAATAAATAAATAAATAAATAAATAAATAAATAAATAAGAACTGCACTGAGAACCATTTGGCCGTTTAGCGTTGTCTAAAGATTAAAAAACCCCAAACTGTTTCCCCCCCCTACACGTTCTACTTCAACAATACGCAATTCCTTATTTGGCAAGTGACAAATCCACTTCTTAAAAGTCACCTGGCCCACAATGTACTGAGTTACACAACGGAAAACGAAGGTTGAGTTACTCTAGTATCGCCCTTTCCTGATTTTTTTTCCCTTTCACAAGTATTGATTTAAATCTGATCACTCATTTTTCCGCCCTCCATAATCATCAAGAGTAGGATAGGAAACTGGTGGTATTTTTTTTAATTAAAAAAATGCTAACTTAAAATTTACTCACCTGGGCCAAATTGGCAATTCTGTGATATTGACTCTTGTGAGTCAATATCAATGTCAGCTGTACAGTTTCCATAATCCTGTGACAGAAGAAGAAAAAAAAGAGACATCAGTTGAGCTCTTATGTGTTCAATGGGACATCACAGGAGTTGTCAGGAGCTGTGTACGTTCACTTTCCACTGTTAAGAAATAGAATGTAGATGAATGTAGATGAAATAAAGGAAGATAGATAATATAAAAGCAGAATAAGATAGAATTAAAATATGTATAAATAGTAAGAAAGGACCACTTCGAATGGCTGATAAGAAATAGTGATATGTATATAAATGTTGTATGTTTGCCTTGTGTTTTAATGTGTTCAAAATTAAAAAAAAACTTTTTATAAAAAAGAAAAAAAAAGAAAGAAATAGAACTCATCCAGTGGTGGGATTCAGCCGGTTCAGGCTGGTTCGGGCCGGTTTGGGAGAACCGGTAGTTAAATTGCTGGCTGGCCCCTCCTCTCCCCACCCCTTCCAGGAGTCCCCATGTGCCCTATTTTGGCTCCCAAGTAACTGCAGGGAGGCCTCCTAGGCCTCTGGTGGCGCAACAGGCTAATGCAGCCTATTATTAACAGCAACTGCTTGCAATATTGCAGGTTCAAGTCCCACCAGGCCCAAGGTTGACTCAGCCTTCCATCCTTTATAAGGTAGGTAAAATGAGGACCCAGATTGTTGGGGGGCAATAAGTTGACTTTGTATAGTATACAAATGGATGAAGACTATTGCTTGACATAGTGTAAGCCGCCCTGAGTCTTCGGAGAAGGGCGGGATATAAATGCAAAAAAAAAAAAAAAAAATGGAGCATGAGCCCCTCCGCAGCCCGTTTTCACTCCCAGGAGGCTTCAGGGAGGCCTACTAGGCCCAAAACGGGGCATGACAGTGCATCGCCCCCCTGTGGCCCATTTTTGCTCCCAGGAGGGTGCAGGAGGCCGAGAGCTGCCTGTCACACACCCCTGGCCACGCCCACCATGGCCACGCCTACCCTGCCGATCATTAGGGCAGAGAACCGGTTGTTAAATTATTTGAATCCCACCACTGCACTCATCACATTTCATAGCTTTTTGATATTGTTTGATAATCAGTCCAGGGGTTGTTAGTGAGACCTTTGCTGCCTGTACTTAAAATACAGGTAGTCCTTGACTTACGACCACAACTGAGCCCAAAATTTCTTGTTGTTAAGTGAGACATTTGTTAAGTTAGTTTTGCCCCATTTATGACCTTTTTTGCCTCAGATGTTAAGTGAAGCACTGCAGTTGATAACAATGGTGGGTTTCAAATTTTTTTACACTGGTTCTGTAAGGTGGTTTGGTGGGCATGGCATGGCTTGGTGGGCCTGGCAGGGGAAGGATACTGTAAAATCTCTATTCCCTCCCCAATCCAGGGGGAGGGTACTGCAAAATCCCCATTTCCTCCCTATCAGCTGGGACTTGGAGGCAGAAAATAGATGGGGGCGGGGCCAGTCAGAATTTTTACTACTGGTTCTCCAGAACTGGTCAAAACCTCCTGAAACCCACCTCTGTTTGATAAGTTAGTAACCCGGTTATTAAGTAAATCTGGCTTCCCTACATCGACTTTACTGTCGGAAGGTTGCGAAAGGTGATCACATGATCTTGGGACACAGCAATGGTCATAAATACATCTGAATTTTGATCACATGATCATGGGGATGCTGGAAAGGTCATAACTGTGAAAAACGGTCATGTCACTTTTTTTCAATGCAGTTGTAACTTTTACCGGTCACTGTTAAGAATCGAGGACTTTTGTTGTAAGTTGAGGACATTCTGTATTGCAGTTAAGATCCTATATTTTTTTATTATGTGTGATGGAACGCATGCAGGAAGGTCTTTGGGGAGACGAATAAGCATCGTATTTTCTCAGTTGGGTAGATGGTAATCTTCATTTGTTATCATATCATTTGGCTGTGCCTAGTGGGATAGATAGATAAATAGATAGATAGATAGATAGATAGATAGATAGATAGATAGATAGATAGACAGGATAGATAGATAGATAGATGAAAGAGTTTAAATAAAAAATCTCCTAATGGAATTCTAACTCAATAACTTTCAACCTCGTCTGAAGTCACCCCTCATCCTGGATTCCAGCCAAGGTAAGACATCTAAATTTTCCCCACCGAAATCCGATAGAAATATCTTCTTCCTTTCTATTGGCCTTTAAGGGTCAGGTGACACCACCTGGGCACAGAAGGTGGGGTTGATTTTTAAGGGGCCAACTGTTCCCCTTAACAGTCACATGACGATATAGGCCAAATTGGCGGCTTTGAGGAATATGGGCTTCCGCTCCCAGAATTCCTCAGCTAGCCTATTAGCTAGAAGTCCACATGCCTTAAAACGGCCAAGAAATCCACCTAACAGTACCCAACCTTGAGGCTGGCTTCCAAAATGCAGTTTCTCCACAAGTCTATTTTAATGGCATTTTTGGTCTCGTTGCATATGGTGATCCTGGCAGCCCTGTACACTGTACCCCTCTCTTTTTCTTCTTGCTCTCCCCCATAAACCTCTTCCTGGTCACTTCAAAGGCGGAAGAATGAATACTTACTCCTTCCGGGGTCTCTAAAAAATCACAGTTTTGCCAAGGCTTGTCCGCAGCAATTGGACACGCGGTTTCTCTCACTTGGTAGATGACGTGGAATTTTTTCCCAGGACCTGCCTGAAAAGAGTGTTTACATGAGTGCTGTTGCAATTTCATTTATTTATTGAATAAATCGATACACCCCCCCCATCTCGAATGCATGATTCTGAGTTAAAACAACACAGGAATAAAGTGAATATAAGTAATATAATTTATCCCAAAGTTGCATTCTCATTTTGATGGCCAATCTACCTGTAATGGCCCATGTCCTAGTAATGAAAAAAATCTGCCAATGTTCTTCTGTGTTTCTACAGCATGTCATGCTCCAAAGAATCTCAAAGAAATACTTAAAAGTTATATCATCACAGGCAACCATTCACTTAGCAGCGGTCTGAAGCACGGGTGAAATCTAAAAATTTTCCCTACCGGTTTTGTGGGTGTGGCTTGGTGGTCATGTGACCAGGTGGGAGTGGCCAAGTCAATGTTGCTCACATCAAGGGGTGTCTCGCCTGGCCCCTCCCCTCCCAACCATTTGTTGTCACACCCAGCCTCAAAGTATCTATAGTTCTGTAAAAATGTTGTTCACCATTTTTCAACTTTATTATCTACATACTATAGATGGTAGACAGTTTTTGGTTAAAGCTTTGGGGATTTTGGGAAGAGACCACAGAGCCAGGTAGTGTGTTCAAAGTATTAACAACTCTGTTACTGAAGTCATATTTTCTGTAATCAAGATTGGAGCGGTTAACATTAAGTTTAAATCTATTGTGCGCTCGTGTATTGTTACAACTGAAGTAGTCTTCAACAGGAAGGACATTGTGATAGATGATTCTGTGAGTTAAACTCAGGTCGTGTCGAAGGCGGCGGAGTTCTAAGTTTTCTAAACCCAGGATTTCAAGTCTGGTGGCATAAGGTATTTTGTTGTATTCAGAGGAGTGGAGAACTCTTCTTGTAAAATATTTCTGGACACGTTCAATTGTATTGATGTCTGAAATGTGGTATGGGTTCCAGACAGGTGAGCTGTATTCAAGAATTGGTCTAGCAAATGTTTTATATGCTCTGGTTAGTAGTGTAGTATTTCTGGAGAAGAAGCTACGCAAGATTAGGTTTACAACTCTTAAAGCCTTTTTTTGCAATTTAATTGCAGTGGGCTTTGGCACTTAGATCATTTGATATGAAAACTCCAAGGTCTTTAACAGTAATGTCCATCGAGCTTGTATTTAGTGTTTAGATTCTTTTTTCCAATGTGTAAGACAGAGCATTTGCTGGTTGAGATTTGGAGTTGCCAAGTTTTTGACCATTCTGACACAAAGTCAAGGTCTTTTTGAAGGGTTAGCTGTATTGTTGGTGGTGTTAAATAGTTTGACATCGTCAGCGAAGAGAACACAATTACTTATAATATGGTCACAGAGATCATTAATGTATAATATGAAGAGTGTTGGTCCAAGAACGCTGCTTTGGGGAACGCCGCTATTGACAGGAACAGGATTTGATAGAGCACTGCCAATTTTGACCACTTGTTGTCTGTTTGACAGGAAAGCAGTTATCCAATTGTGGAGGGGTCCTGAGATGCCATAGGATTTTAGTTTTAGGAGAAGTTTACCATGTACCACTGAGTCAAAAGCTTTGCTTTTTTTTTTTTTTTGTACTTTCATGGACCACTGAAAGGAGGAAATGGCTCACATGCTTTGCCCAAGAGTGTGATAGGCAACAGGCTTTTAAGGGGCTGCCAGAAAGAAGGTGGGGGAGGGGGCAATGTATTTTCCAAAGCACCAGAAGGCAAAACAAGAAGCAATGGATGGAAACTGAAGAAACGGAGAAGCAACCTAAAACTAAGAATAAACTTCCTGATAGTGAGAACAATTAACCAGTGGAACTGCTTCACTAGAAAGGGCTTTCTTTTGCTCCAAAAGAAAATCAGAATACAGAACTGGAAAAGCCTCCATAGGAAGAAGCTTTTTCGTTCTGCTGTGGAAGAAAAATAGAAGACAGAGAAATCTTCCCTGGACGAGGCTCTCTGCTTTTGCTTAGGAGAAAGCAAAAGGCAGTTTCTTTTGAGGCAGTTTCTCAATTCAGGCAAGGTGGTTTGCAGCTTTGCAACATTGTAAGGAGGTGATAATTGCTCTTGGCTGAATGCCCAGACATCTCATTATTTATTTATTTATTTATTTATTTATTTATTTATTTATTTTGTCACAACATCATACAAAAAGTTAAAGCTAGTATCCTTTCCCTTCTTGGGGGTGGGGGAGGGGGAAGGAAAAAAAGCTGCAGAAAATATCCCTTTATTTTTCTAGCTGAGGGCAAATGAGACTAAGACTCATTTGCTGTTTCTTAGCTCAGCTGAGGCAGCAATGCTCTGCCGTGCGAATCAGCTGAGCTAATAAACAACAAAATATAGAAAAGGTGAGAGGAGGGGGAAGGCAGGTGGGCGAGGCCAATCAAAATTTTCCTTACCGGTTCTCCGAACCACTCAACATTTTCCCTACCCGAACGGCAGAACCGGTCTGAACTGGTAGCATTTCACCCCTGGTTTGAAGTTACAATGGCATTGAAAAAGTGACTTCCAACTGGTAACTCATGCTTATGACTATCACAACATCATCATAGTTGTGTGATCAAAATTTGGGCGCTTTGGCAACTAGCATGTATATATCATATCATCTTGGGCTGATGTGATCATCATTTTTTGACCTTCCTAGCTGACTTCTAACAAGCAACGTCAGTGTGTGTGTGTGTGTGTGTGTGTGTGTGCATGTGTGTGCTAGATTTGCTTAATGACTGCAGTGATTCGCTTAACAACCATGTGCAAAAAAGTTTGTAAAATCGGGTATGACTATCTTTTTTAAAAAGTAAATGTTTTTATTTTCTATTTATTACATTTCTTAGGGCTTAATAAACATCGTGTTGTCTGGGTATTTAAATTGCTTAACAGTACAAATTCCCTTCTTATTTTCCACCCTTTTTTCCCAACTAATGGTCAAATAAGACCCATGTTTGATAATATTCTGGGTCTTCTTTCTGTTTGATTTTTAATGTACCATAAGTCTATCCATTTCTGCACAATCTAATATCTTCTTCATTATCTCTTCATCTGATGCCATAATGTGGTTGTAAGTTGAGGATTGGTAATGGGCTTTGTATAGAGCTGGGAAGCACTTTGGATTCAGAGAAGAAAATTGTTTTCCTAGGACTGTGTGAGCACCCTCCCCTGCTGCAACGTGAGCACAGAAAAAGACCCATTTGATTTAGAAAATTGCCCACAGTGGCTCTATGTCTGCACCCACAACGTCTCAGGACTTCTGCCCCTTGAAATCCAAGCAAACCTTCATTCCCTAAATATTATATACCTGTAGGGTGGGGACGTGGTGGCTCAGTGGTTAAGGACACTGAACTTGTCAGGTTCGAGACCTGAGCGCCTTGCAACGGGCGAGCTCCTGTTACTTGCTCCAGCTCCAGTAACTGCCCACCTAGCAGTTGGAAAGTATGCAAAATGCAAGTAGATCAATAGGTGCCCCTTTGGTGGGAAAAATAACAGTGTTTTGTGTTTTGTCCCCATGTTGTGGGTTGCAGGATATTGTCATACTAGCCATATGACCCTGGAGCTAAGAAACAAAGATGAGCACTACCCCAAAGATAACTCAAAGATGAGTTAGATACGACGGGACAGGCAAATCTTTACCTTTATATCTGTAGGATCCTAGATTTAAAATTGTTCTTCAGCTTTAATTAAGGAAACCCTTACTTTGGTTGACTATCCTTCCAAAGAAAACAACAATGGCAGCAAAAGCAGTTTAGTGCTAGCTCTCTTGATGATCTGCTGTTTTTCTCAGAGTGGAAATGTTTTATTTTTACAACTCCCACGTAGGTAGAACTGCTACAGTCCAAACAGAAGATTTTTACACCTTAATTGCTGCTTTGGAGACAAAAATGCATGCTGGCTCAGGGAATTCTGGGAGTCCAAATCCGACCTCTTAAAGTTGTCAAGATGGAGAAATCTGGATGGACTCGTCTGAAAGCTAACTAACTTTGCAATTATCATGCCAATTAAAAACATTATCGGAGTCAAAATCCTTGCGTCTGTTGTGCTGGAAAACAGTCCTTTAAATTTTAAGAGGATTATGAAGGCAAATCAAGTTGAAATCCAAAGCAAACTTTCGGTAAATGTGTAACTGATCTAATATTTAACCTCTGTAAACATCGCCTGATTTTTTGCCTGGACATCATAAATGTCGGAGGTAAGAATGCTTTAATCCAAAGATAAACGGCATGACTCCATTTTGCCCACTGAGTACAATCCCAAGGACTGAGCCACAGAAAGGGGGAAGTACTGGAGTGGGACCAGGGCAAAAATAATATTGGATTAAATTTAAGTTAAATTGTTGTTAGTTGCGAAGTCTTGTCCAACCCATCACGACCCCATGGACAACATTCCTCCAGGCCTTCCTGTCCTCTACCATCCTCTGGAGTCCATTTAAACTCATGCCGACTGCTTCAGTGACTCCATCCAGCCACCTCGTTCTCTGTCGTCCCTTTCTTCTTTTGCCCTCAATCGTTCCCAGCATTAGGCTCCAGGGAGTCCTTCCTTCTCATTAGGTGGTCAAAGTATTTGAGTTTCCAGGGAGTCCTTCCTTCTCATTAGGTGGTCAAAGTATTTGAGTTTCCTCTTCAGGACCTGGCCTTCTAAAGAGCAGTCAGAGTTGATCTCTAGGATTGACTTGTTTGTTCGCCTTGCAGTTCAAAGGACTCACAGGAGTCTTCTCCAGCACCAGAGTTCAAAGGCCTCCATTCTTTGGCGCTCAGCCTTCCTTATGGTCCAACTTCTACAGCCATACATGGCAACTGGGAAAACCATAGCCTTGACTATACGCCCTTTTGTTGGCAGGGTGATGTCTCTGCTTTTTAGTACGCTGTCTAGATTTGCCATAGCTTTCCTCCCCAGGAGCAAGTGTCTTTTATTTTCTTGGCTGCAGTCCCCATCTGCGGTGATCTTGGAGCCCAGGAAAATAAAATCTGTCACTACCTCCATTTCTTCCCCATCTATCTGCCGGGAATTGAGAGGGATGGATTCCATGATTTTAGTTTTCTTAATGTTGAGTTTCAAGCCAACTTTAAATTAGATCTATGCAACTCCTCTGATCCATCCCCATTTTTATGCCTAGATACATGAACTCCGGTTTATCATGTTGAGCTACTTCTCACAATATCCTAAACCACAAATAATTCAATCTCAGTTTGGCTTTGTTTGCCATCCAATTGGATTTCATGGATAGCTACATAAGAAGTAATAATGTTGGATGGTTTATTGCAGTGATGGTGAACCAGTGGTGGGTTTCTATCGGTTTGCCCTGGTTCAGGCAAACCAGTAGTGGCGGCGTCGGGAGGCTCTGCCCACTTGCTTGGACATCATCACGGACGCTCTGCGCATGCACAGAAATGCTGCGCGCGAGTGAAGCAAGCACGTGTGCTCCCGATTCCGAACTGGTAGCGAAGGTAAGTGGAACCCACTACTGTGGTGAACCTATGACAACAATGTCAAAAGTCACATGCCACAAAGTGTTTGCCAATGCCCAACAGCTATTCTTGAAAGCATGCTCCACACTCTTGCGATTTCGGGAGGTTGTAGGGCCATGTGAGAATGAGGTCTGCTCCTGTATAGTTTTGGGAGGCGGTGCTCATATACGTTTCAAAGCCGAAAAGCCAGCGCTGTCTGAAGATGTCTCTATGGTCATGTGGCTGGCATGACTAAACGCCAAAGGCGCAAGGAACGCTGTTACCTTCCCACCAAAGGTGGTCCCTATTTTTCTACTTGCATTTTTTACGTGCTTTCGAAACTGCTAGGTTAGCAGAAGCTGGGACAAGTAACGGGAGCTCACCCCTTACACGGCGCTAGGGATTCGAACTGCTGAACTGCTGACCTTTCGATCGACAAGCTCACCTGTTTTAGCCATTGAGCCACCGCATCCCCTTATCCATTTATTTTTATCATATTTGAGAACAGCCCATCTCACAGAAATAGGGAGGTTTGTTTGCTGCCTTGAGTCATTTATAAAAAATAATAAAGGCAGGAAAAATATTTTAAAAAATAAAATCCCTTCACTTCCAACTCCCAGTTTATGCCTGCCAGACTCTTCCAAGTGAGCCTTGGCAGTGAATGATAGTCTATTAATAATATGTGGATGCAAACAAACACCTAATGCAAAAAACAAAAAACAAAATCTATATGAAAGAATAAACCAGAGATATTTGACAGTGACAGATTTCCTGAAGTGACCTTAGGTAGGATTGGGATGGAAAAGAATTAAGAGTTATGAAGGATATTTTTTTAGATCAGAGCATTCTTCTCCCCCCACAAAAAAAATAAATAACTTTTCACAGAAATGTTCGGCTCAATTGTGGGTTGTAAGTCAAGGAGTACCTGTATCTTCATATTGATGTGAAAAGTCATCAGGACCTGAGTTAAACTTTTTTTTTTTAATTTCGTTTTGTCACAACAGTATACAAACATCGACATAAAACAACAACACATCATATAAGAAAAATATATATATATATAAGCAAAAGAATGTAATAACTATGTTAATTTGATATAATGAAAAGGAACAATAGGACAGGAACGGTAGGCACATTTGTGCTCTTATGCACGCCCCTTATAGTCCTCTTAGGAATGGGGTGAGGTCAAAAGTAGACAGTTTTTGATTGAAGATTTTGGGATTTTGAGTAGAGACTATAGAGTCAGGTAGTGAGTTCCAAGCGTTAACAACTCTGTTACAGAAGTCATATTTTCTGCAATCAAGTTTGAAGCGGTTAACATTAAGTTTGAATCTATTGTTTGCTCTTGTATTATTGTGACTGAAGCTGAAGTAGTCTTTTACAGGAAGGATATTGCAATAAATGATTCTGTGTGTTAAACACAGGTCATGTTGGAGTCGGCGGAGTTCTAAGTTTTTTAATCCCAGGATTTCAAGTCTGGTGGCATAAGGTATTTTGTTGTTTATGGAGGAGCGAAGAACTCATCTAGTAAAATATTTCTGGACGCGTTCGATTGTATTAATATCAGAGATGTGGTATGAGTTCCAGATGGATGAGCTGTATTCAAGAATAGGTCTGGCAAATGTTTTGTATGCTCTGGTTAGTAGTGTAGAGTTTTTGGAAAAGAAGCTGCGTAAAATTAGGTTTACAACTCTTAGAGCCTTTTTTGCTATGTAGTTGCAGCAGGCTTTGGCATTTAGGTCATTTGATATGAAAACTCCAAGGTCTTTGACAGGGTGAGGATCATCAGTAAGGTAATGTCTGTCAAGCTTGTACTCGTTGTTTGGGTTCTTTTTTCCAATATGTAAGACTGAGCATTTGCTGGTTGAGATTTAGAGTTGCCAAGTTTTGGACCAATCGGATACAATACTCCAATACTTGGAGAGTTTACCTTACTTTAGATAAATCATCCAGTTGCGTCTATATTTAAACTGACTGAATTGTCCTGTTCCTCTGCTAACATCTCCTTTAGTGCAGAAACGTGGATCAATGTTAGCGTTACCAAAATTCAAATTTATGGAAATCCGAGTCAGACGATGTTAAATGGAAACCGCCAAACGGTTGCCTCATATTATGTCTTGCATGGCAAAGCAGCAGAATCGGGAAGGTTGCTCTCCAAAAATGTGAGACTACCGCTCCAATAATTCCCCACCCAATGTACTTGAAAGTACCACCTTACCTATGAAAGGTGTTTGGAGAACTGGAAGAATTCCCACTTCCTGAAACAAAGTCCTTGCCAATAAAATACTTGGTTGGAATGCAAAGCCCCTGACAGTTTGTGAAATTACAACGAGCTGAATCGATAGTAGCTTCAGATCAGGGGTCTCCAACCTTGGCAACTTTAAGACTTGTGGACTTCAACTCCCAGAATTCCTCAGCCAGCGGTTGGAGACTCCTGCTTTAGATTATTTTAGGAAGGGTCCGCTTTGTGTCATTAAAACGCTCGTTCAAACAGAAAGGGGCAATTTTTTTAGGGTGGGAGAAAATGGGATTGCAAAAGAGAAAAAACCAAAATCGAACAACATGACTATTTGTAATGATTTTTCTTTCTTTCTGTTAAATTGAACATTAAAATCATTCAACGTCATACAACAGTACTGGTACAACTACGAAATTCCCTTTAATTAGCTTTTTGAGGTTCTGGTTGTTACCAAATTTACTTACTATTCTGTGGGCATGAAGGACGACATTGAGAGCAAATTTATTTTCTTGGGTTCTGTCTCCATTAAGTTCTTTTATTGCTCTAGCCACAGCTTCAAAAATATCTGGATCATCACAGCTCACTTCCTCTTGGACAGGACCGGCTTGGCAAAGTCCAACAATGAGGACTAGTAGAATGAAGATTTCCATAGCCAGGAGTGACAGAAGCTTCTTTGAGCTTTTGATGAGCGTGGAAAGGAGAGAAAGAGCGTCAAGATAACTGGTGAGGTATATCTTCCTAGCAGATGCCAGAGAACTCAAAGTAAACAAAGCTGTTTCATGGCCTCAAGTCATATAAGCCGTGTAAACAACCTTTGTGGTTTATTTAAGCCCCAAACCTTTTTTTTTTTTAAAAAAAAAACCCAAGTTTATTCACCTGCAGTTCACAATGCAAGTTGGCACTTTAAAATCTCAAGGTCAGAACATACGGTTTTGACGGTAGGTCACTTTGGGTAACTTCCAAGGATATTTTCCAGAATGATAACTCAGGGGGTCTTTGACTTATGACTACAAGGGAGCCCAAAACATCTGCTTCTAAGCAGTTGCTAAGTGGAGTTTTAGCCCATTTGACAACCTTTCTTGCCGCAATAGGTTAAGTAAATCCCTCCAGTTGTTAAATTGACAACACGTGAGTCGTCTTCCTCATTGCTTGTCAGAAGGTTGCAAAAGCTGATCACGTGATCACCCTCAGGACGTTGTAAGCATCATAATATGAGTCAGTTGCCAAGTGTCTGAATTTTGATTCCGGGCCGATGAGAATGCTGCTACAGTCGTAAGTGTGAAACATGGTTATAACTTCCTTTTTTTCAGCGCCATTGTAACTTTGAATGGTCACTAAACGAACGGTTATAAGTGGAGGATTACCTGCAAGTACATTTCAAAGGGAGAAAGAGTAGAAATATAAATCTTTCCCAAGGTTTGCAACTTTTACTTCTCTGTTGCCGAGCTTGATGGGGTAATTATGGCCACAATTATAATGGAATTGCTGGGCCATCAGAAATATAATGATTTTTTTTTCTCCTCCTTTTCATCTTGCTGTTTTAAAATACTCCAAGGAAGGAAAAAATTAGTGGTTGTCTTTCTTTGCTTGCAAAAGAGTTGGAAAATTAAGTAGAGGCTGTAGGTAGGTTTCAGGAATGTATATAACAGAATTGGAAGGGACCTTGGAGGTCTTATAATAATAATAATAACAGAGTTGGAAGGGACCTTGGAGGTCTTCTAGTCCAACCCCCTGCCCAGGCAGGAAACCCTACACCATTTCAGACAAATGGTTATCCAACATTTTCTTGAAAATTTCCAGTGTTTGAGCATTTACAACTTCTGCAGGCAAGTCGTTCCACTTATTAATTGTTCTAACTGTCAGGAAATTTCTCCTTAGTTCTAAGTTGCTTCTCTCCTTGATTAGTTTCCACCCATTGCTTCTTGTTCTACCCTCAGGTGCTTTGGAGAATAGCTTGACTCCTTCTTCTTTGTGGCAACCCCTGAGATATTGGAACACTGCTATCATGTCTCCCCTAGTCCTTCTTTTTATTAAACTAGGCATACCAAGTTCTTGCAACTATTCTTCATATGGTCTTGTAGTCCAGTCTCCTGCTCAGGCAGGAAACCCTATACTATTTCAGATAAATGGTTGTCCAGTCTCTTCTTAAAAACCTCCAGTGATGGAGCACCTACAAATTCCGAAGGCCGGCCATTCCACTGATTCATTGTTCTAACTGTCAGGAAATTTCTCCTTAGTTCTAAGTTGCTTCTCTCCTTGATTAGTTTCCACCCATTGCTTTTTGTTCTACCCTCAGGTGCTTTGGAGAATAGTTTGACTCCCTCTTCTTTGTGGCAGCCCCTGAGATATTGGAAGACTGCTATCATGTCTCCCCTAGTCCTTCTTTTCATTAAAAAGAACGAACACAAACTAGAATTAGAAACTTTTTAAAGTGAAGTTGGCTTCTTAATTTTTAGGCAAGCCTTTCAGCAAAGCTGAATCTGCCATTGTAACTGTAGAGCATTGTGACTTTAGAGACAGATGGAAAATTGTATATTATATCTTTGTATTGCCTCATCTCGGGAGAAGGGCGGTCTAGAAATCTAATTAATAAATAATAAATAAATTAATAAATAAATAAATAAATCTCCTGTAGATGTATGGGCAGAAACCCTTTGCTGTACGTGGATTTTTCTTGACTTCAGATTTGTCTTCCTTTCATTATCTACAACTATTTTATGGAGAGACTCAAAAATACACCCACACAATACATTCTTTTTTCAAAGAAGAAATCAAATAGGTTTTCCAGTCAAAAGCATATCAAATCCTTGAAGCCTTTAACATATACAGTACTAGTTCAATGCTCCTTGAAGGGAAAAGATTTTTGCGAAATTTGGCATCCCAGGTTGTCACGGAATTACAATCTTCAGAATCCCTTCCATTTTACTGTGAATCATTTTCCAGTCATGTTGGGATTTACAAAATTGCAATCACGTATGAAGAAATAATCCAGCTTGTATATTACAGCTCCAGAATTATTTTGAAAAGGAATTATTCACTGCAGCAATCAAGACTGTAGTAATTTATAGGTAGTCTTCGACTTACATCCATTCCTTTAGTGACCATTTGAAGTTACAACAGCACTGAAAAAAATGACATGACATTTTATTTCACACTTACAACATTCCTGTGGTCACAAGATCAAAATTTGGATGCTTGGCATGTATTTATGATGGTTGCAGTATCCCAGGGTCATGTGATCACCTTTTGTGACCTTCCAACGAGCAAAGTCTATGGGTAATTATGCTACTAACTTTTCATATTCACCACAGTTTTTAACAGATTCATGGCATTAATCTGAAAAAGGATACTATTAAAATATGATGTATAGAAAAATGGTTTATTGGTTTTGCCTAATTGTTTTTTCAATGGTGTTTTGGAGTGTGTGTGTTTCAGAACATCTGTGTCGAGCCCAGCTCCGGCTCAACACATGATGCTACAGCAGCAGTTCTCAACCTGTGGGTCGCGACCCCATTGGGGGTCGAATGACGATTTGCCAGGGGTCGCCTAAGACCATCGGAAATATGGGGACTTGCGAGTCGAAGAATCGTGAGTTCGGCTTCAGGCACGATGAATTAAAAAAGAGAGAAATCTTTGCTCTGATGTCTCCCTCTCAAGCCAGCTGCAATCACTCCCAATCGCTAGCCTAATCTGGCTTCAGGCGCGATAAACTTAATAGGGGAGGAGTCTCCGCTTTAATGCCTCTGTCCTCAAGGCAATCGCAAGCAGTTCAGATCGCTAGCTAAAACGGCTTCAGGCGCGATAAATTAAAAAAAACAGTTTGCCGCTTTTTCCCCCTTCTGCGGCTGCTGAGACGAGCTGAGATCGCTGCCTAAAAAAATAATTTTACGGTTGGGGTCGCCACATCGTGGGGAATTGTATTAAAGGGGTCGCAGCCTATAAAGGTTGAGAACCACTGCGCTGCAGGGATCCGGCTCATGGGATCAGCCCCTAATCAAAGATCCAAAGGGATGACATATCGAGGACTTGTTTGAGGGCTGCAGAGATCTGCATTTGGCAAGCATGGGAAAGGAATCAGCACACTGGTGGCCAGGGTAGAGGGAAATGAGGGTTAGGCATTATGAAGAGCTGCTTTAGTTCCAGGATTTAGCAGATGACATGGCACCTGAGGCTTTCAGAAGAGGAGGGAGAGAGTGGCTGGGTGTCCAATCAATGGAGCAGTTCAGCCATGGGGTGGGGCATAAGCAGCATGGGATGTTTAAAAAGGGGCTGAAGGGCAGAAGCTCTCAGCGTTGACTTTATACAGAGAGACCTCGATTTTTACTGAGACCCTGTTTGAGCAGGCCCAATAAACAAAGTCACTATCAGAAAGAAAAACAAGTTAGCTTTTTTCTTCTCGTGGCATCTAACACAACTGTGGCTGAGCTAGCCGAGAATCTGTATGAGACTATTAAGAGCACATTGATTGTCTCTGTTTCTATTTAGAAAAGTGTATTATTCAGGAAAATCATGTATGTATTTGGGTTCTATTAGGAAAAATAATTTCAAAAGTGCATATGAGAGCCAAATTATGTACATTGTATATTTGGAGACCATGCACCAAAATATATGCACATTTTAGTGGAGACTTTTTATAAGATTCCTAACATATCAAATACAGTATGACAGCTTTGCTGGTGCAAGATTTCTGTGAGATTTTCCTGCCATAAACTTGCTTGCAGGCTTGGAAATACGAGCCTTGCTCAATAACTGACAGAGCCAGAGCTGTGAAAAATGACCTGCAGGGATGGCTGATCTCTTTCTCAAATCAGAGTCCATGCATCATCTGAAACAAAGAATGCTGTCTTTTGAGATGGCCCCTGATAAACATGCCAAACACCTGGCACATCTTTTGTCCAAGTTATAGACAGTCATTCTGTCAGGCTTGACCCAGCTAGATCGCTAGGAAAGAAAGACCCTCAACTCCATAGGTTCTTTTTTTTTTAAAGTTTTTTTATTTTATAAACAAACAAACATTTAGTACATCAGTCATTCCTTCCGTGTGACATCTTGGTGTTTTCTTCATGGCTCCATCTTTTTGTTGTTTCTTCTTTCTTCACTTCAATTTAATCTATTACCATTTCCCCACAAATACACTATTCTAATTATACCATTTTCTTACATAATTATCCATTGCTTATCTATACCTTCTTTTCTAACCAATGGTAGAATTTATCCCATATCTTGAAATATTCTGAACCCTCTCTTTCTTAATCTATTCATTTCTGCACAATCTAAAAATTTTCTAATAATTTCTCCTTCAGGGGTATTTTCTCTGCTTTCCAATTTTGCGCAAAAACAATTCTTGCTGCTGTTACATGTATAATCAAATAGATATTTTATTTACTGATTGCCTCTGGTAGAATCCCCAATAAGAACAGCTCTGGTTTTGAGTCAATGTGTTGCTGGATCATTTCTTCTAACCAACCCTTTATTTTCTCCTAATAGTTTTTGGCTTCTGGGCATGTCCACCACATATGATAATAAGATCCTGGTAACTGATGACATTTCCAGAATTTAGCTGATTTATCTTTAAACATTTTTGCCAGTTTCTTAGGTAGCATCTGGCATCTATAAAACATTTTATATTGATTTTCTTTATATGCAGTGGACATTGTTAATCTGTAGTTCCTCTCCCATAACTGTTGCCATTTGTGTAGATCTACTGCATATCCAAAGATTTTGCCCCAAGCTATCATTGTTTCCTTTACTTGTTCATCTTCTAACTCAATACCCAACAAAAAATTATAAATTTTTAAAATTAGTTTATCCTCTGTTCCCGTGAGAATCCTATCCAGCAATGTCTTTCTAAGTAAAAACCATATAGTTTAGCATCTTTTTCAAATCTTGTTTGTATTTGCATATACATAAAAAAGTAAAGGTAAAGGTTCCCTTCGCACATATGTGCTAGTCGTTCCTGACTCTAGGGGGCGGTGCTCATTTCCGTTTCAAAGCCGAAGAGCAAGCACTGTCCAAAGACATCTCCGTGGTCATGTGGCCAGCATGACCAAATGCCAAAGATGCACGGAACACTGTTACCTTCCCACAAAGGTGGTCCCTATTTTTCTACTTGCATTTTTTACGTGCTTTCGAACTGCTAGGTTGGCAGAAGCTGGGACAAGTAACGGGAGCTCTCCCCATTACACGGCACTAGGGATTCGAACCGCTGAACTGCCAACCTTTTGATCAACAAGCTCACCGTCTTAGCCACTGAGCTACCGTGTCCCAGTGTGCATATACATATACCATTCGAATTCAATCCCCTGTTCTTCCAAGTCTTGTTTCTTCTTCAATTCCCGAACTCCATAGGTTCTATATGTTCTTTACTAAGGATTAATGGTTGTAAACAAAGCAAGGCTAGAACTAAAGTTCTGTTCTGTTTCCCTTCCCCCAATACTCCCAGCAAAGAGTCCGTCAGAGGCCTTCCTTTTTTCCTTTTATTTACATAGATACATGTCCTGGCCACGTCTACCCACGGGCCTGCCAAGTTTCTGGAGATAACGAGGAAATTATAGATAAGGCCAGAATTACTCACGAATATATTCTTCCCTCCATTGAAACAGTTAGCTCGCGCCAATTCATTACTTTGTCCAAGACAAAAAACCAGGAAGTCCCGCCTCCTATTTATAGTCTCTGCAGATGTCACTGCATGACAATTATGACTTGGCTTTGTCCCAACTCTTCCGCTGCTGCACGCCGATCACGCCTCGTAATCTTGCACCACTCCAAAACTGTTCTTGGGCCGTTGCCAAATCAGAAGGAGGCTCCATGGAATCAGGCTGTGCCGGCCCCTCCTCCTCCCTTTGAGTGGGTGCCAGGGAGGGAAAGGGCTCAAGAGAAGCAGGGCTGGCCAGGTCTTCTCCCTCACTTTCTGAATCATCCGAGTCCAGGAGTCCGGGTCCAGGAACCTGGGTCACAACACTATCCTCACCGCAGGGCCCTTCCCCGGGCTGACGATCGGGATGCGGTCGGGCTGGGTTCTGCTCATGGAAGGCCTGCACCAGGTCAGGGCATGAACGCCGGAGGCATCTACCCAGGAGAAATCAGTCCCGTATCCCTTCCACGCGATCAAATATTGGAAACGACCCTTCAGCCAGCGGAGTCTCAGACGCTGTGGACTTCAGATTCCTCCGATCCGCCCTCGGCGACAGTGACGGTGCTGTTGGGCACCGAAGGGACTCGTGTGGCCTCAGGAACCAGAAGGGACCGTGAAAACGGGTGGATCCGCATGGATCGTGGCAGGGTCAGTCGGTAGGCTACCGGGTTGATGACTGCCTCGACAGGAACGGGCCGATGAATCGGTGGTCCAACTTCTTTACCGGGCGGTCGGACGGGAGGTGTTTGGTGGAGAGCCACACCGGTCTCCAACTGCCAGCGGGGGCGTTGCCCGTCGGGAGCGGTCGGCGGACCGTTTGTAGTCCTCCTTTGCCCGATTCAGCTGCTGACGTACCAACTGTTGGACCGCATGCAATTCCGTCAGGAAGGTCTGCGTTTCGGTAACAGGAGAGTCGGTGGTGCCAGAGGGAAGAGCCGCGGATGGTACCCCACATTGGCAAAGAACGGGGTCATCTGAGTAGAGGTGTGCTGAGAGTTGTTAAAAGCAAACTCCGCCAGGGACAGGTAGTCGGCCCAGTTGTCCTGTTGCTGGTTGATGAAGCAACGGAGATACTGTTCCAGTATACCGATGACCTTCTCTGTACCCCGCCGGTCTCGGGATGGTGCGATGACGACAGACACACCTGCACCTCCAACGCGGCCATCAGGCTCTTCCAGAAGCGGCTGTGAACTGAACACAGCGGTCCGAAACCACCCTGTCCGGTAGACCATGGAGGCGGAAGATGTGCTGCAGAAAGAGACGGGCGTTTTGCGGCTGTGGGCAGTCCGGCATGGGATGAAGTGTGCCATCTTGGTGAGCATGTCCACCACCACCAGCACCGTGGTGAACCCAGAGGACGGCGGCAGGTCTGTCAGGAAGTCCATAGAGATCGCCCCCCAGGGTCTGTCGGGTGTCGGCAAGGGCTGGAGGAGCCCGGGAGGGGCCCCCGTGGCGGTCTTGGCTTGCCGGCACGGTACGCAGGATGTCACGTAGGCATGTATATCATGCCGCACTCGGGGCCACCAAAAGGTCCGTGTCACCAGGTGGAGGGTCTTGAAGAACCCAAAATGTCCTGCTGCAGGGTTGTCGTGGCACTGGGTCATGACGAGGGCTCGGAGTGGTCCTGTGGGCACATATAATCGCCCCCGAAACTTGAGTAAGTCCTCCTCCAAGGTCCAAGGAGGCGCGGGGCCCACCTCCGCTCTCTTTTGCTGCGACCAGGCGTCCTGGCGCTGCGCCCCCCGCACCTGGGCCCGCAAGTCCACTGGCTCCCGTGCTGCGGCCAAGGCTTCTGCCGGCAGCACTGTCCGTGGAGGAAGGGGGTCCTTGGCGCAGAGGTACTCTGGCTTGCGGGACAGGGCATCCGCCCTCCGGTTGTGACCGCTGGGAATGTAGGTCACGCGGAAGTTGAACCGGGCAAAAAACAATGACCACCGGATCTGCCGCTGGTTCAACTTCCGAGCTGTGGTGAGGTGCTCGAGATTCCGATGGTCCGCTCGACCTCCACCTGATGTCGGGCCCTCCAGATGGTGTCGCCAAGCCTCGAATGCAGCCTTGATAGCCAGCAACTCTTTTCCCAGATAGTGTAGTTGCGCTCGGAAGGATTGAGTTTCCGGGAGTAGTAGCGCAGGAAGAAGTGTGCCACCATTCGTCGGAGCCTGTAGCAGCACCGCTCCCAGAGCCACATTGGACGCGTCCGTTTCCACCACAAAAGGCCGGAGCGGGTCGGGATGCCTCAGGACGGGTTCCGTGACGAAGGCTTTCTTGAGGGCTGTGAATGCTTCTTGCTGCGGGGGACCCCACCGGAATGCAACCTTCTTCCTGAGGAGCTGGGTAAGTGGAGCTGTCAGTGTGGCGAAGCCGGGATGAAGGTCCGGTAGTAGTTGGCGAAGCCCAGCAGGCGCTGAACATCCTTCACCCGACGAGGGCTTCCCAGCTACACAAAGCTTCTACTTTACATGGGTCCATGGCTATGCCCTCGGGCGAGATGATATGCCCGAGGAATTCTATGGAAGTCCGGAAGAAGACGCATTTCTCCAGCCGCATTGAGTTGTTGCTCCATAGCGTTGCAGAACCAGACTGGCGTGTCGAAGGTGGCTTTCCTGGACCGGGAGTAAATCAGGATGTCGTCAGGTAGATAACCACGAACCGATCCAACATGTCTCGGAACACGTCGTTCATGAAGTGCTGGAAAACGGCGGGAGCATTGGTCAACCCAAATGGCATGACAGTGTATTCGTAGTGTCCGTGTCGGGTGCGAATGCCGTCTTCCATTCGTCTCCTTCTCGCATCCGCACCAGGTTGTAGGCCCCGGAGATCGAGCTTGGTGAAGATCGTGGCCTCCGCAACCTTTCCAGTAGCTCCGGGATGAGCGGCAGGGGGTAGCGATTCCGCACCGTAATGGCGTTTGGCGGCGGTAATCACAGCATAGGCGCAAGTCCCTGTCTTCTTCTTCACAAAGAGGACCGGGGCCGAGAGGGACTTTGAAGGCGGATGAACCCTCGGGCCAGGTTTTTGTCCAGGAAGTCCCTGAGGCGGCCAACTCGGGCTCCGACATGGAATACAGGCGTCCCACAGGCAGTGGTGCGTTGGGCAGAAGGTCCACGGGCAATCATAGGGCCGATGCGGGGTAGTCGGTCCGCCTCCTTCTCGCTGAACACGCCGGCGAAGTCCGTCAGCTCAGGAGGCAAGGTGATGGCAGCGGTGGGGACGTTCTGGCCGGCACAGGTGTGGCGGATGTGATCGACGCACTGCAGACTCGGGAAAGAGATGGCGTTCGCGACCAGGCCACCTGAGGATCGTGGGTCCGAAGCCAGGCCAACCCAAGGACCAAGGAAAATGAAGGTCCGCCGTGACATAAAACTGGATCGCCTCCTCATGGTCCCCAATAGCCAGGCGCAAAGGCTGGGTGGCGAATTTAATGGGGCCGGACCTTCTCAGTGGGAGCTCCTACGCTCTGGAACGAACTTCCCCTGGATTACGTCAAGTGCCTGATCTTGGGACCTTCGCCGTGAGCTGAAAACACACTTATTTATTCAAGCGGGACTGGCCTAATATTTTTAAATTTTTAACTGGGGTTTTATCATTTTAGGGTTTGGAATTTTAAATTTTAAATTTTTTAATACTGGCCATTTTTTCTAATTTGCTTGGTTTTAAATTGTTGTTTTAATTGTATATTTTTTATATTTTTTACCTTTTGACTGTACACCGCCCTGAGTCCACCAGCGCATGCGCCTGGAGCCCGTCCGACTGGTTCCCCAACCATATCCGTGTGTCCAGAATCAGATGCCGAGGGGCCCAGAGTCTACTTCCATAGCGTCCAGTGGGGGCTTAGTCGTGCCCGACCTAGGGTTTCCCAGTCGGGCCTGCTCCGCTTCCTGATGGGTCACGCTGTGATTCGGGGACCGGCGTCGTGCCCCACTTCGCTTTCTGGGGCAAGAGGCGGCGTGGCGGGCTCCCCACAGTACAGGCACAATCCCCTTGGCGCCTCGGTTCCGCTCCTGGGCTGTTAGGCGAGGTCTGGCCGCTCCCAACTCCATGGGCTCTTCCGCAGCGGTTACAAAACGTGGGCGACCCTGGGTGCTGGTGGTGCAGGAAGTGGGGTGCAGATGTCGACGGAGGGTCCCGGGGTGCGACGGGACGGTCGCCGTTGCAGACGGGCATCGAGGCGGAGACAAAGGGCACCAAGTTGTCGAGGGTCCGCGCGCCTCCACGCGGGCCAGCTCGTCTTGCAATTCCTCTGAGAGTCCCTCCTGGAACACGTCCACCAGCGCTGCATCATTCCAGTCAGAGTCCTGGCACAAAAGACGAAATTCGCGATGTACTCCTGCAGGGGGCGTTTCCCTTGACGGAGTTCCTTAAGGCGCCTGGTTGCCGTCAGCATTGAACGGGTCCTCATACATGGTGCGAGGTGCTGCCAAAACGCTGTTGGTCCGCCAGCAGGGGCTGTCCTGGAGCAAGAGGCGTGGCCCATCGAGCAGCCGAGCCGGAAAGAAGGTTAATCACGAAGGCCACCTTAGCCCGGTCGTCTGGGAAATCCTCTGGCCTCATAGCCATGTAGAGCTGGCACTGTCCCAAGAAGGTCGGGAACATCTCAGGCTGCCCAGAAAACTTATCCGGCACGGTTATCGGGCACTTGCGACGAGGAGGAGGAGTGGGAGGATGGGGGCGGCAGGCACATTCCTGGCAGCAAGTTGGCCTGCCAAGTGAGCCACTTGCTGCTGGAGCTGTTGATTAGCCGCTTGTAGCTGCTCTAACTGCTGCTGTACCTGCTGCTGATCCATCTTTGGTGGAAGATGTTTTAGTCAGGTCTTGGACAAAATGTTCTGTTTCCCTCCCCCTAATACTCCCAGCAAAGAGTCCGTCAGAGGCCTTCCTTTTTTCCTTTTATTTACATAGATACATGTCCTGGCCACGTCTACCCACGGGCCTGCCAAGTTTCTGGAGATAACGAGGAAATTATAGATAAGGCCAGAATTACTCACGAATATATTCTTCCCTCCATTGAAACAGTTAGCTCGCGCCAATTCATTACTTTGTCCAAGACAAAAAACCAGGAAGTCCCGCCTCCTATTTATAGTCTCTGCAGATGTCACTGCATGACAATTATGACTTGGCTTTGTCCCAACTCTTCCGCTGCTGCACACGGCGATCACGTCTACGTAACCTTGCATCACTCCAAAACTGTTCTTGGGGCGTTGCCAAATCAGAAGGAGGCTCCATGGAATCAGGCTGTGCCGGCCCCTCCTCCTCCCTTTGAGTGGGTGCCAGGGAGGGAAAGGGCTCAAGAGAAGCAGGGCTGGCCAGGTCTTCTCCCTCACTTTCTGAATCATCCGGGTCCAGGAACCTGGGTCACAACAAGTTCCCATGCAAAACCTTACAGCATTTTCCCCTTCTTCCCATCCCTCCTCTCTTGACTGGTCTGTCTTTGTCCAATGATGTTCCGTGTAGGTGTTTGGGGAACCGCTCGGATATTTGGTGTTGCTTGGTGCAATTTGCATCCCTTTCCTAGGCTCGCTGGCCTTGAAGGCTGGAATTGGCTGGTTCCCACACCTCTGGTTTCCTCAGGCCTGGCACACTCCCCTCCCTTCATCGTCTCTACTTTCTACATGTCACTAGCTTACTTCCTTTCTTCCTCTTTTCCCCTAACAAATTTATGGCAGGATGCCAGCAAAGTGCTAAACTGAAGATGGCAGATTTGACACATTCCCTCCATAAGCCTTTTCTGAGAGCTGGCAAAAAGCAGGTAAGCTGAGTGATAGCAAGGAAAGAGGACTGTGAAGCCCAGGCAGCTTTACTGCCCCCCTAACGGTCTAAACGGGTGAAACCAGAAGCCCAGACGTATCTTCAGGGTTCCTGGTGTTCTGAGCGTAAAGTGACCACCACCTAGTGGCTGCGATTGGTTTCTTCAGGCTATAGTATCCTAGCTGTCAATCAGCAGGAGAGCTCAAAAGAGGAAGCGGAACTTTTCTGTGTAACATAGGATCTGGTAAAGGTAAGTAGAACCCACCCCTGGTGTATACTGCTGTTGGGAGGAATGAGCAATGTACCAAGTGGGATAGGAGATGACGGCTTCATTTCTAGCTCTGCCAGCCCCCTACCACAAAAGAGTGGCCCTCCTGTGTCTCACTTTTTTTTATTTTATTATTATTATTATTATTATTATTATTATTATTATTATTATTATTATTATTATTATTATTATTATTATTTATTGAATTTCTAGACCGCCCTTCTCCCGAAGGACTCAGGGCGGTGTACAGCCAGGCTAAAAAACATACACTATATACAATTTAAAAACTAAATTAAGAAACTTATTACACAATTGGCTGAGAAATTAAAATATTTAAAATCTAAAAACCCCAATTTAAAACATAAATAGAATTTAAAATTTAAAAACTAAACAGTTTAAAAAGTTTAAGCTAGCCCCGCGCGAATAAACAAATATGTTTTTAATTTGCAGCGAAAGGTCCGAAGGTCAGGTATTTGGCGTAGACCAGGGGGAAGTTCATTCCAAAGACTAGGAGCTCCCACAGAGAAGGATCTTCCCCTGGGGGCCGCCAGCCGACATTGTTTGGCGGACGGCACCCTGAGAAGTCCCTCTCTGTGAGAGCGTACGGGACGGTGGGAGGCATGAGGTAACAGCAGGCGGTCCCGTAAGTACCCAGGCCCCAAGCCATGGAGCGCTTTGAAGGTGGTAACCAGAACCTTGACTTTAAGACCTCAGAGGAATTTTAGAAGCTAGTGTCAGCTTTGGAAGCCATATTAGACCGGAATATGGCCCCTTTTGTCTTACAGGAAATATATATTTTTTTCTCCAGGTTCCAAGAAAAAATTTAATAATCACCAAATCCTCTGGGCAAACTATCTGATGGATTTTGGGAAGCACAAAGGGAATTTTCACATAGGATGAGAATTTTGGGGCTTCTGGACTCAAACTATCTGGGGGCACAAGACAGATGGTTTACGGGACATATGGCTACTGGTTTTTTTTTTTTTTTTGGCAACTGATGGCCAAGAACAACAACAAAACCAGAAGCTCTGCCTTTTTCTGCAAATTATTCTTGGCCCTTGTGTTTTGCCCTCATAATTCATTGGGTTACACAGTTCCGGTGGCCAATTCTAGCTTTTATCTGTAATGAATACAAGTGGCTCACTGCCAGATAATCTCCTAAGGAGCCTTAGGTCATTGGTTGCCCTTTTTTTAAAAAAAAAATTGAATTTATATCCTGCCCTTCTCCGAAGACTCAGGGCGGCTTACATTGTGTTAAGCAATAGTCTTCATCCATTTGTATATTATATACAAAGTCAACTTTTATTGCCCCCAACAATCTGGGTCCTCATTTTACCTACCTTATAAAGGATGGAAGGCTGAGTCAACCTTGGGCCTGGTGGGACTTTAACTTGCAGTAATTGCAAGCAGCTGTGTTAATAACAGACTGCTTAGTCTGTTGAGCCACCAGAGGCCCCTTTGAGATGAACGCTGGAGATCTGTTCTGGTATCAAAAGTGGGTCCCTCAATTCTAAGGCCTGTCCACCATCAGAAAAGAGAAAAAAGCCTGCCTAGATCAATCATGGAAAGTATCACAAATGCATGGAGTTACTGGGAGTCATGCTGCATAGAAATGTTAAGCTGCAAAGAGGTAATAGCGATAGTAATAACTGCAATCCCAAGCAATTGGAGCAGAGGTGGGTTTCAACAGCTTCTGACCAGTTCTGGAGGACCGGTAGCAGAAATTTTGAGTAGTTTGGAGAACTGGTGGTAAAAATTCTGACTGGCCCCGCCCCCATCTATTCTCTGCCTCCCGAGTCCCAGCTGATCGGGAGGAAATGGGGATTTTGCAGTAACCTTCCCCTGCCATGCCCATCAAGCCACACCCACCAAGCCATGCCATGCCATGCCCTCCAAGCCACACCCACAGAACCGGTAGTAAAAATTTTTGAAACCTACCACTGAACTGGAGCACTTATAATAATAATAATAATAATAACAGAGTTGGAAGGGAGTCCAACCCCCTGCCCAGGCAGGAAACCCTACACCATCTCAGACAGATGGTTATCCAACATTTTCTTAAAAATTTCCAGTGTTGGAGCATTTACAACTTCTGCAGGCAAGTTGTTCCACATTAATTGTTCTAACTGTCAGGAAATTTCTCCTTAGTTCTAAGTTGCTTCTTTCCTTGATTAGTTTCCACCCATTGCTTCTTGTCCTGCCCTCAGGTGCTTTGGAGAACAGTCCGACTCCCTCTTTGTGGCAACCCCTGAGATATTGGAACACTGCTATCATGTCTCCCCTAGTCCTTCTTTTTATTAAACTAGACATACCCAGTTCCTGCAACCGTTCTTCATATGTTTTATCCTCCAGTCCCCTAATCATCTTTGTTGCTCTTCTCTGCACTCTTTCTAGAGTCTCAACATCTTTTTTACATCGCGGTGACCAAAACTGAATGCAGTATTCCAAGTGTGGCCTTACCAAGGCCTTATAAAGTGCTATTAACACTTCACGTGATCTTGATTCTATCCCTCTGTTTATGCAGCCCAGAATTGTGTTGGCTTTTTTGGCAGCTGCTGCACACTGCTGGCTCATATCTAAATGGTTGTCCACTAAGACTCCAAGATCCCTCTCCCAGTTACTACTATTGAGCAAGGTACCACATATACGGTACCTGTGCATTTTGTGTTTTTTTTGCCTTACTTTTTTCACTGTTGAATTTCATTTTGTTAGATAGCGCCCAATGTTCAAGTCTGTCAAGATCCTTCTGTAACTTTTTGAATATCATCAGCATTGACAAAATCACCATCAATCAATTGTTAAAGGCAGCTTTACATGGAACAGCTTACATCCTTTAACAAATATCAACATCTGTCAGGTCCTTTGGAAAGACTTGATAGGTGGACTAAAATGCTGGCTGACTGAGTTGATGAATAATAATAATAATAATGTTGTGACACAAGACTACAACACAGGCATTCTAGGACAGGGGTCACCAACCTTTTGGACCTCAGGGACCACTAAATTCATAATTTTAAATCCCGAGGACCACTAATCTGAATTATTTAAAAAGATAAATGGTATTTAGTACAATATAAAAAATGCAAATAATTTTTCTGCAGACCATCAGTGGTCCACTGACCACTGTTGGTGATCACTGTTCTAGGAGGACCTAGTAGTTGTGTTTCCTAGCTGGATCATGCATGGATGTCTTAGCCTGAAGTTTTCAAAACATGAAGGAAGGACGCTTTTATTTTGTGTAGCTCATGAATTTGGACTCTGAGGACATAAGTTTATATATATAATATATATAACAACAGAGTTGGAAGGGACCTTGGAGGCCTTCTAGTCCAACCCCCTGCCCAGGCAGGAAACCCTACACCATCTCAATTAGATGGTTATCCAAATTTTCTTAAAAATTTCCAGTGTTGGAGCATTCACAACTTCTGCAGGCAAGTCGTTCCACTGATTAATTGTTCTCACTGTCAGGAAATTTCTCTTTAGTTCTAAGTTGCTTCTTTCCTTGATCAGTTTCCACCCATTGCTTCTTGTTCTACCCTCAGGTGCTTTGGAGAACAGCCCGACTCCCTCTTCTTTGTGGCAACGCCTGAGATACTGGAACACAGCTATCATGTCTCCCCTAGTCCTTCTTTTCATTAAACTAGACATACCCAGTTCCTGCAACCGTTCTTCATATGTTTTAGCCTCCAGTCCCCTAATCATCTTTGTTGCTCTTCTCTGCACTCTTTCTAGAGTCTCAACATCTTTTTTACATCGTGGCGACCAAAACTGGATGCAATATTCCAAGTGTGGCCTTACCAAGGCATTATAAAGTGGCACTAACACTTCACGTGATCTTGATTCTATCCCTCTGTTTATGCAACCCAAAACTGTGTTGGCTTTTTTAGCAGCTGCTGCACACTGCTGGCTCATATCTAAATGGTTATCCACTAGGACTCCAAGATCCCTCTCACAGGTACTACTATTGAGCAAGGTGCCACATATACGGTACTGGTGCATTTTGTTTTTTTTGCCTAAATGTAGAACCTTACTTTTTTCACTGTTGAATTTCATTTTGTTAGATAGCGCCCAATGTTCAAGTCTGTCAAGATCTTTCTGTAACTTGAGCCTATCTTCTGGAGTGTTGGCTATTCCTGCCAGCTTGGTGTCATCTGCAAATTTGATGAGTTCCCCATCTATCCCCTCGTCCAAGTCATTGATGAAGATGTTGAAGAGTACTGGGCCTAAAACAGAGCCTTGGGGTACTCCACTGCATACTTCCCTCCATGTGGATGTAGTTCCATTGAGGACTACACATTTGGCTAAATCTTCAGTGACATTTCTGATCTTTCAAATGAAGCAAATTTAGTCCTCCAGTATTTTGATATATGTCTTTTATTTGTGATAACCAAGGAAAGGCATGCGATCAAATGTATGTCAATCCAGTAATAAAAAGATTGGACTAATTAAGATAATTGTACTGAATTAGTGCCCTTCCTTATACATTTGTTATAAAATATTCATTAGAATGAGGTATAGGAAAGCAATTCACGTTTGAAATTCCATCCTGACTGACTGCAAGAAAAACTTAACATAATTCACCCATGGAGTTGCTATAGACCTGCAAAGGCCCGTTTCTCTTCCAGGAAATCTATTTTTTTGTTTCTCCAGGGTTGAAAGCAGTCAGTGATGCTCCTGCAGAAGGCAGTTGTGCATGTTGCTGTTCGATCAAGCTGACTGAATTACAGTTCTTCTTTCACTATTTGCTAACTATTGTATCTTGCAAAACATTTAAAAGCTAAGCAGGCAGAGGCTGCAGGCTAACCTTGGCTGCAACTGTATGTAAGTGTTATGCTTTTATGCAGTCAGAAATCCCAAGAACATCATCATTTCCAAGAGTAGGACATTTCTGGAGAAATAGCTCGCTGTCTTTTTTTTAACAATTCTGGTGCTCAATAATGGTTTTCATAATCATCAAAGACAATAACGTGATCCTCTGATTTTTTGGATTCTCCCAATTCAGTAGCCTGGAAGGGCACACAGAAAAAACGGTTTTCAGATGAGTCAGGCCTTGGCAGCTTGGAAAGGAAAACGCACTCAACACCTTGAACTGAACAGTGAAATGCAGAAATAAGCCTCTGAGTTCCTGCGGTTTTTTAAACATGAGTCTACAAGTTCCCAGGATTTCCTGCGCCTGAAACTTTGAGGGGAAGGTTAAGCAAGATTGATTTTTGACCCAAGGCAAACAAGAAGAAGGTCAAAGAAACCTCCAAGTCTCAATTGCAGAAAACTGAAGGTAACTTTCCACAAGAGTTTTGGGGTTTTTACCTGCAACTGATCCTTTCTGAGTGAAAGGAGGCAGGCACAGGAAGGCATGCACTTGGTTCATCCCAGCTGGGGAAGTTTGACTGGTTTCCCCACCCCCTTCAGCCACTCATGTGAAAGCGGGAAAGTTGAGGTTGGTACAATCCTATGTGAGATCCAGTTTGGTCCAGTGATTAAGACAAAGACTAGGCTATAGAGCAGGGGTAGTCAACCTTTTTATACCTACCGCCCACTTTTGTATCTCTGTTAGTAGTAAAATTTTCTAACCGCCCACTGGTTCCACAGTAATGCGCCATGTATCGTCGTCTGCTCATGCCTCTTGCGCATCATGGATTGGGTTTGGGGGAGGGTGCCAGCTACCAGCTCTGCTTGTCTGTTACAGCTGGGTGGTGTGGGGGGAGATGCGCGAGCTATTCTGGGACAAGGCTCTTTTGTTTGCGGTCGCACTATAGTGCCATTTAGTTTCACTTATGTAACGTGAACTAAACTTATGCACAGGCAATACAAATAGTGTATTTTCAGAAATTTAAATTGTCACGGGGAATTTTATGAAAACCTAATGAAAATGTTTTTAAATAATGCTATAATTTTTTAAAAAAAACTCAATATGCCACATACAGCTTTCTGAGATTTTGTGTGTTTGTGTAGTTAGAGTGAAACACTACAGAAACACACCAAATCTCAGAAAGCTGCACAAATATTTTATTTAATTTTATTATTTTATTTAATTTTATTTTATTATGGACTTCAAATCCCAGAGCCAGCAAAGTCAGCCAGTTGATCACCGAGAAAATAGATTAGCTGAGCGATTGATTCTGTCTGGCTGAAATTGAAACTGCTTTCGGGCTGTGGCCATGCGTTCATCAGTAATCAGGTAAGTGCCTTAGAATCTCTACTCTTACTTGTAGAAAACATGTTTTCTACAAGTAAGAGTCGAGTAAGGTTCTGCTGATGAGGAACTCAGGTGAAATCGCCAGAGGAGACTTAATTTTTTTAAAAAAAGTTTAAAGTCTCTGCCGATCTCAGCTGAGGGGCGGGATCCTCAAAGGCTTTTTTTTTACTTTTAAAGGCCTGTTTCGGCTGAAGCAAAACCGGCTTTAAAAAAAAAAACACTCTGCAGATAGTGCAGCTCAGCAGAGGCAGGGGGGCGGGGCCAGGGATTTTTGCTACCGGTCCTCGGAACCAGCAGCCGCCATCGCTACCGGATCGAGCGATCCGGTCCGATCCGGGAGCATTTCACCCCTGATACAACCCTCCAATACAAATGAGCTTTTATCCATTTTTAAGAGGAACAATTTCATGAGTACAATGAATATTTCTGGATGTCTCCTCTATCACTTTCTCTCATTTATCTTCATAACTGAATATCTGAAAATCTGATTACCAATTCCTTGCGAAATATACCAATATTTCTGGACCTATACACGGATGGTCACATTCTGTATTACGATAAGAGAGTGATAGAAGAGAGGACGGAGACAGATTTGACTACCTGATAAGGTTGCTCGTCTGTGCAGGTCACTTCTGGTACGACTGATGGCTCCCAGAGTTTCACATAAATTAAGGCATGGCATGTCATCAGTTCCTGTCAATCAAAACAAAACAAAAAAGGAAAACACTGACTTCTTGTCAAATATTGGCGTACAAATAAAATACCATGTAGAATAATTACGTTTTCAGTTCTCTTTGCCAAAAGCTGACCGTTTTTCAAATTTGTTTGCTGAATAGTGTCTTTTATCTATGATTTCTTTCTTCGCGGAACAGGAATTCATTCAAAACGTTGAGGCAAGGAGTATAAATTCAAGCCATAAAATCATGACCTACATCTGTGTGTCACATGTGTGCGTGCACAAGTGTGTGCGCGCGTGCAAAAAACACACATTCCCAACGAGGGTATGTAAATATATTCGGGGTCTTGGGCTTTCCAACTGATTCAACAAGAAGTTGGAGCGAGCTGGAGCACAGATCTACTTCACTTAATTATAGCCCAATACTAAACCAAATAATAATTAAAGTGATCATATTGGGTGAATGAGGCCATTCTTTTAATCTTATGGTCTGTTTGGGCCCAGGAGTTTTGTTAACTTGTGTTTAGTGCTTAGTTTTGAGTAGACATACATCGGATTGTCTTATCAGAAAGATTATCTCAAGATTATCTGAAGACATAATATGCATCCATAGAGAAATGCAACGTTCCCCACCAATGTTCTATTTTCAAGAATCTGCTTTAAAATTAACTCATTCCCTTAAGTCGTCCCAAAGGTGCTTTTTCAAGAGGCAGCTGGACTTTCTGATTTTTCTTTGAAGACATTTCGCTTCTCATCCAAGAAGCGTCTTCAGCTCTGAAGAAGCTTCTTGGATGAGAAGTGAAACGTCTTCAAAGAAAAACCAGAAAGTCCAGTTGCCTCTTGAAAAAGCACCTTTGCGACAACCATGAGCTGGATGACCTCCGTAGACATTGTTCCCTTAAGTAAAATATTCCTCTTGAACTAATCCCAGTGTCTTACACTGCCTTGTATAGCAGTACAGTTGTCATCAGGCTTCTCAACTTCAGCCTTGGAGCAATTTGTTCTCTGAGCTTTGAAGTCAATGCGATATGCATGTCCAACCAACATCTGAAATTCAAGGAGAAAAACGATTAGCAACTGTATTTCGACTGGATGCTGAACAGCTGAAACCACGAACAACAAAAACCTTAACTTGCTGTCTGGTTAGCTGATGTTAGATTCAGTGGCCCCAAAGACCCATTTTTTTCTCCAAGATTCTAATAAAAACAAGCAAGGGAAAGGGCCCAGGAAAGATGGTGACCTCTTAGAGGCATATAAGAAGCTGCCATGGATCAAATCAAACCACTGATCCCTCATGCCGGTCGTGGGATTCAATTTTTTTTTTACTACCAGTCCTGTGGGCGTGGCTTGGTGGGCATGGCTTGGTGGACATGGCAGGGGAAGGATACTGTAAAATCTCCATTCCCACCCCACTTCAGGGAAAGGATACTGTAAAATCTCCATTCCCACCCCACTCCAGGGGAAGGATCAGTGGTGGGTTTCAAAATATTTTACTACTGGTTCTGTGGGTATGGCTTGGTGGGTGTGGCATGGCTTGGTGGGCGTAGCTTGGTGGGCGTGGCACAGGAAGGATACTGTAAAATCTCCATTCCCACCCCACTCCAGGGGAAGGTTACTGTAAAATCTCTATTCCCACCCCACTCCAGGGGAAGGTTACTGCAAAAATCCCCATTTCCTCCTGATCAGCTGGGACTTGGGAGGCAGAGAATAGATGGGGGCGGGGCCAGTCAAAATTTTTACTACCAGTTTTCCGAACTGCTCAAAATTTCCACTATCAGTTCTCCAGATCTGGTCAGAACCTGCTGAAACCCACCTCTGGGAAAGATACTGTAAAATCTCCATTCCCTCCCCACTCCAGGGGAAGGATACTATAAAATCTCCATTCCCACCCCACTCCAGGGTAAGGATACTGTACAATCTCCATTCCCTCCCCACTCCAGGGAAAAGTTACTGCAAAATCCCCATTTCTTCCCGATCAGCTGGAACTCAGGAGGCAGAGAATAGATGGGGGCGGGGCCAGTCAGAGGTGGTATTTGCCGGATCTCCAAACTACTCAAAATTTCCGCCACCGGTTCTCCAGAACTGGTCAGAACCTGCTGAATACCACCTCTGCCTCATGCCCATTATTGTTGATGTTCACCAGTAAGACACTCCAAAGTTTGAGTCAGGAATTTTTCCCATGCTCACTGGAGTTGCCAAGGGCTCAAGTTGAAATCTTCTGCCACACAAATATATGGTTTATCAGACTCGTCATCTATCGGCACAATTTCTGCAGTCTTGCTCAATCTGGTGCTTTCCAAGCTACATCCCTAGTTATCCCACCCATCTATCTGGGGGAAGTTCAAATCTATAAACCAGGGGTCACCAACCTTTCAGACCTCAGGGACCATTAAATTCATAGTTTTAAATCCTGAGGACCACTAATATGATTTGCCTAATGACCCGGTGGGTGGGTGTGGCTAGGTGGTCATGTGACTGGATGGCCATGGCCAACTCGATGTCACTCATGTCAAGGGACGCCTCGCCAGCCTCTACTCGTCCCTCCCCTCCCACTCACTCATCGCCTGCCCGCCCGGGCTCCTTGGGGCCCCAAAAGGAAGCAGTTGTTGGAGCTAAGCAGCCACTATGAGAAAGAGTTGACAAAACAGCTGGCTCAGTTCAAATTGGATCTGACTGAGAAGGACGCTCAGTAGAAGCACCTCACCGAGGACTACGAGCATTGGCTTTCCAAGCAGAGGGAAGGCCTGCGGGAGTGCAAGGCCAGGTACCAGTGCCTGGAGGCTCAGTGGACTGAGATGGTCAGCCAGTTCCAGCCCATTATGCAGTCCAACTGGAACAAGGCCCAGTGGCACTTCCCTCCAGCCTTCATCACCGCACCAGGAGGCTGAAGCAGACCCCAAGTCAGAATTTCTCCCCGCCCTCCGACCTACACAAAAAGAAGGGGGCGACTCTCTGCAGCAACACAAACGTTCATTGCACGTATTCGGCCCAGGGGCTGTAATTTGAGGACCCCTAATTTAGTGCAATATAAAAAATGCAAATATTTTTTCTGCGGACCACCAAAATTTTCTCACGGACTACCGGTGGTCCATGGACCACCAGTTGGTGACCGCTGCTATAAACCACTGGTCTTCCATTACAATATCAATTTTGTATGAGGCCAGCTGAATTGGGAAAGGAGTCAAGCTCAAAGGATAATTCTCTACCTCAAACCGTGTTTTTTTTAAAAAATCTATGTTGAAATACAGTAATAGAGTCGGAATTCACACCTGTCCCGATATTTTTGTTATTTCCACAATTTTGAAATAAAAGTTACTGCTGCTTTTGAGGTTAAATAATTTTACGACGGCTTCCAGAGGCCGCTTCAGTTCTTGACTGTCTGCTGCAATCGGGCTCTGGCAACCAGGACACACTTGGTAAAAAGATCTCATATTGTCTTCAGCTGTTGAAAATACATGAATGAAAATACAGGTTTGTATCGGGTTATTTTTAAAAAAGGAAAAAGTACAAGAATGGCAGCTTGCCAAAATAAGATATTTTTGATGAACACATTCGGCTGATGTAAAAAAAAAGTATGAGTGCAAATTGTTGTGTAGCAGTTTGGAATTTGCTGTTAGTGGTGGCTGTCTACGGATTCATCGTGGCCATCAATTTGTGTATATAAAAATAATGATTTATTCACTTCCGGTGGCTCCGCTGCCCTGCGATCTCGTAAAACCATCCATACAGCGCAGATCAGCTGTCTGGCAGCTTGAAATCTTCCCCTCGGGCGAAGAGGGGAAGAGAGAGCATTCGGGCTGAAGTTGTACTGGTATGATGGAAGATATGTAACTAAAAAGCAAAAAGAATTTGAAATGAAATCGGGGCTGCTCAAATACCACTTCAGACTGAATTGGTGGGAATAAGAGATTGGAAAGGGAGAGGAGGAGAGAGAGGGAAAGAAGGAACTAGGATGGAAAGAAGAGAGAAGGAAAGAAGAGGGGGAAATGGAGAGGAAGGGGAAAGAAAGAGGGTTAGAAAGGGAGGAAGAAGAGAGGAGTGGGGAAGGAGGAGAGGAAGTAGAAAAGGGAAGGAGAGGGGGGATGGGTAAGTAGAAGAAGGTAGAGAAGGGTAGAGGAGAAGGGAAGGTTAAGTTAAGGAAGGAACTGGTAAATGAGCAGGTCCGAATAGGTAACAAATGAAAGTTAAAAAGTGATGGATAAATGACTGTACATTAAATATGATGATAGAAAATGAAAATAAAAACTTTTTTGGGGAAAAAAATAATGATTTATTCCATTCCACTATATAGTACTGCCCATTACTAAAAATGGCATATAGCACTGTCCTTCCTTGAGCCAACAAAGGGCTGAAGCTGTGCAGTACTTTCAAGACCTGCTGAAATGTTTTGAAATTAGAGAACAGGAAGATAAACAGTACTATAAGATATGGGATTTATTTTATCAATGGCTAGAAGGAAGAATATGTTAGAAAAGATTTGAGAAAGGTTATTATAAAGGAAAAGATGAACATATTGAACTAAATTGATATACGGCGATGAAATGAATGATGTAATTAGACAAAATACTAACTTGGGGAAATTTATATGAAACGAGAGAATGAAATGTTACAGCCATTGGTTAATTAAAGGATTAAATGATTAAGCTATTTGGATAGGTATCAGATGGATGTATGGCGAGATTAGATAAATTAAAGAGATATATATGTTGCAACTGTACAAAAGATTTGTTACCAGCCCATCAACACACTGTAATTGATTTGAAGATGCTTTTATGTTTGTTTGTTTTTAAAAATAAAATAAAAAATTCAACAACAACAACAAAAAAAGAACTGCTGAAATGTTGCTGAAAACAGGCTGTAAATCAAAAACGTTTGGCATCAGCATGTCACTGGCTCAAGGAAGAACATTGATCCAGTGGTAAAATCCAATTTTTTTTACTACCAGTTCTGTGGGTGTGGCTTGATGGGTGTAGCAGGGGAAGGATATTGCAAAATCTCCATTCCCTCCCCACTCTGGGGCCAGCCAGAGGTGGCATTTGCCAGTTCTCCAAACTGCTCAAAATGGCCGCTACCATTTCTCTAGAACCTGTCAGAATCTGCTGGATTTCACCCCTGCATTGATCCCAATTTCAACAGGCTATATTATATATAATATATATATTTATATATTTGTTTTCTGAGGTTTATATATTTATATATATATCCAATTTTACGTGGGAGAAAACCCGAATAACCAAAGACCTACATACAAACACCCGCGAAAACCTCAGAAAACAAATATATTATATATATATTATATAATATATATAATATAGCCTGTTGATATCTATGAGTCATCCTTAATTCAAACAGTCTAAACTTGTAGCCTGGTAATAATTTTGGAAGCATTCCCTAACCTGACCTTTTCGATCATGTTTGTTTTCTGTGAATCTCCAAAGGTCCCATCATTTCTCTGGTTGGCTGTGCCTGATGGGTTCTGCCCATTCCCTGCATCTTTTGAAAGTATGGCCGGAAGGGGGAGATTCTAGGAACTGTAGGTCAGCACCTCTAAGAGGGTTTTGATATCAATATTGGGTAATAGGTAAAGGTTCCCCTCGCACATACGTGCTAGTTGTTGCCGACTCTAGGGGGCAGTGCTCATCTCCGTTTCAAAGCTGAAGAGCCAGCGCTGTCCGAAGACATCTCCGTGGTCATGTGGCCGGCATGACTCAACGCCAAAGGCGCACGGAACGCTCTTCCCTTCCCACCAAAGGTGGTCCCTATTTTTTCTACTTGCATTTTTATGTGCTTTCGAAACTGCTAGGTTGGCAGAAGCTGGGACAAGTAACAGGAGCTCACCCCGTTACATGGCAGCACTAGGAATTCGAACCGCTGAGCTGCCGATCTTTCGATTGACAAGCTCAACGTCCTAGCCCCTGAGCCACCGCGTCCCTCTGATATCAATATTACCAAACCCTAAAGAATTGAATATCTGCAACATGGTTTTGTTTTTATTCAGGAACAATACTGAATCAAGGAAACACAGTTACAAACCTTCCAGTCTGCATTCCACTTGTGTAGAGACGAGTTTGCCTCTATTGTCAGCGTAGGCTTTCGCTTTACAGAAAGCTTTTAGCTGGAAGGGGACAAAAAACGAGAAGTCTGAACCATGCTATTATAAGGCAGCTCCTTTGTTTCACTCAGTTTTTCCAGATGGCATCTCTGTTGAGTTTGACTGGCACAAAGTACGAGCTCACACACAGAATACACATTCCCTATTCCAGATAATGTACCTTACATCCGTAGAGAAGAGCTTTTTGCTACATGCACATGCTGTCTGATTATCTTGGTCTCTAACACTCTGCAGGATATAGGGAAAAGCTTTCATCCCTTCAAATCTTGAGACAAAATTCAGACAGAAGCTGAATATTTATGCTGGGGAAAAACCAGAGATCTAAGAGTGTTCTACAGTGGTTTGACTGACATTTAACATTTCCAGGAATCTGTGGAAACTCCAGGTAATTTAAAGCAGAGCGAACATCTGTTTATATGTTATTTTATTTTATAATAGATAACAATTTGTGGCCAGGATTCTAGTGTTCTTACTTGTTTTTTTGTGCACAGTTCTAATTTTCTCTATTTCTCTCTATAAATTATGATTTTGTGTTGTATGTCGTTCTTGCATCTTGCTCGAGTTTACGTGAAGATATTATATGCTACAACCTGCTTTCAGTGATTATTTGAATTCCAGGTCAAATACTTTAATGGGAGATTATTGTAAGTAGACCAGAACTGGATTTTCTTTCTGTAAGTTATCTCTCCCCACACTAAGTGCAGTTAGTCCTCACTTAGTGACTACTTGTTCAGCAATCGTTTGAAGTTACGATGGCATAGAAAGGATAGTACTGGTAAATTCCAATGAGTCTAGCAGGAATTTGTATGTGTCAGTAAACAATACACTATTGCTGCCTTTGTCTTTCTTTTAGTGGTTATGTCAAGGCAGCTCTGTTTGCCAAAAAGAAACAAAAAACTTACCTGAATACTGTTTCTGGAAGTTCCAGAAGTTTGACAGCTACTGCCGCCCATTATTTTGGCTTCCATCCCTTCCCTGATGCTGGCTGTCTGGTCTTGGTTTGGCAAGAGTTGGTACATTCCAATGACTCTTTGACTCTGCCTAATTAATTTTGTTCTGACTGATGGATGGATGAGCAAGGAAATTGCTGAGATTAACAAAGTTTGGTCCAGTTATCATGATTCAACCTGTAGACATCTTTGGCTTGGATGATTGAGTGTTCATTGACATATTGTCTAGTCAATGGTGGGTTGCCCCCGGTTTGGACCGGTTCGCAAGAACCGGTAGTAAAACTGGTGGGAGGCTTCGCCCACTGACCCTGACGTCGTCAGGAAGCTTCTGTGCATGCGCAGAAGCACGTGGGGGAAACTATTGCAAACCGGTAGTAAAGATAAGTAGAACCCACCGCTGTGTCTAATCTTCCTGTTCAAAACTGTTCACAAGCTGCTCTCTATCTATCATCTTTCTGTCTGTCTGTCTGTCTTTCTGTCTCTATCTATCCTATCATCTATCTATCCATCCCTGTCTTCCTTCTTTCTTTCTTTCCTTCCTTCCTACCTATCTACCTAGTGTACCTTCTTGCATACTGTTCAGGACTCTCTCTCTCCTAGGAATATGACATAAAAGAAATTCACTTACACCTCCAGGAAGGGGTCTACATTCTGGTCTCAGATCTGGAAATTCATTCTTGGAACAATTTGTTTCTTTTATGGAATATTTAAAACGGTAATTCACTCCATTAACCACCTACAAGAAAATTTAAGAGGAGTTGCATAGGACAAGTACCTTGTTAGGAAAAAAAGGAATTAGCTTGCACAGTTTCTCTCAGGCCTGTATTTTTTTTAAAAAAATGGTTTCAAAAATATACACAAGGGGAGGAAATTCACATATTCAATATTTGTGGTGACGTAGTGATTAGAATGCAGTACAGCAGGCTAGCTCACTGCTCACTCCAGCAGTTCGATTCTGAACGGCTCAAGGTTGATTCGGCTTTCTATCCTTCCGAGGTCGGTAAAATGGGGACCCAGATTATTGGGGGCAATATGCTGACTATGTAAACCACTTAGAGAGGGGCTGTAAAGCTCTATGAAGTAGTACATAAGTCTAAGCGCTATTGCTATTCAACTTTTTTCAGATTTAACTAAGATCTATTAGAACCGCCACATTCTGTAAAGTTAAGATGGAGAATTATTTGAACATATACAAACCTGATTTTCAGCCTCTTTTATAACTGGAAAGCCAAATAAGGAAGTCTGTTGACTCTGATTGTTAAATTGCCGTATGGTGTGTTTTACAATATGATGCACTTTTGGACTACGAGTGTTTATGTGACTCCAACAACCTGCGCATTGACCACGGGATTGTGGTACAATTTTCTGTCCTAGAAGCAAGCCAATAATAAATTATAAAAAGGGAAACAAAAGTAAGCAAATTAAAAAGGGAAGTTACATGGAAATTAGTGCAGTATACAGATAGGTACGGTTTACAAATAAAAAAAGGAGAGGTCAGGAATCAAAAGAGTAGTTTGGGAAAGGACGAGCAATGAGGGGCAATTCATCTTAGAGAAATTAATGGTAGACCAAAAATTATACCTTCCCTTTTAAACATTGGTTTATTACCTCTAACTTCGCATACAGTAGAAACTCTGGTCACGAACACAATTCGTTCCATAACTGTGGTCGCAACCTCATTTGGTCGTGTCCCAAACCTAATTTTGGAAATTCGGCGCTTACAAAAAAAAAAAAAAAATGTTGCAAAAGAGGAAATCGGCCTCAAAAAAAAAAAAAAGTGAATTTTTTGGTCGGAACCTGATTTGGTCGTGGTCAGAAGCATTTGTGACCAGAGATTCTACTGTATATGCAGTGGTGAAATCTGAACCGGTTTGCTACCAGTTCGCTGGCTGCGCATGCATCCTGCGTGCCAAAAGGAGGCTTGGGAAGGTACCGTATATACTCGAATATAAGCCGATCCGAGAATAAGCCGAGGTCCCCAATTTTACCCCAAAAAACTGGGGTAAACTGGGGACTCGAGTATAAGCCGAGGGTGGGAAATGAGGCAGCTACCGGTCGGGGAAACCCTCCTCCTCAGCCGAGAAGGCTGGCTCCCCGCCCGCCTCTCACTGCACCGCAGGGCTTCCGCTAATGCAAAAGCCCGCCAAGTTTGCGCCATCCGGTATAATGTGAAAAAAGAAGAAAAAACCCTCGAGATAAGTCAGATATATTCGAGTATAAGCCGAGGGGACGTTTTTCAGCACAAAAAACGTGCTGAAAAACTCGGCTTATACTCGAGTATATACGGTAAGTGGAAGCAAGTGGGGGGGGGCAGATCAGCTGTGATGCGTGATTTAGCTTTGCTAGAAACAGGATTTCCTACTTTCCAGCAAATCCTGCCGCATAGCTGATCATTGGAAATACCGGTTCGGAGGAACTGGTAGTTTTTTAAACTACCAACTGCAACTCCTTCTTTTTCAGTTGAGTGATTCTCTTATTAAATGCAGTCTGGCTCATGGGGTACTGACTTACACATTGAAAATTGAAGCTCGAGTTACAGGTAGTCTTCAATTTACAACAATTCCCGTTTGGATTATTGCAATGCTCTCTACATGGGGCTGCCCTTGAAGTGCACCCGGAGGCTGCAGCTAGTCCAGAATGCAGCTGCGCGGGTAATAGTGGGAGCAACACCAATCCTGCGCAGTCTGCACTGGCTTCCTGTGGTCTTCCGGGTGCGCTTTAAGATTTTGGTTACCACCTTTAAAGCGCTCCATGGCTTAGGGCCCGGGTACTTACGGGACCGCCTGCTGTTACCTGATGTCTCCCACCGACCCGTACGCTCACACAGAGAGGGCCTTCTCAGGGTGCCGTCCGCCAAACAATGTCGGCTGGCGGCCCCCAGGGGTAGGGCCTTCTCTGTTGGAGCTCCCGCACTTTGGAACGAACTTCCCCCTGGTTTACGTCAAGTGCCTGATCTTCGGACTTTTCGCCGTGAGCTGAAAACGCACCTATTTATTCAAGCGGGACTGGCTTGAAAGTTTTAAATGTCTTATTAATTTTAATTGGGGCTATTTATAATTTTAAAATTTTAAATTGTTTTAAATTCTCGGCCATTTGTAATATGCTTGTTTTAGTTTTGTTTTTAATGTGTATATTATGGGCTTTTTAATATTTGGCTGTACACCGCCCTGAGTCCTTCGGGAGAAGGGCGGTATAAAAATCTAATAA
The DNA here is from genome assembly GCF_028640845.1 of Ahaetulla prasina. Taxonomy (NCBI): domain Eukaryota; kingdom Metazoa; phylum Chordata; class Lepidosauria; order Squamata; family Colubridae; genus Ahaetulla; species Ahaetulla prasina. The sequence goes on from NC_080544.1 coordinate 103,912,504, forward strand.
AATAAATAAATAAATAAATAAACAATTCAGTTAGTGACCATTCAAAGCTGCAACAGCACCGAAAAAATGTGACTTATGACTGTTTTTCATAGTTACGGATGCCTTTGAGGCATCCTCATGATCACGTGATCCATGCTAGGCAACTGGTTCATAGTTCTGATCTTTGCTGTGTCCTAGGATTGTGTGATCCCCTTTTGCTACCTTCTGACAAGCAAAGGAAGCCAGGGTCACTGAACAACCAAGCTACTAACTTATCAGCTGCAGTGATTCACTTAATAACTGTGGCAAGAAATGGGGCAACACTCACTTAACCAATGTCTCACTTAACAACAGAAATTTTAGGCTCAGTTGTGGTCATAAGCCGAGGACTATCTGTACTGTGGTATCATCCTTTCCTGATATCCGCCCCTCCCCCTCTCCTCACAGGCGTTGGTTTAAATCTGGCCACTTACTTATTTTCTCCGTTATTGTCAGGAACAGGGTAGAAAAGGGGTGGTATTTTTCAGACTTCTAACGTAAACATTTACTCACCTCGGCTAATTATGCAATTTTGTGAAATGGAGGTAAACTGTTGTGACTCACTAATGTCAGCTGTGCAGTTTCCAGAGCGCTGAAAGAGAAGCGAAAAGAAACGTCAATTTAACACTGATGTGCTAAAAAAGGTACTGCACTTACCTCCCAGAGGCTCGAGAAAAGCCTGGGGAGCCTGGGGAGGGCGAAAAATGCCCCCCCCGGCTGTGGTGCAGGGTGCCGACTAGGCCACGCCCACCATGGCCACGCCCACCCCACAACGGGGCAGCGAACCCGTTGCTAAAGGATCTGAAGCTCACACCAGACTCAAGGATGGGTATAACAGAATAACAGAATAACAGAGTTGGAAGGGACCTCGGAGGTCTTCTAACCCAACCCTATATCATTTCGGACAAATGGTTGTCCAATTTCTTCTGAAAAATTTCCAGAGTTGGAGCACCCACAACTTTCGGCAGCAAGTCATTTCACTCATTAATTGTTCTCACTGCCAGGAAATTTCTCCTTAGTTCTATGTTGCTTCTCTCCTTGATGAGTTTCCATCTATGGGTTTTTCAGGTGCCTAGTTGGCCACCTGCACCACAGCGGAGGGGGGGCATTTTTCACCCTCCCCAGGCTCAGGAGTCTTTCCTCGAGCCTCTGGGAGGATGAAAACTGCTTCCTCCAGGTCCAGAGACCCTCCGGAGGCCAGAAACAGGCCTGTTTCTGGACTTCTGAAACCTCTGATAGGCCTGTTCTTTGCCCTCCCAGACCCTCCGTGCGGCCCCTGCACTTACCTGGAATGATGAATGGGCCATGTGGAGACTCCTGGAAGGGGAGGGACGGGGTGGGCATGGCCAGGCAGGGGTGGCATTTGGGGGTTCGCTGAACCCCGGCGATTTATTGCTTGTATCCTTACGATTTATATTGATTTTTTTTCCCTGATTGCTTATTTGTACCCTATGACTATCATTAAGTGTTGTACCTTAGAATTGTTGATGAATGTATCTTGTCTTTTTATGTACACTGAGAGCATATGCACCAAAGACAAATTCCTTGTGTGTCCAATCACACTTGGCCAATAAAAAACTTCTATTCTATTCTATTCTATTCTATTCTATTCTATTCTATTCTATTCTATTCTATTCTATTCTATTCTATTCTATTCTATTCTACCCTACCCTACCCTACCCTACCCTACTCCTATTCTGTTCTGTTCTGTTCTGTTCTATCCTTGGCCTGAACCCTGCCGAATCCCCAGGAGCCCACCCTTGGTCTGGTGCCAAAACACAGTTTCTCCTCAAGTTTTATATTAAGGTACTTTTGGTCTGGTTGCATACGGTGATCCTGGCAGTCTCATACTGTACGTCTCTCTCTTTCTTTTTGCTGCCCCGCCCCCACCCCATAAACGCTTTTCTGCCACTTCAAAGGAGGAAGGATGAATACTTACTCCTTCTGAGATCCTTAAAAGTGCACACTTTTGCCAAGGCTCATCCACAGCAATTGGACACGCGGTTTCTCTTATTTGATAGATGACGTGGATTTTTGTTTCAGGGTCTGTCTGCAAAAAGATGGCTGACATGAGTGTTGCTGCAGTTTCATTTATGCATTTAATAAATTGATATGGCCACCCATCTCGAATACATGATTCTGGGTGGCGAACAGTTAAAACAACCTAGAGATAAAATGAATCAGGACCAACGATTAAAAACATAAATAGCGTGATTTATTCCAATGCTGCATTCTTCTTTTGCTGGCCAACCCACTTGGGTTGCCCATATCTAACCTGCCGTGTTTTTCTGTTGACTTGCAGCATGTAATGATACAAAGAACCTCCGAGAAATAGTTAAAAGTTGTATCAATACAGGTAGTCCTCAATTTACAATTTACAACCACTTGTTTTAGCAGCTGTGCAAAGTTACAGCAGTTTTGGAAACAAAAAAATGACCGTCCTCACACTTATGACCGACACAGCGCCATCATGGTAAACACGATTGAAACTTGGGCACTTGGCAACTGGCATGTATTTTTGGCAGCCCGGCATCTTGAGGGTCATCATATATGACCTTCCCAGACAGCTTCTATCAACCAAAATCAATGGGTGAAGCTGGATTCACTTAATGACTGCACGATTCACGTAACAGCAGCGCACGAAAAAAGGTAGTAAAATCAGTTGCAGTTCATGAAACCATCTTGTTTAGCAAGAAAAATTCTAGTCCCAATTATAGTCATAGGTTGAGGACTATAATGGCTTTGTACAGGGCAGTACGCTGGATTCAGAGAGGAAATTCCTTGGATTATGCAGGCCCTTCCCTTCTGCAGCGTGATCACTGGAATACACCCGATTGACTTAGGAAGCTGCCAACAGGATGTGTGTGTGTGTGTGTGTTTGTGTGTACCCACAATCTCTCAGAAGAATGCCTGACCCTTGGAATCCAAACGACACCCTTGGCTCAATTTCAGGATTACCAATCAATTCCGTGAATTAAATCCACAGAAATCCCAAGTTAGGCAATGTTAAATGGAGCACACCAAATGGTTGCCTCATATTGTGTCTGCATGGCAAAGCAGCAAAATTGGGAAGGAAATTTTGTGCCCCCAAAATTTGGGACTTCAGCTTCAATAATTCCCCCAATTCCAGGGACTTAAATCAGGGGCCGGGTTCAAAAATTTTAGCAAGGGATTCTCTGCCTGGTTGCTGGATGGGCGTGGCCATGGTGGGCGTGGCCTAGTCAGCCTCCTGCACCACGGCAGGGGGGGGGAAAGCGTTTTTGCCCTCCCCGGTCTCCGGAGGCTTTCCTTGAGCCTCTTTGAGGGCAAAAACGGCCTCCCCAGGCTCCGGAGGCCGGAAACAGGCCTGTTTCTGGCCTTCCCGAACTTCCGGTAGACCCGTTTTTCACCCTTGCTGAGCCTCCGTGCGCGCCTGGCACTTACATGCATCCAAAACAGGCTGTGTGGGGATTCCTGGGAGGGGCGGGGTGGGCGAGGCCAGCCATGAGTGGGATTTGGGGGTTCTCTGAACTGCACAGAATCTTAGCTAGAGGTTCTCCCGAACCCCTGCGAACCCCCAGCAGCCCCACCCCTGACTGAAATCCAATCCAAAGTTCCAGATTTATGACGGTTGTTTGAAGACATGGAAGAATCATCCCCCCTCCAAAACAAAAGTTTTTGAAAATAAAATGGGTCCTTGGAATGGAAATTCCCTCACAGCTTGTGGAATTAATGATATAGAGAGGAAGTGCAATGTTTTTGGATTACATTGGGAAGGTCCACTTACTCTCCCTAAATGCTCATTGGAATAACAATTATTATTTTTATTATTATTTATTTGATTTTTATACCGCCCTTCTCCCGAAGGACTCAGGGCGGTGTACAGGCAAGATAAAAACATACAATGTACAAGTTAAAATGCATTTTAAAAACTTATTTTAAATTAGCCTGAAAAAATTAAAATATGCCGTGAACTAAAAACCCCATTTAAAATTAATCAAATTTACAAAATTTAAGATTAAAATTCAATTCAAGCCAGCCCCGCGCAAATAAAAAGGCGTGTCTTCAGTTCGCGACGAAATGTCCGAAGGTCAGGTATTTGGCGTAAGCTCGGGGGAATTGCCTTCAGCAAATCTTAGGGTGAGGGAAATGGGATTGCAAAAGAGAAAATTTCCAGGTCAAATGAACTAAATACAGTAAAGATGACTATTTGCCATGCATGTAATAATTTTTCTTTCTTTCTGTTAAATTAAACATTAAATCTGGGGGGGGGGATTATGAAATAACCCATTTATCAGCTTTTTTGATGTTGTTACCAAATTTACTTACTATTCCGTAGGCATGAAGGATGACACCTGGGGCAAATTTATTTCCATGACTTCTGTCTTCATTAAGTGCTTTTATTGCTCTAGCCACAGCATCGACAACTTTCGGATCACGGCTGTCCAATTCAGCCCTGGCTTGGCAAAGTCCAAGGCTGAAGACTAGCAGCATGAAGACTTCCATATCCAGGTGGTGAGAGAAGCTCCTTCTGAAATCTGAAATGAATGTGGGATGGGGAGAAAGAGCTTCAATATATATGGGGTATATCCTCCTAACGGAAATCGGAGCACTTTAAAGTAAACAAATCATAGCCAAAAAAAAGTTTCATGAGCTTGGGTCATTCTGAACTCAAGTATGTCAGTGTGAACATCCATTGGGGTTTATTTAAGCATTTGCTTTTCTTTAAAAAAGGGGTACTAAGTTTATTCACTTGCAATTCACGATACAAGTTGTTACTTTACAATGTCAAGGTTGGAACATACGGTTCTGACTGTAGGTCACGTTGGGTTGGTTTCAGGAATATTCTCCAGATTGATAATAAGCAAGTTTCAAAGGGAGAAAGAACGGAACTTAATCGTTTCCAAAGTTTGTAACTTTTCCTCCTCTTGTGCCAAGCTTTATTTATTTATTTATTTTATTTATTTATTTTATTTTGTCACAACAATATATGTAGGTATTATACAAAAAGATTATAGTAAATATAAGTAAGATTATATAGTAAATTTACCCACATATATGGGTAAATATAAGGAGGTATAAGCATATATATAGGAAGAAGAAAAGAAAAACAATAGGACAGGAACGGAGGTAATAATTATGTCCATAACAGGAATAAACAGGAGTAAACAAAAATATGGCGGGAATTGCTGGTTTCATCAGAACTACAATGATTTTTCTCCTCTTTTTCATCTTGCTGTTTTAAAATACTCCAGGAAAGGAAAAATGAGGTGATTCTTCTTCTTCTTCTTCTTCTTCTTCTTCTTCTTCTTCTTCTTCTTCTTCTTCTTCTTCTTCTTCTTCTTCTTCTTCTTCTTCTTCTTCTTCTTCTTCTTCTTCTTCTTCTTCTTCTTCTTCTTCTTCTTCTTCCTTCTTCTTCTTCTTCTCCTTCTCCTTCTCCTTCTCCTTCTCCTTCTCCTTCTCCTTCTCCTTCTTCTTCTTAATCAGGGATGGAGAACTGGCTTTTATTGAAGGTGATATTCCTGCGGAAGTCAGCCTCTGGAGCAGAGATGCAGCAAATGGAATATAATCAGTGGTGGGTTGCTACAGATTTCGCCCTGATAAACACTGCTTAAGCCCAAATAGAAATAGAAATAGAATACAACTGGAAGGGACCTTTTGAGGTCTTCTAGTCCAGCCTGTACCATTTCAGATAAGTGACGGTCTAGAAGTCTCTTCTTAAAAAGCTCCAGTGATGGAGCACTCACAACTTCTGGAGGCAAGCTGTTTCACTGCTTAATTGTCTTCACTATTAGGAAGTTTCTCCTTAATTCCAGATTGCTTCTCTCTTTGGGTAGTTTCCAACCATTGTTTCTTGTCCAGGGATCTCGATCTATATTTGATTATCCAGCTCTTGTGATATCACTGCCTTTAATTTGGGAATGCCAATCAGCTTTGAAAATATCTGTAGTGCAGATTATTACTTTGATTCATGTTCTTGCCATATTCTTGCCAGTGATGTCAAGAGTTGTGCTCCGGAGTTATGCTGGAGCTACCTTGCACTAGCTTCTAAATACCAATTGTTATCCCTCCACCCGAATAACGTGAACTGGTGAAGAGCAGAGCTGAACCATGGAACTTCCCCTGAAAACCACTTAAAAGCAGAAAGCTTTTAATACTATTTACTGACTCATATTTTCTAGTAACAAACTTGGGATTTTAGCAAGCTAAAATGGGTCTGGTTAGTATTTAAGACGAACATATTGTGAGAACTCAGTAACTGTCTTCTAGTACTTTATTTTTATTTATTTATTTTTATTTTTGTCACACAGTATATATAAGCATAAGCATGAAATAACTATACAATATATAAGCATATATATAAGCATAAGTATGTAATAACTTTCTTGACCGGGACTCCTTACGCACGGTCACTCACGCCCTCGTTACCTCTTGCCTGGACTATTGCAATGCTCTCTACATGGGGCTCCCCTTGAAGAGCAACAGGAGGCTCCAGCTAGTCCAGAACGCGGCTGCACGGGTAATCGTGGGAGCATCACGTTGCTCCCATATAACACCTATCCTGCGCGGCCTGCACTGGCTGCCGGTAGCCTTCCGGGTGCAATTCAAGGTGCTAGTGCTCACCTTTAAAGCGCTCCATGGCTTAGGACCGGGCTACTTACGAGACAATCTTCTGCCACCGATAGCCTCCCAACGACCTGTGCGCTCCCACAGAGTGGGCCTGCTCCGGGTGCCATCAGCCAAACAGTGTTGGCTGGTGGCCCCCAGGGGGAGAGCCTTCTCTGTGGCAGCACCGACCCTATGGAATGAGTTACCTCCAGGGCTACGCCAACTTCCTGACCTCCGTACCTTCAAGCGGGAACTGAAGACTCTACTATTCAATCGAGCGGGACTAGCCTAAATATTTATTTTAATTTAATATTTATTTTAATTTAATTTTAATTGAATTTTAATTGTACTAATCTATTTATAATTTTATATTCTAAGGGTTTTATATCGGTCTTTGACCGTTTTAGTTTAAATTGGCTGTTTAAATATTTCATTTTAAATGTATTTTAAATTTGGGATTTGTATTGTGTATCTATGTGTTTTAAATAAGGTTGTATACCGCCTTGAGTCCTTTGGGAGAAGGGCGGTCTAGAAATCTAATAAATAAATAAATTAATTAATAAATAACTATATTAATTGGATATGAAGAAAAGAAACAATAGGATAGGAACGGTAGGCAAGTTTGTGCTCTTATGCATGCCCCTTATTTGAGGAGCTGGCCCAAAGAAGAGGAGGTACACTTGTTCTCCAAAGCCCCTTAGGGCAGGAAAAACAGTAATGCGTAGAGATGCCTGTTAAGGAGACATCCAACCTAGAAGGAGAATTTTCTGACAGTGAGAACAATGAATCAATAGAATAGCTTGGATCCTGGAGATTTGGGTGCTTCAACACTAGAGATTTACAAAAAATTTGATAGAGATGGTATAAGGCTGTGATGGTGAACCTATGGCATGCGTGCCACAGGTGGCACATGGAGCCATATCTGTGGGCACCCGAGCGTTGCCCTAGCTCAGCTCCAGCATGCATGCGCGCGCTGGCCAGCTGATTTTCAGGCTTTCCGGGCCCACCGGAAGTCAGGAAAAGGGCCATTTCCGGCCTCCAGAGGGCCTCCAGGGAGTGGTGAAAGCCGTTTTTGCCCTCCCCAGACTCCTAGAAAGGCTCTGGAGCCTGGGGAGGGCAAAAAACAGGCCTATCTGGCCCACCATGCCATTGTAGGGGGTACAGGGGGGTGTCATGCAGGCATGCGTGGGGGGACAGGGTGCATTGAATTATGGGTGTGGGCAGGCCTGCACACGACCCCCCCGGCCTTCCCCCCGCTTTTGGCATTGGTTGGCAAAAAGGTTAGCCATCACGGGTATAAGGTCTCCTGCCTTGAGCAGGGGATTAGACTAGAACACGGGTCTCCAACCTTGGCAACTTTAAGCCTGGCTGAGGAACTCTGGGAGTTGAAGTCCACAAGTCTTAAAGTTGCCAAGGTTGGAGACCCCTGCTCTGGAACATCATCCCCCCCCTCCCCGAGGTGACTTGCCTTCGCCAACTGGCCTGGGCCCTAATGGGGGCTTGTCATTCTGGAGGTGATCAACGGATAAAGATAAGATGGCACCTCCTTCTCGTGGGCGTCTTGCTCCCTTCTTTGGCCATCTTGGTCAATTTTAAACCACGTTTGGTGTTACTATTTGTTATTTTAATGTTTTATATTGTTGTTTTTATTGATTGTAAGTCATCTAGAGTCACCAACATGGGCGGCATATAAGTTTTAAATTAATAAATAAGTAAAGTGTGTTCATTATTTCTATTCCAAAATCGACATAGATATAGGATATATATATAGATATATTCCTGAACCAATGGTGGGTTTCAATTTTTTTTACTACTGGTTCTGTGGGTGTGGATTGGTGGGTGTGGCATGGCTTGGTGGGCGTGGCTTGGTGGACGTGGCAGGGGAAGGTTACTGCAAAATCCCCATTTCCTCCCAATCACCTGGGACTTGGGAGGCAGAGAATTGATGGGGACGGGGCCAGTCAGAATTTTTACTACCGGTTCTCCAAAGTACTCAAAATTTCTGCTACTGGTTCTCCAGAACTGGTCAGAAACTGCTGAAACCCACCTCTGTCCTGAACCCTCTAAATTTTGGAATAATCAAACATATATAAGTGTAAATAATCGAATATACATATACATAACATAACGTAATATAATAACAGAGTTGGAAGGGACCTTGTAGGCCTTCTAGTCCAACCCCCTGCCCAGGCAGGAAACCCTACACCATTTCAGACAAATGGTTATCCAACATTTTCTTAAAAATTTCCAGTGTTGGAGCATCCACAACTTCTGCAGGCAAGTCGTTCCACTTATTAATTGTTCTAACCGTCAGGAAATTTCTCCTTAGTTCTAAATTGCTTCTTTCCTTGATCAGTTTCCACCCATTGCTTCTTGTTCTACCCTCAGGTGCTTTGGAGAATAGTTTGACTCCCTCTTCTTTGTGGCATCCCCTGAGATATTGGAACACTGCTTTAACTTTGTATGTATATATATACATATACACATAACTATATACATAACTATATATACATAACTTTAAGCATAACATGACAGGGACGTGGTGGCTCAGTGGCTAAGATGCTAATCTTGTTGATCGAAAGGTCGGCAGTTCAGCGGTTTGAATCCCTAGTGCCGCATAACGGGGTGAGCTCCCGTTACTTGTCCCAGCTTCTGCCAACCTAGCAGTTTGAAATCACGTAAAAATGCAAGTAGAAAAAATAGGGACCACCTTTGGTGGGAAGGTAACAGCGTTTAGTCATGCCGGCCACATGACCACGGAGACGTCTTCGGACAGCGCTGGCTCTTCGGCTTTGAAACGGAGATGAGCACTGCCCACTAAAGTCAGGAACGACTAGCACATATATGTGAGGGGAACCTTTACCTTTACCTTTAAGCATAACATAACTTAAATATAAATATACATAACTTTAAGCCTCCACAAGTCTTAAAGTTGAAAAGGTTGGAGACCCCAGCTCCAGAGGGCGCATTACTTGTGGCTTTGCCAATTTGAGAAATTGTTATGTTGCAGTTTACATTTGCTGCTAGTGATCCCACTGTGTGCGCTTCTTCATTGCATCACGGTTGTTTATATGTGTACACATACAGGTTTGGAATGGTTTGTTCTGTTCCATTGTAAATAGTGGTGGAAGCTCTATGTAATCCAATATGTATATATATATATATATTTAAAAAAATGGTTATATCTTCAGAAGGTTAACCTGTGCTCTTCCTGATGTTGAGCAGCAGATACATCCATCTGTTCGCAGAATTTGAATGCTAAGAATACCTGGAAGGCTCCTAAGTCAACAAACTGGGTGACCAGAAAAAATTCCACTAAGTAATATTAGTATCAGCTCTTCAGGAACCTTGTTGCTGGAAGGAGGATGCAAAAAAATGAAAAGGAGAATAAGCACTTATTTTACCAAGGAGTTCCTTGGTCTCAGTGGATTTCTCCCTTAGAGAAGATGGCATTGGTGGCACAAGCTAAGGGGCTCTCACACACAGGATAGAGAAAAGGAACACAAGAAATTGAAACTTTTTGCTTTATATACCCAGAGTCAAAATATTACTCCTTCAGGCTAAATGTCTATGGAAATTCTCAATCAGAACAGAACAGAACAGACTAACAGAGTTGGAAGGGACCTTGGAGATCTTCTAGTCCAACCCCCTGCTCAAGCAGGAGACCCCATACCACTACAGACAAATGGCTGTCCAGTCTTTTCTTAAAAACCTCCAGTGATGAAGCACCTACAACTTCTGAAAACAAACTGTTGCACTGGTTAATTATACTCACTGTTAGGAAGTTTCTCCTCAATTCCAGGTTGCTTCTCTCCTTGATTATTTTCCATCCAATGTTTTTTGTCTTGTCTGGTGCTTTGGAAAATACCGTAGGTTGACCCCCTTTTCTTTCAGGCAGCCCCTCATATACTGGAACTCAGCTATAATGTCACCCCTAGTCCTTCTTTTCATTAGGCTAACCATCCCAATTCCGGCAGCCGTTCTTCATATGTTTTAGTCTCCATGCCTCTAATCATCTTAGTTACTCTTTGTACTTTTCCCAAACTCTCAGCATCTTTTTTATAACATGGGGGCCAAAACTGGATGCAGTATTCCAAGTGTGGTCTTACAAAGTTGTCAACTAGGTTGGTCAGGAACCTGTTCAATCTCCCACTTGATGTGGTGTTTGTCTCCCAGTGGATATCAGGGTATTTAAAGCTCTCCATTATTACTGTGATATGTTTCCTACATTTGTTAACTGGTTAGCAAAAGGTTCATCTATTTCTTCTGTTTGGTTGGGTGGCCTGTAGTATTCCATTAGTACAATAGAGTCATGAGTTTCTCCCACCAAGTTTCAGTAATGGAAACTATATCATATTTGCCTTCATGTACCAATGCTCAAAGTTTGCAGAACAACCAACGTGAACTTGAAGTGCTAGTACAAGTAAGTGTCAGGGTTCCAACAGATGCCCTAACTAAATCATGAGCCTTGAGCCAAGCTTCAAAAGAAATTCAGTTATTTATTAGAAACTTCATGTCAGCACGGTCCAAGTGAAGTCAACTCTGACCCCATGTAATTTATGACCCAATCTTGACCCTGTTTCCCCCCTCCCCACAGAGTGTGTCATCAATCACATTCGCCAATGGAGCAATTTCGTGGATTGTAGAGATCACTCCCCTCTGGCCACTGTGGGTAAACCTGGGAGACAGCCTTGAGAGAGATATGTCTGAAATGTGTTTTTGTTTTTGGCTGCCATGCTGCTTCGCCGTTTTCCCATCCCCCTTGCCTATGGCAACTTGAGAGCAGACCAGGGATACTTTGCGAGTTGACAGTAAGTACGATATAGTTTCCATTACCAAAACTTGGTGGGCTAAAACTTACGACTTGAATGTACTGATGGAAGGATAAACTGTTGAACAAACTATTCAAAAGAAACAGACCTAACAAAACAGAAGATGGAGCTGCATTATGTGTAAGAGATCACTACATCTGTATTGAAATGCACAAAACCAAGCATGAAAGCCCCCTTGAATGCATATGGGTCAATATGAAAGGGAAAAAAAGAATGACATTGCCATAGGTGTATACTATGCCTGTGGCCCTGTTTGTGTCCATGGGAATGGCCAAGGCCTCGCCTGGTTTAATGAATGTGGTGTCCTCTCAGATCAGGATAGAATTTCTCCTCAACTCTTGGTCTTTTGGTATGAGTAGAGATTCTGGGCATATTTTGGAAACCTGGAGACATCTTAAGCAGTGGTGGGATCGTACCAGCTTAACAACCAGTTTGGTGATCGCGCACTTCACGTGTGCAATTGAACGAAAAATCACCTTCCGCGTTAGTGCTAGGGAATTAAAACAGCTGAGGCACGGCAATCTGCTCTGCAATGAATCAGTTGCGAAGATATAGGTAAATAAAGCGCAGGGGCATGTGGCTGGGTCCAGCTGATCGTCGGAGCTACCGGTTCACCCGAACCGGTCTGAACCGGTAGAATCCCACCCCTGATCTTAAGATACCTCTGAAATGTCGTTCAGTTATTGGGCATTCTCGAGACAATGTATTTATTTAAATGCATTCAACATATTTCATTCCACATTATTATTTTAACAAAGCTCCATGAGCCCAACTGACTGGTATATTCCCCCACTCCCCACACACACACCAACACACAATATTTTATTGCCTGAAATTAAGTAGAAATGGGCACCTTCCCTTCCGCCTAGAAAATATTTCGGACCACGAAGAGAGAAACTTTTTTTTAATTGCCGTTTTGCTTTTCTGGGCAACAAGACCTGCTGTGAGATAAGAGAAAGCCAAGTTGGCATTCTAGGATTTCCCTTTTTCCATATTGTCTTTTATTTTTTTTTAAGTGGGTAGTCTGGCATTGCCTGTTTTAAAAAGCAAAGTGCTGCCAGGAAGAGTGTCCACATGTCTCTGAAAACTATGTGGTAGCTGATGCAAGGCTCTATGCTGATGCAAGCCTCTATGCTTTAGGTGGTAGACTTTAGGAGAAACCCTTCCATACTTCCACCTCTCACAATACTTGACAACACAGTATCAACAGTAGAAATCTTCAAATTTCTGGGTTCTATCATATCGCAAGATCTCAAATGGACAGCTAACATCAAAAACGTCATCAAACAAGGATGTTCTTTCTGCGCCAACTCAGTAAGCTCAAACTGCCCAAGGAGCTGCTGATTCAGTTCTACAGAGGAATTATTGAGTCTGTCATTTGCACCTCTATAACTGTCTGGTTCGGTTCTGCAACCCAACAAGACAGACACAGACTTCAGAGGATCATTAGAACTGCAGAAAAAACAATGTCTACCAACCTGCCTTCCATTGAGGACCTGTATACTGCACGAATCAAGAAGAGGGCCGTGAAAATATTTACAGACCCCTCGCATCCTGGACATAAACTGTTTCAACTCCTACCCTCAAAACGACGCTATAGAGCACTGCACACCAGAACAACTAGACACAAGAACAGTTTTTTCCTGAAGGCCATCACTCTGCTAAACAAATAATTCCCTCAACACTGTCAGACTATTTACTGAATCTGCACTACTATTAATCGTTTCATAGTTCCCATCACCAATCTCTTTCCACTTATGACTGTATGACTATAACTTGTTGCTGGCAATCCTTATGATTTATATTGATATATTGACCATCAATTGTGTTGTAAATGTTGTACCTTGATGAACGTATCTTTTCTTTTATGTACACTGAGAGCATATGCACCAAGACAAATTCCTTGTGTGTCCAATCACACTTGGCCAATAAATTCTATAAATTCTATTCTATTCTATTCCCCCGCCCCACCCTCCCCAACATCCTTCTGTTGCTTTTCTACATCTTTTGCCTGAAGAAGCTGTGTCCTTCTACCAAGTGGTAGGGCTGGCTTAGAGATGTTTTAAAGGCAGTTTTTTTTTATTTCTACTGGATACAGTATATTCAAGCTCCACTCCCTTCATTCTAAGCCAAAATGGGGCAGGAATAGTTGGCCAGGGGTGGGCTTCAAAAATTTTAGCAAGTGGTTCTCTGCCCGGTTGCTGTGTGGGCGTGGCCATGGTGGGTGTGGCTTAGTTGGCCTCCTGTACCACAGTGGGGGTGGGGGTGGTTGACCTCTTCGGGCTCTGGAGGCTTTCTTCGAGCCTCCGGGAGGGCGAAAACGGCCACCCCAGGCTCTGGAGTCACTCTGGAGGCCAGAAACGGGCCTGTTTCTGGCCTTCCTGAACTTCCAGTAGGCCCGTTTTTTGCCCTCCCTGAGCCTCCGTGCTTACCCTGCACTTACCTGCATCCAAAATGGGACTCCTAGGATGGGCAGGGTGGGGTGGGAGTGGCCAGCCACGAGTGGGATTTGGGGATTCTCTGAACTGCACAGAATCTTAGCTAGAGGCTCTCCCGAATCCCTGCAAACCCCCAGCAGCCCACCCCTTCAACCCATCCAAAAAAGACTGGGGCTGCTGTTAGGAATATGTGAGATTGGCAAACCTTTTCAAGATTGGTAAGGTAGACCATGTGCTGTCTCAAGGAACTTTAAATGACTCAGGCTTTCTCAATGATTGACTGGAGTTGTGTTGTGGCAACTGGGACACAGATGAGCAGGAGAACTCACATTATTTCAGCAGTGAAAGCAGGGGTGAAATATTCCCGGTTCAGACCGGATCATCCGATCCGGTAGCGATGGCGGCTGGTGGTTAGGAGAACCGGTAGCAAAAATCGCTGCTCCATCCCCACCCCAGCTGAGCCGCATGATCATCAGAGGTTTTTTTTTTACTTTTAAAAGCAGTTTTACTTTTAAAATGCTTTTAAAAGTTAAAAAAAAAGCCTCTGATGATTGTGTGGATCAGCTGGGATCGTCAGAACCCTTTAAAAGCATTTTTTTCTACAAGCTCTTCGGCCAAAGAGGTTGTAAAAAAAATGCTTTTAAAAGGTTCTGGCGATCAGGCAGCTCAGCTGGGATTATCAGAACCCTTTAAAAGCTTTTTTTCCTCTGGCGATCCCAGCTGAATTGCCTGATCATCACAGGCTTTTAAAAACGTTTTTTTACAACCTCTTCAGCCGAAGAGGTTGTAGAAAAATGCTTTAAAAAGTAAAAATAAAAAAAGTTGGTCACGCCCACCCAGTCACATTACCCCCCACCAAGCCACGCCCACAGAACCGGTAGTAACAAATTTTACATTTCACCCCTGAGTGAAAGGGCTATCATTCAATATCTCAGATAAATTTCACTTTATTTCATTCTTATGACTGTAGAAGAAAGGTCAAATGGGAAAATTGGAAAGCAGAGCAGAGGCTGGTTTTATTACGTTACATAATAAATTGTGATTCATTGCAATTATTATTAGATTCCTTTCTAATAATGCTTGTATCTTATGATTTATATTGTTTATTTAGTATCCTAGTATGATTTATGTTGATTGCTTATTTAGTATCCTATGACTATCACTAAGTGTTGTATCTTATGATTTATGATGAATATATTTTTATGATGATTTATGATCTTGATTTAACACTTGTTGCTTGTATGTACATTGAGAGCTTATGTACCAAAGGCAGGACTCAAAGTTACTGTCTCTTTGTCTCCTAGGTCAGCACCTTATCTACTATACTAAACTGGTTCATCGCAGCAAATGACTATAACCAGCCTAGATTTGTGCTTGGCTGGTCGGGGATTACATATTCCCCTGATTTCAAGGTTGGACTTGAACTCACAGTCTCCCGCTTTCTAACCTGGTGCCTTAACTACTAGACCAAGTTACCTATGGAGTCTGTCCCAGACTCGGCTTATTTTAAAGGGCTAAAATCATCTGAAGAGCACAAGAATTGCAAAGGCTGTTTGGCATTTTTGGGAGCATCCCCAAGCGAAAGTAATTGAATGTGAAGTACTTGGTTGGAATACAGAGTCAAACGTATGAAATTAAGTTGAACTGAACATTCAATGTCCTAGAATTTATTGGTAAAGGTCATCTTACTGTTAAAGAAATCCAACCTATTTGGCCGAAGAGGTTGTAAAAAATGCTTTTAAAAGATTAAAAAAAAAGATCACACACCACAGCTGATCACACCTCCCTAGCAGGCTGTTCTACTTACCCCATGCCTCTTTTTGGCATGCACTGCGCGCACGCACCTTGCATTTGGTGCGTGGTGTGCACTGCGCATGCGCATGCCAGCGAACCGGTAGTAAACCGGTTCAGATTTCACCACTGATCCTAATCCATTTCATCTTGGAGAGAACTGGTTGGCAGAATCTAATGCTGAGGACTAGCAGAATGGAGGTTCCATACTGAGGGGAAAGAGGCTCCTTTTTAATTGTGGTAAATTGTGGGAAGGGGAGAAAGACCTTTAAAATACCGGGTGTTGTGACTCGTCCTCCCTCCTCTCCTCAGCCGGGCCCGTCCCATCTCCAACCGAGTCTGTTACCAGACTCCGAGTCTGATTTTCTGTCTAACAGACAACAAGTGGTCAAAATTGGCAATGCTTTATCAAATCCTGTTCCTGTCAAGAGTGGCGTTCCTCAAGGCAGCGTCCTTGGACCAACACTCTTTATTCTATACATTAATGATCTTTGTGACCTTATCTCAAGTAATTGTGTTCTCTTTGCTGACGATGTCAAACTATTTAACACCACAGACAACACTTCTATCATTCAAAACGACCTTGACCATCTAACCGCTTGGTCTAAAAATTGGCAGCTCCAAATTTCAACCAGCAAATGCTCAGTCTTACATATAGGAAAAAAGAACTCTAAAACTAAGTACATACTAGATGGACATTACCTTACAGACGACCCCATCCCGTTAAAGACCTTGGAGTTTTCATGTCAAATGATCTAAGTGCCAAAGCCCACTGCAACTACATAGCAAAAAAAGCTCTAAGAGTTGTAAACCTAATTTTGCGTAGCTTCTTTTCCAAAACACCACACTACTAACCAGAGCATATAAAACATTTGCTAGACCAATTCTAGAATACAGCTCACCTGTTTGGAACCCTCACCACATCTCTGACATCAATACAATTGAGTGTGTCCAGAAATATTTTACAAGAAGAGTTCTCCATTCCTCTGAAAACAACAAAATACCTTATCCCACCAGACTTGAAATCCTAGGCTTAGAAAACTTGGAACTTCGTCGCCTTGACAAGACCTAAGTTTAACTCACAGAATCATCTATTGTAATGTCCTTCCTGTCAAAGACTACTTCAGCTTTAATTGCAATAATACAAGGGCAACCAATAGATTTAAACTTAATGTAAACCGCTTTAATCTAGATTGCAGAAAATATGACTTCTGCAACAGAATCATCAGTGCTTGGAATACTTTACCTGACTCTGTGGTCTCTTCCCATAATCCTAATAGCTTTAACCAAAAACTTTCTACTATTGACCTCACCCCATTCCTAAGAGGACCATAAGGGGCGTGCATAAGCACACAAACGTGCCTACCGTTCCTGTCCTATTGTTTTTCTTTTCTTCTTCCTATATATGTTTATATGTGTATATACTACATAATCTTTTTGTATGATGTTGTGACAAATAAATAAATAAATAAATAAATAAATAAATAAATAAATAATGAAGATGAACAGCCTGTCATGCCTCCAGCCCCCGGCCCTGGCCCCATGCCCGGAGAGGATTCCAGGAGTGAACGGACAAGCCCGATAAACTTCACTCATACAGCGTGTGAGCAGGAAGCCAGCCAGGTGCTGGAATTACTGACAGCAGATCCAGCTGAAGACAATGCAGAGTAGGAGGACCCTCTCTTCCGGAGATCTGAGAGGCGACGCCAGCAGAAGGAGGGGTGGGGCAGGCCTGGATAAATGCTGAGTCATGGAGCCACACCCCACAGCCAATTTAAAGGACCTGCTTTTGGCATTCCAACCTTGAGTCAAACAAAGTCTTAGCTAGTTTGCTGATATCGGACTCTATCGCTGAAGTCACAACTTGGACTCCTGCCTGCCTTGATAAACCTCGAAGGAACTTGGCAAGCTGCAAAGGCTTCGTTGCCAAGTCTTTACGGACTTCCTTGACTCGTGCATCGGAGTGGGAGTGGGACACGACACCGGGTGGTATTTTTGCCAGCAGAATCTGAGCACCCTACGATAAAACTGATGTGGGGTTACAAATATTTCATAGACTGGAAACATACACTGAAAAAATCCTTACAGGTTTCTTCAAGTACTTGCTTAACACACCCACCCAACCAAGTTTATTTACCAGCAGTTTAAAATTCATGTTGGCAATTTACCCTGTCAAAGTCAGACCATGTTTACAACTGCGGGAGGTTCTGGGAATTTCAAGAACATTTTCTAGGTTGATAAGAAGTCAATTTTAACGGGAGAAAGAGTGGGATTTGTGAATCTTTTCCAAGAGTTGATGCTTTCCCCTCTCTATTGTCAATATTGATGAGATAGGCGTGTGCGTGATTCAAGGAATAAAAAGGTGATGCAAATGCTGAGTCAACAGGACTAGCAGTCTGCTTGGAAACCTGCTCTATATTTACCTTTGTCAGCCTGGGAAAAACAGTTTTGCAGAGCCACACAAGAACATCCTTCGCTTAGCACTTTGGTAGGAGAAAATTTTTAAAATCCCACCAACAGAATAAACTTGTCCGGTAGATCCAAGGATTGAAAACGGTTCTCAATGTGCTACTATATTTGGAATAGATCAGGGGTGAAATGGTCCCGGTTTGGACCGGATTGGCCGATCCGGTAGCTATGGTGGCAAACTGGTAGCAAAAATCTCTGCCTCTCTGCCCATGCCCAGCTGAGCCACGCAATCATCAGAGCCTTTTTTTTTTTACTTTTAAAAGCATTTTTACAACCTCTTCGGCCGAATAAGTTGTAAAAAAAATACTTTTAAAAGTAAAAAAAAAAGATCGCACATCACAGCTGATCACCCCCACCTCTGCGCATGCTGTTCTACTTACCCCATGCCTCCTTTCGGCATGCACTGTGTGTGCGCACGCAGTGCCAGCAAACTGGAGGTAAACCAGTTCGGATTTCACCACTGGAATAGATATACCTAGATCATGGGTGGGGTACAATGGTCCCCTTTATGACTTGTGGTTACTTCAACTCCCAGAATTCCTGAGCCAGGAATTCTGGGTGTTGAAGTCCACAAGTCATAAAGGGAGCCATCATTCCCCACCTATGACCTAGATGTTGAATTTACCGTGGGGGGGGGGAAACTCAATTTAAAGCTGAATAAGTTGCAAATGGATGAATTTTTAGATTGTTTACTTTTCCAAGGATAAGCGTAATCATTTGTAGTCTGCAGTTGAGGCCTACTCTATATTCCATTTTGTACTCAGGCCTATGTTCAGTTGTCTGAGAAATCATTGTTTTATAATTTTATGAGCAATGGCACATGAGGTTGTGGGTTGTCTCGGTTTGTCCAAAAATCACCCCCTCGTGGTTTTTATTAATTTCAAATCAATAACAGAAAGGCAAGATCAAGATAGATTGCATTTAAACATTACAGGAACAGTTGTCACTTCTTTCTGAATGACATACAGGTACAGAGCGCTTTCGCTCACTTATTGTCAGGCGCAAAAACAGGAATACACACTGAGTTCAAAGCACAGAAAAATTTATTATCGCTTCCTCTAGACAAGAATCTAATCAACTAATGGTGAAAGCTAAATTGGCGCTAGATAAGGGTCCACAGAATTCATGGATGGGCTGGACATAGGTCTTTTGTGGCTGTGCAATGATTCCAAACTGATGACGTGTTTAACCCCACCTTCCAGCTCAGCCTGCTATTGTTCACATCTATAGCTCCTATTCAGACTTGTGCTATTGATTTCAAAGCCCTTCTGCCAATTTCGAAAACCCTTAAAATACATTTGCAGGCTACCTATTAAACAATAAGCTAACCAAGTAAGTTGTATCTGCACAGTATGCTACTCAAGGCTGACACTAACTAAATAGCTAATGCATATGCCACTGAGTAAATGTGTTGTCGAAATATGGTCTTTGTTGACCATTTTTACTGATATAGAATAGAATAGAATAGAATAGAATAGAATAGAATAGAATAGAATAGAATAGAATAGAATAGAATAGAATAGAATTCTTTATTGGCCAAGTGTGATTGGATACACAAGGAATCTGTCTTTGGTGCATATGCTCCCAGTGTACATAAAAAGAAAAAATACATTCGTTAAGAATCATAAGGTATGTCTAGTTTAATAAAAAGAAGGACTAGGGGAGACATGATAGCAGTGTTCCAATATCTCAGGGGTTGCCACAAAGAAGAGGGAGTCAAGTTATTCTCCAAAGCACCTGAGGGCAGGACAAGAAGCAATGGGTGGAAACTGATCAAGGAAAGAAGCAACTTAGAACTAAGGAGAAATTTCCTGACAGTTAGAACAATTAATAAGTGTAACCACTTGCCTGCAGAAGTTGTGAATGCTCCAACACTGGAAATTTTTAAGAAAATGTTGGATAACCATCTGACTGAGATGGTGTAGGGTTTCCTGCCTGGGCAGGGGGTTGGACTAGAAGGCCTCCAAGGTCCCTTCCAACTCTGTTGTTATATATTATATAAGGTAACGACACTTAATGATAGTCATAGGGTACAAATATGCAATCAGGAAACAATCAATATCAATATAAATCGTAAGGATACAAGCAACAAAGTTTACAATCATGCAGTCATAGTGGGAGGAGATGAGTGATAGGAATGGTGAGAAGACTAATAGTAATAGTAATGCAGCCTTAGTGAATAATTTGACAGTGTTGAGAGAATTATTTGCTCAGCAGAGTGATGGTGTTTGGGAAAAAACTGTTCTTGTGTCTAGTTGTTCTGGTGTGCAGTGCTCTGTAGTGTCATTTTGAGGGTAGGAGTTGAAACAGTTTATGTCCAGGATGTGAGGAGTCTGTAAATATTTTCCCAGCCCTCTTTTTGACTCGTGCAGTATACAGGTCCTCAATGGAAGGCAGGTTGGTAGACATTGTTTTTTCTGCAATTCTAATGATCCTCTGAAATCTGTGTTTGTCTTGTTGGGTTGCAGAACCAAACCAACAGTTATAGAGGTGCAGATGACAGGCTCAATAATTCCTCTGTAGAACTGGATCAGCAGCTCCTTGGGCAGTTTGAGCTTCCTGAGTTGGTGCAGAAGTAACATTCTTTGTTGTGCTTTTTTGATGTTAGGTGTCCATTTTAGGTCTTGAGATATGATGGAACCTAGAAATTTGAAGGTCTCTACTGTTGATACTGTGTTGTTTAGTATTGTAAGAGGTGGAAGTATAGGAGAGTTTCTCCTAAAGTCTACCACCATTTCTACGGTTTTGAGTGTGTTCATTTTCAAGTTGTTCCGGTCGCACCAGAGGCTAGTCGTTCAACCTCCTGTCTGTATGCAGATTCATCGTTGAGGAATATAACATTGACTTTTCTATTTTACCCACAATTTGAAACCTCTGGATTGTTTATAGTTGATAAAAGCTTTCCCTGAGAAAAAGTAGAATATTTTTCAACTTCAGCAATTTGCAATTGGTGTCCCCTCTCACTTCAACTCAATCTGGCCATAAAATAAACTTGGAATAGAATATCTGCTTTACAAAACTCTAAATAACCATTAGGTGGCTGCAAAGAGATTTGGGAATTTCCTTTTTTCTTTTCTTTTCTTTTTTCTTTTTTGCTGCCAGATACTAGTCATTTGGACTTTTTGGGTTCAAATCTGATAGTTCTAATGTAATACCACTGGACTAAATAAAATAGATATTTAGAATTGGACATTCCATAAGAAGATTCTTTCTACAAAATCCTCTTTCCCTATGTGTGGTGTATACAATCTATTCCTTAAAAACATAAAACCAAGGGTGAAATGTAAAATTTGTTACTACCAGTTCTGTGGGCGTGGCTTGGTGGTGGTGGGTTAATGTGACTGGGTGGGTGTGGCCAACTTTTTTTTTCCTTGTAAAAGCATTTTTTCTGCAACCTCTTTGGCCAAAAGAGGTTGTAGAAAAAATGCTTTTAAAAGGTTCTGACAATCCCAGCTGAGCCGCATGATCATCAGAGGCTTTTTTTTTAACTTTTAAAAGCATTTTTTTGGCCGAAGAAAAAATGCTTTTAAAAGTAAAAAAAAAAACCCTCTGATGATCGTGCAGCTCAGCTGGCCACGGTGTGGGGGGGGGGCAGGGATTTTTGCTACTGGTTCTCCAAACCACCTGCCACCATCGCTACCAGATCGGACAATCCGGTCTGAACCGGGAGCATTTTACTCCTGCGTAAAACATTAGAATCTTCCTTCTAGATTTTTATGGAAAGACTGAAAAACAACAACAACCATGGGCTGTTTTGAAGGATGGCAGAGGTTGTCATTGCACATGAAATTATGCAACATCTGAAATACGATTTCCAGACCATGCATCACTCTAAGATTATATACAAACTATGCTCTCCATATAAGAACATTTCTCTCTCGTGTTTACAATTTATGGGGAACTTAAACTAAAACCAACGCATATAAATGCAGATATTATTTCTTTCCCATGAAAAGCCTTTCAATGCGCTGATGGTGTAGGAAATAAAGACAAAAAGCCTGGCAAGAGATCATATTTGGGCTTCCCTGGGCACGACTTTGCCCCCGAGGAAACGTCCGGGAAAGGTTGTATTATGTGTTTTCCATGTCTTCCGTGGTCAGGCAAGGGATGGTCAAAAAAGTTGGTGCCAGGAGCTTGGAGGACATCGTGTTCACTCAAAATCGGAACGTGATGGACCAAGTCCACGCTGCTACGATGGAAAGAATGATGAGCGATGAATGAATCTTGCTCCTCTGAGGATCCACTTTCTTCTCTTTTACACGCAGTGTCATTAGACTCGTGATGATGGTGGGGGCAGCGACGGTCAAATTTAGGAAACCTCCCACAGGGCCGTCGGCGGTGATCATCAGGCCTACGAGGAAAAGGTTGGGGAGGTGGAGGTCCAGGAGGTGGTGGTGGATATTTACTAGGAGGAAAATGATGGGGACCCCCAGGAGGAGGAGGAGGATACTGAGGTCCTGGAGCAGGGGGAATGCCAGGACGCTCCTCTTGAGTCTGTTCAGACTTATGGTTGTCCCTGGGACCTGCAGGACCTTCTTGATAATGGCTAAGAATTTTTTGGTCTCTATATGTGAGGAGGTGTCCATGAGAGTGAGAATGATTGTGGTGGTGATGACGATGATGATGGTGATGATGATGAGGGCGACGACGATGATGATGGTGAGGATGTTTATGTAGCGGATGTCTGCATTCATGCCCAGTGACGTTGCAATGATGATGGTCTTCTCCTGAATCATGATGGAAGTGAGGATGGTCATGGTGATGGTGGTGATGGAAGGTGCTGAGATTCTTTGCAAAGGACGTTCAAAGGGCAGGTCACCGTTTATGAATGCATGGAACACAGATGAGAATTAGAAAGAAGAAACCAAGTTAGTCTGGAACTCTTTATTGGCTGCGTATTTGTGAAGGTATGTAACGCGTATTGCAAGAAAAATGCAAAATACGTAAATCAAAATACTATATGAATAAAAAAAAAATTACCACCCGGTAATCTCTTAATTCAGAGTAAAGTCGGGGCAACTGACTGGAGCTGAATGTTTATTTATTTTATTTATTTATTTATTTGATTTTTATACCGCCCTTCTCCCGAAGGAGTTTACTGGCCGGATGCCCTTCCTGACACCTAAACAGCAGAGGAGGTATTCAGCAGATTATTACCAGTTCTGGAGAACCGGTAGCAGAAATTTTGAGTAGTTTGGAGAACCGGTAGATACCACCTCTGTCTGGCCCCGCCCACATCCATTCTCTGCCTCCTGAGTCCCAGCCGATCGGGAGGAAATGGGGATTTTGCAGTAACCTTCCCCTGGAGTGGGGAGGGAATGGAGATTTTTTTCCTGGTTCTGTATCCTCACTGTTGGGCTTCCCCCACCAGCCATCCACTCTGTCTCCCCACAGGGCGCTCTCCTACAACCACCCAGCAGCAAAGCCCATAGGCTTTGAGACTCTGCCAGTCCTATGATCTTCAGTGGGACCTTAGGAAATGCACTTTAACAAAGACAACAATAGGTAAATGAAACACAGTGGTTTCAACACAAATATATAAGAACAATTAGCAGGCTTCCAAAAATTCAGTTAATAGCTCATTTTCGAATTGCCCCCATTAAAAATCAAATGCCCCCCACCCCCCGTGGGGCATGGGACCCACGTTGGGAATCACTGGTTGATCCCCATAAATAAAAGACTGTTACTGCCCTGTTATAAAAAGGGGGTTGTTTTACTCACGAGTAGACAGCTTATCATTACTTTTGAAGGCTGGGTCAGAACAGACAGATTCACGTTCCTGCTAATGAATACCATTGCCCTTAAGTCTATGTGTTTTTCCTCCTAGCAGTTAAATCATTTGCACTCTTACCTGAGTATTATAGATTGCACAGGAGTCTACTGCGACCACATCTGGGGCTCCTGTCTCTTTAACTATTCTTCCTATGCAAAATCCCAGATTCTACAGAGAAAAAGGAAATGATTAAATTTGACATCTCTCTCTCTCTCTCTCTCTCCCTCCCTCCCTCCCTCCCTTCCTCCCTCCCTCCCTCGCTCTCTGAGAGTTGAAGTCCACACATTTTAACATTGCAAAAGTTTTTGAGAATCACTGCTGTAGGAAATGCTGTGTCACCTTTCAGTTTAGCCCAGAATCGGAGTTGAAGTCCACAAGTCTTAAAGTTGACAAGGTTGGAGACCCCTGGTTTGGCTCACAATTTAAAACTGATATAACAAAACTGTGATGGAATAGAAAGTCAATGGGGCCAGAACAAAAATGTAATAGAAGTTTTTTTTTTTTGGCCAAGTGTGATTGGAAACACAAGGAATTTGATGAAGATACCTTCATCAAGAATCATAAGGTACAATACTTAATGATAATCATAGGTTACAAATAATCTAATGTCACTGATAAAAAATGCATTGAATTAGAATAGAATAGAATAGAATTTTTTATTGGCCAAGTGTGATTGGACACACAAGGAATTTGTCTTGGTGCATATGCTCTCAGTGTACATAAAAGAAAAGATACGTTCATCAAGGTACAACATTTACAACACAAATGATGGTCAATATATCAATATAAATCATAAGGATTGCCAGCAACAAAGTTACAGTCATACAGTCATAAGTGGAAAGAGATTGGTGATGGGAACGATGAGAAGATTAATAGTAGTGCAGATTTAGTAAATAGTTTGACAGTGTTGAGGGAATTATTTGTTTATTCGCCAGCTTTGCTGGCTGAGGAATTCTGGGAGTTGAAGTCCACAAGTCTTAAAAGAGCCACATTTGCAGACCCCTGTACTAGGTTATTTTTTAGTTTCCCAATTCAGCTTGGGAATGAAGGTCTCCCATTAAAATACTAACCAGACTTGATTATGCTTAGCTTCTGAGCCTGGGAAGGCTAGGCAATATTTTTCCTCTTTCTGGTAAAAGAAATCTGATAACACGTCAATTTTTCTAGGGGTTTTGGAAACCACACACACAAAAAAGCCTTTTGGCATGGCTAAGATTGTGCAGGAATGGGGAAATTGCAGTTTTCCCCAAATTGCTGAATTACAATTCCTAACACACCAGCTTTTCTTTGTTTATACAGTACATTGTATTTATAAGGCTTGATTGCAACAATTTTAGCGGGTGAACAACAATAAAAACAAACTATAATAATTATGGGACTCCTTATTGAATTAGGATCTAGAGCAGAGGTGGTACTCAGCAGGTTCTAACCAGTTCTGGAGAACCGGTAGCGGAAATTTTGAGTAGTTTGGAGAACCAATAAATACCACTTCTGGCTGGCCCCGCCCCTTATTTATTTTATTTATTTATTAATTAGATTTCTAGACCGCCCTTCTCCCGAAGGACTCAGGGCGGTGTACAGCCTTATTAAAACACATAGGTA
The DNA here is from genome assembly GCF_028640845.1 of Ahaetulla prasina. NCBI lineage: Eukaryota > Metazoa > Chordata > Lepidosauria > Squamata > Colubridae > Ahaetulla > Ahaetulla prasina. The sequence continues at coordinate 103,938,015 of NC_080544.1, forward strand.
CACAATAAATTTAAAATACATTTAAAATGAAATATTTAACCGGCCAATTTAAAACTAAAAACGGTCAAACGACCGATATAAAACCCTAAACTATAAAATCACCATTAAAAACCCATAACTTAAAAAACTAACCCAGTCCAGCGCAGATAAATAAGTAAGTTTTGAGCTCGCGGTGAAAGGTTCGGAGGTCCGGAAGTTGACGAAGTCCTGGGGGGAGCTCGTTCCAGAGGGCGGGAGCCCCCACAGAGAAGGCCCTTCCCCTGGGTGTCGCCAGACGACACTGTCGCGCCGACGGCACCCTGAGGAGTCCCTCTCTGTGAGAGCGCACGGGTCGGTGAGAGGTATTCGGTAGCAGCAGGCGGTCCCGTAAGTAACCCGGCCCTATGCCATGGAGCGCTTTAAAGACGTTCACCAACACCTTGAAGCGCACTCGGAAGGCCACAGGTAGCCAGTGCAGCCTGCGCAGGATAGGTGTCACTCGGGAGCCACGAGGGCTCCTCTATCACCAGCGCAGCTGCATTCTGGACCAACTGCAGCCTCCGGATGCCCTTCAAGGAGCCCCATGTAGAGAGCATTGCAGTAGTCCAGGCGAGGCGTCACAAGGGCGTGAGTGACTGTGCACAAGGCATCCCGGTCTAGAAAGGCGCAACTGGCGCACCAGGCGGACCTGGTGGAAAGCTCTCCTGGAGACGGCCGTCAAATGATCTTCAAAAGACAGCCGTGCATCCAGGAGAACGCCCAAATTACGCACCCTCTCCATCGGGGCCAATGACTCGCTCCCGACAGTCAGCCGCGGACTCAGCTGACTGTACCGGGATGCCGGCATCCACAGCCACTCCGTCTTGGAGGGATTGGGCTTGAGCCTGTTTCTCCCCATCCAGACCCGTACGGCTTCCAGACACCGGGACAGCACTTCGATAGCTTCATTGGGGTGGCCCGGTGTGGAAAAGTACAGCTGGGTGTCATCAGCGTACAGCTGGTACCTCACACCGAAGCCACTGATGATCTCACCCAGCGGCTTCATATAGATGTTGAACAGAAGGGGCGAGAGAATCGACCCCTGCGGCACCCCACAAGTGAGGCGCCGCGGGGTCGACCTCTGCCCCCCCGTCAACACCGTCTGCGACCGGTCGGAGAGATAGGAGGAGAACCACCGATAAACGGTGCCTCCCACTCCCAACCCCTCCAACCGGCGCAGCAGGATACCATGGTCGATGGTATCAAAAGCCGCTGAGAGGTCTAATAGGACCAGGGCAGAGGAATAACCCCTATCCCTGGCCCTCCAGAGATCATCCACCAACGCGACCAAAGCCGTCTCAGTGCTGTAACCGGGTCGGAAGCCGGACTGGAACGGGTCCAGATAGACAGTTTCCTCCAGGTGCAGGGGAAACTGATATGCCACCATACTCTCTACAACCTTCGCCGCGAAGCGAAGGTTGGAGACCGGACGATAATTACCTAAAACAGCCGGGTCCAGGGAAGGCTTCTTGAGGAGGGGCCTCACCACCGCCTCTTTCAAGGCGGCCGGAAAGGAAGCACTCGTAATCCCCTGGAGCCAGCCTCGTGTCACCTCCTGAGTGGCCAGCACCAGCCAGGAGGGGCACGGGTCCAGTAAACACGTGGTGGCATTCAATCTACCCAGCAACCTGTCCATGTCCTCGGGAGTCACAGGGTCAAACTCATCCCACACAACATCACCAAGACCGCCCTCAGATACCCCGTCTGAATCGCCACAATTTTGGTCCAGACCGTCCCTAAGCTGAACGATTTTATCGTATAGATAACCGTTAAACTCCTCAGCACGTCCCTGCGGGTCATCCCGCTCCCCTGGTGAAGGAGGGAGCGGGTCACCAAACAGGGCAGCTGGGCGGTTATCTGCCGGCGCAATGAGGAGGAGGCGTAGGAACGCCTCGCTTCCCTCAGTGCCACTAGGTAGGTCCTGGTATAGGATCTAACTAGTGTCCGATCAGCCTCTGAACGGCTGGACCTCCAGGAACTCTCTAGGCGTCTTCTCCGGCGTTTCATCCCCCTCAGCTCCTCGGAGAACCAAGGGGGCGGGTGGGATCTGCGCCGGGTCAGAGGCCGCAAAGGCACGACACGGTCTAAAGCCCCAGCCGCAGCCCGTTCCCAGGCTGCAGCTAGTTCCTCTGCCGTGCCGTGAGCCAGACCCTCAGGAAGTGGCCCAAGCTCCGTCCGAAACCTCTCTGGGTCCATCAGGCGCCTGGGGCGGTACCACCGTAATGGTTCCGTCTCCCTGCGGTGTTGGGTAGCGGTCAGAAAGTCCAGGCGAAGAAGAGAGTGATCTGACCATGACAAAGGTTCAGTGACTATTTCCTTTAAGTCCAGATCTCTCAACCACTGACCAGAGACAAAAATCAGGTCCAGTGTGCCTCCCCCGATGTGAGTGGGGCCATCCACTACTTGAGTCAGGTCCAAGGCCGTCATGGAGGCCAAGAACTCCCGAGCTACCGTCGATGACGAGCCGGCAGATGGCAAGTTAAAGTCCCCCATGACTAAAAGTCTGGGGGTCTCCACTGCCACCCCGACAAGCACCTCTAGGAGCTCGGGCAGGGCAGCTGTCACGCAGCAAGGAGCCAGGTGCGCGACCAGCAAGCCCATCTGACATCTATGACCCCACCTCACAAAGAGGGATTCACACCCGGCAATCTGAGGTACAGTGGTCTCCCTCGGCTCTAGACTCTCTTTAATAGCAACCGCCACCCCTCCACCCCTACCCTGGGCCCTCGGCTGATGGAATGCACGGAAACCCGGTGGGCACATCTCGACCAGGGGCACACCCCCTTCAGTGCCCAACCAGGTCTCCGTAACGCCTATAATATCCGTGGCACCCCCCTGTATCAGATCATGTATTAGGGGGGCCTTATTGGCCACGGACCGTGCGTTGCATAACATCAGACGAAGGCCCAGGCTCTGAGGGTCTTGACCATCCGGGGAACGGGAGAAGTCAGGGGGATCGGGGCACGCGATCGCCTGCAGACATCGAACGCGTGACCCCCTATGTCGATACGATCCCCCCCTTCCGCCATATCTGCCCCTCCCACTTACCGTGCAAATAGACTCACCCTCACACAAAGGAACACACTCCCCCCCCATAACCTCCGAACCCATTTGATAGTCGCCACGAGCATGCGCTGGAACTGGTTTCCCTCCCCCCTGTCTATTCTCTCTCCTGAGTCCCAGCTGATCTGGAGGAAATGAGGATTTTGCTCAGGGGTGAAAACTAAAAATTTTCTCTACCAGTTCTGTGGGCGTGGCTTAATTGGTGGGCGTGGCTTGGTGGTCAGGTGACTAGGTGAGCTTGGCCAATAACAATAAATAATAAAAATAATAAAGTACATAAAACAATAAGAGGTACCAAAACCCAACTTTCACACTTTACACACACACAACACAACACAACTGACTCATACACAATGTAAAAGCAGCTGCACTTCACCCAAAATGGCCCCTGCAACAAGCAGAAACCTCACACAGCCACAAAAAACTCAAAAACCAACTTTTACACTTTACACACACACAACACAACACAATTGACTCACACACACACACAAAATGCCACATACAGCTTTGTGAGATTTTGTGTGTTTGTGTAGTTAGAGTGAAACACAACAGAAACACACCAAATCTCAGAAAACTCCACAAATATTTTATTTTATTATTTTATTTTATTTATCTTTATATTTTTAGATAAAAGCAGCTAAATTTAAAACTTCCTTAACTTTAAATTGCTATGTCTAAAAAAAATTAAAACTCCTTAAAAAAACCCCAATTAACTATTTTTTAAAGCTTCGCCCACCCCAAAAAAACACAGTTACTTACGCAATTGATGGGACAAGGCAGGCAGATTGAGTTGCTCACCGATGAGATGGATTGCAGGCAGGCAGACTGAGTTGCTAGCTGATGCAATTGATTGCAGCAGCCCAAGCAAGGCAGGAAAAGCGAGTGAGCCCAAAAGAAGCAGCAAGCTGCCAAGTAGGCAAGTAGGGACTGGATGATTGGGTGGGCATGGGTGGGGCGGGGAGTTTTGCTACTAGTTCTCTGAACTACCTGCCCCCATCACTACCGGATCACCCGATCCGGTCCAAACCGAGAGCATTTCACCCCTGATTTTGCTGTAACTTTTCCATAGGGTGGGGAGGGAATGGAGATTTTACAGTATCCTTCCCCTGCCACACCCACCATACCACGCCCACCAAGCCATGCCACACCCACTAAGCCACACCCACAGAACCTGTAGTAAAAAAATTTGAATCCCACCACTGAGCTAGATCTGCTATTCTCCCCTTTAGAAGCTATAGTTTGAGCAAATTTTAAATGCTTTTCTCTCCAAGGCATATGTAACAATCCCCTGACCCTTATACTGTTGTTACCGAGATACATTTGAAGATCTGGATTAGATCCTGAAAAACTCTATATCGCAGCTGCCAGTTTACTTCCTGCAGTTTAGCCAAGCTATTTTTGTGTATATTATCTCCACTCACAGCTTTTCTGTCAGGTAGGAATTCACATTGGGAAACACTTGTTGGGTCGGTGTTTCTAGGGCATCTTGTCTCTTTTATGGTGAATTCAACAATGAATACCGTACGACTGGCCACCTGCATAAAATAAACAAAACAGTGATCAAATGATATCCAACTTTTCCAATATTATAGTTCACTTTGGCGTTCGCATCTCTGCAGGGCAGACGTGATTTTTTTGATTAAAATTTTCACCTAGGAAAGTTTTAGAAAAAATCAGGCTATTCCACCGGGGTCTGTTCAGAATTAAATCAGAATAATCCTAGGCATAAGATAATGGAGGAGGAAAGAGGACTAAAGATGCCCACTCTTGACACTGCTAGTACAATAATGACACTACGAAAGGGCTTTAATACAGTTGAAGGTAAAGGTAAAGGTTCCTCTTGCATATATGTGCTAGCCATTCCCGACTCTAGGGGGCGGTGCTCATCTCCGTTTTAAAGTCAAAGAGCCAGCGCTGTCTGAAGACGTCTCCGTGGTCATGTGGCCGGCATGACTCAATGCCACAGGCACACGGAACGCTGTTACCTTCCCACCAAAGGTGGTCCCTATTTTCCAAACTTGCATTTTTTTTATGTGCTTTCGAACTGCTAGGTTGGCAGAAGCTGGGACAAGGAATGGGAGCTCATCCCGTTATGCGGCAGCACTAGGGATTTGAACCGCTGAACTGCTGACCTTTCGATCGACAAGCTCAGCATCTTAGCTACTGAGCCACCGCATCCCCTTTAATACAGTTAAGAGATGGATTAAATTTGATACGCGTTCCATTCAGGGGTGAAATCCAGCAGGTTCTGACAGGTTCTGGAGAACCGGTAGAGGAAATTTTGAGCAGTTCAGAGAACCGGTAGTGGAAATTTTGAGTAGTTTGGAGAACTGGCAAATACCACCTCTAGCTGGACCCAGAGTGGGGTGGGAATGGAGATTTTGCAACATCCTTCTCCTGCTACACCCACTAAGCCACACCACACCCACCAAGCCATGCCCACAGAACTGGCAGCAAAAAAATTTGGATTTCACCACTTGTTCCATTCATTAAAATAGCAGCTATAAGAATAACACTTTTAAGAAGGAAGGAAGGAAGGAAGGAAGGAAGGAAGGAAGGAAGGAAGGAAGGAAGGAAGGAAGAGAAAGAGAATAGTGGAAGTTGCTTAAGGAGAATGGATTTAAACCATTTTCCACTGCTGGTTTTTTCCTTCCTGAAACCTTGGGAAATAACTTCTTACATAAACCTACAGATCCATGGGGAGAATACGGATACATACTGCGCTGAAAACCTTTTGGACTTTCTCCACCTTGAAATAATTTGACTCATTGCTCCCCAGCCTGTATTCCTCTAAAATCTGGTTGGCTTCTTCAGTGTGTCTTTCAGTGTCCTCTAGAACTGTTATTCTTACAGGGCAACGCTTGCACTCATATAATTTTGGTGGAACTGTAAAAAAAATAAAAAAAGAGCACCATTATCAACACTGCCGCGTCGTTCATCTGAGTGGACTTCACACATTAAAGCTGGAACAAATGAGTAAAAAGTAACCTTCTGCTGTAACTTGTTGTGTCTGTGCCCCCCGAGCCGGGCCTTCTGCCAGAAAGTGACTTGGAGCCAGGCCTCCTGCCAGAAAGTGACTTGGAGCAGGGCCTCCTGCCAGAAAGTGACTTGGAAAGTGAGGGGGAAGGGCTGTCAGGACTTACCTTGGGAGCACCGGCTTCCCTGGCTCAGCTCCAGGAACCAGAAGCAGGCCAGGTGGAAGAGATAACAAGGCCTCCGTCCCCTGACTCTTCCCCCCCTCCAGGCCATGCCTTCAGACCCAGCTGATGGCAATCAGGCTTGGTTGGACCCTAGGTTTCGTAGGCAGGAGAGGAGGGAACAACAGAAGCAGGGGTGGGGCAGGCCTAGGAAGTGCTGAGTCATGGAGCCACACCCCACAGGATATAAAGACAGCCAGAGCTGCTGTGTCTCTTCGTAGCAGGCAAATTAACTGCTGAACTAAGAGCTGAAGTACTGTTTGACTTATCGGCGTCGGGGGAGGACAGAACATAACCTTTAAATGCTGACGTTCTCAAAAATTTCCCTTTTATATTTTTGATGTCAGCTAAAGTGATAATCTCTACTACCATGCTGTTCCTGCCACCAAAAATTAAAATTCAAAAGTCTCAGGTTTGGCAGCCAAAACTTTTTCTTACTCCTCCATGGTAATTTGGGATGTTAAGTCTTCTAGTAGAATTTCTATTTATTTATTTTATTTATGCATTTATAAAATGTATTGGCCGCCCATCTTACTGAGGGAATCTCTGGCCGGTTTATAGTTGTATAAAATCTAAAACATAAAAACATAAAGCATTAAAAGCAAAGACACATGGGGAGGGCGGGGGGGAGGAAGCGGGGTGTGTGTGAACCGTGATGGGTTTCAAAATTTTTTACTACTGGTTCTGTGGGTGTGTCTTGGTGGGCGTGACATGGTTTGGTGGGTGTGGCATGGTTTGGTGGGCGTGGCTTTGTGGGCACAGTAGGAGAAGGATACTGTAAAATCTCCATTCCCACCCCACTCCAGGGGAAGGCAAAATCCCCATTTCCTCCCAATCAACTGGGACTTGGGAGGCAGAAAATAGATGGGGGTGGGGCCAGTCAGAATTTTTACTACCGGTTCTCTGAACTACTCAAAATTTCTGCTACCGGTTCTCCAGAACCGGTCAGAACCTGCTGAAACCCACCTCTGTGGGGGAGAGCTGGGATCTAGTTTTACTCAATTGACCACCTCCACTGCGCTGTCCCTCACTGGGACCCCCAAGCTGACTGGCAAAGCAACGTCTTTAGGCCCTTACAAAAAGATAGGAGGGTTGGGACCAACCTCACATTGGGGAGGGGGGGCACAAGATGTTCCAGAGGGCAGGAGCCACAGTAGAGAAGGTCCTCCTCCTGGACCCTGCCCGCTGGAATAATCAGGCTGATGGGACCTGCAGCACGCCTCCTCTGCCGGCGCGAGTGGGATGGGCTAGTCCCAGTGGGTGAAACGTTCTCTCAAGTAACCTGGACTATCTATCGGTTAATATGACTGGAATTTCTAAGGTTGTGCAGATGAACTGGTGAACTATTGAGAGAAGGACATAAAAGTTGTCCTCTATGTTTATCTGCATCCAGGGGTATCCATGGAAAAGGGTCCAATGGATAGGACTAAAAAAAAAAAGATGTGGTTTTGATCAGGAAGTTTCAGCCACCATTTTTATTTGTTTGAACCTCTTGTTACCTCTTTCTATAACCTCAAATACTGACTTACTGTTATCTCTGCCTTTCCCCAAACTTCAGCTGGATGTCTTGTCTTGATTCTTGCTGAATGCATTTATACATTTAGATGATTATTTCTGTCTTTCTTTCTTTCTTTCTTTCTTTCTTTCTTTCTTTCTTTCTTTCTTTCTTTCTTTCTTTCTTCCTTCCTTCCTTCCTTCCTTCCTTCCTTCCTTCCTTCCTTCCTTCCTTCCTTCCTTCCCTCCTTCCTTCCTTCCTTCCAGTGGTGGGTTTCAATTTTTTTTACTACCGGTTCTATGGGTGTGGCTTGGTGGGCATGTCATGGCTTGGTGGGTGTGTCATGGCTTGGTTACATTTTACAGGGGAATGTAAAATCTCCATTCCCACCCCAATCCAGGGGAAAATTACTGCAAAATACCGATTTCCTCCCAATCAGCTGGGACTCGGGAGGCAGAGAATAGATGGGGGCAGGGCCAGTCAGAATTTTTACTACCAGTTCTCCGAACTACTCAAAATTTCCGCTACCAGTTCTCCAGAACTTCCTTCCTTCCTTCCTTCCTTCCTTCCTTCCTTCCTTCCTTCCTTCCTTCCTTCCTTCCTTCCTTCCTTCCTTCCTTCCTTCCTTCTCTCTCTCTCTCTCTCTCTCTCTCTCTCTCTCTCTCTCTCTTTTCTTTCATCTATCTAATTTAAAAAGTAGAAAAAATGTTTAAGGGAAGTGGCATTTGTTATGGACGTGCAGATTTATCATCATCCTCTGCAAAATCGGAAGCACCAGACTTTTACTCCAAACTTTTTTCTAGGAGACAAGATTGCACATTTTCCAAAAGTGCAATACATAGCCATCTGGGTCACTGAGATGTTTCTTTATCTGATTCGGACTTGTAATTTAGAAGAACGTGAATACCTGGACTGATAGTGCAGTTGTATGCATACAGCAGTTTTCTTTGGGAAAGTTCATTTATATACACAACAGCCTTACATTGTCCCAAATCCTGGAAAAGACACAAGAAAAGGCATCAGTTCCAAGCTGTATTTCAGAGAAAGGCAAAAGGTCTTTTGAGTAGAAGTTGACTCCCAGCAGTGTCTTGGCTATGACCCTGGAAAGTTTTTGTCTGGAAGAAACATGAAGAAAATAGGTAGTATGCATCTCATTGTCAGTTTTGGAAGGCAATTTTCTTTTTGCTTCTTAATTGCCACATATTTTAGCCAGGGAAGTTGGGAGGGAGTTGTTGCTGGAGCGGTAGAAAGTTAGTCATAACAACATTCCGTATTCAAGGACATCCTGCATCTGACGGAGACTGCCTGAAGATTGTATCCAATTGATACAAAATGTGAAGAGTTGATTGGACAATGTGATGAACTTGTGGGTGTAGGGCAGGGCTGTGAACTGTCAACTGGGTGTGGAAAACCTGGAAGCTTTCAGTTTCAGGTTTTCCCAGCTGTGCCAACATGACATCTCTAATAAATTGGAACGTTGAGGAATCTCAAGCCTCAGAGCCTTATTTTGTTAGGGGTGTTCCTTGGAACCCTGACATTCATGGGCCAAGGCAACACAATGCTAATTCATTAGCTCCCACTTTTAAATGGTTAGATAGTGTAGTTGAGACACTGGGCAGGGAGGCCTGGTGTGCTCTGGTCTATATCAGTGATGGCTAACCTTTTTGCCATCGTATGCCAGGAAGGATGCGGGGGGGGGGGGGTTGCACACATGCGTGCCCACACCCATAATTTTATGAGCCTCACCCCTGCGCATGCGCACGCGACCCCTCCGACCATGCTCCCCCCACTCCTGGCACATGATGGCCCGGTAGGCCCGTTTTTCTCTCTCACCTGGCTCCAAAGCCTTTCTAGGAATCTGGGGAGGGTGAAAATGGCCTTCCCCACCCCCTGGAGTCTCTCTGGAGGCCAGAAACAGCCTGTTTGCCAACTTCCTGTGGGACTGGAAGGTCCTCAGCCTCGAGACCCTCAACTTAAGGTTGGCAAATGGGCTGTTTCTGGCCTCCGGAGGGCCTCCGGGGGGTGGGGAAGGCCGGTTCGCCCTCCCCAGATTTCTAGAGAGGCTCTGAAGGCTGGGGACAGCAAAAAACGGGCCTTCCGGTTCCACAGGAAGTTGGCAAACAGGCTGTTTCTGGCCTCCGGAGAGCCTCTGGGTGGTGGTGGTGGGGAAGGCCATTTTTCCCCTCCCCAGACTCCTGGGGAGCCAGGTGAGAGGTTCTGGAGCCAGGTGAGAGAGGAAAACGGGCCTTCCCCATAACCCCCTGAGGCCCTCCAGAGGCAGGAAACAGCCTTTTTCCCTATTTCTGGTGGGCCCAGAAGGCCCAAATATCAGCTGGAGCACACCAGAGCTGAGCTCGCATGCCCACTGATATGGCTACACGTGCCACCTGTGGCACGCATGCCATAGGTTCACCATCACGGGTCTATAGATTCATGAAGAGTCGTACTTGACTTAGCAACTGAACAACAAAAAAAATTACTTTTAAAATATGCAGATGATATCCGCTGGGGAGTATAAATGTGGAGCACTTCGGGGTCTCACCCAAGAAAATCCCTTTTCTAAAACTTGTGTTTGCAGATGGGATTATGTAGCAGCACAAATAATTTATTAACGTCACATTTCTGTTGGTTTGTGGTTACAAAAGCAGGACTTTCCACAGAAGTATACGTCAAATAGTTAATGTTTAGACAGAACAGAGATGGCCATTACTTGCCGTTATACTTAAGAATGGTCGCTGTTCACAGGATGACCAATGTTTTCTGGATATTACAGGACACTGCGTTTCCAAGACATCCAAAGTTAGGTATGCTATGGATGCGTTTTCCTGAAGTGGGAAAGAACAAGAGCAAGACGGAAGAAAAATCAGGCACGTTCCGCTGAAGATGTTTAATAAACGAAGAGTCAGAATCATTAAAAAATAAAAATAAAGATAAAATTTCATTTTCAAAAAGTAGCTCGCCATCTAGTGTCTACACATGATAATGTGGATCTTGAACCACAGCAGTGAAAATCAGGATTGCTGATTTCCAGGGGCAACATATAGCAATAGCACTTAGTCTTATATACCACTTCATATTGGTTTACAGCCCCTCTCTAAGTGGTTTACAGAATCAGCACATTGTGTTAGCCTCCGCTTCATATTGATTTACTTGCTTTGCTTGCTTGCTACGGCTGTCATTGTAACAGGGAGGGGAGGGGGGAGCTTCTGCGCATGCACGGAGCCTCGAAAACATGGAAAAATGAAACATCACGATGTCCGTGCGGGTGGGCGGGGCATCCCGCAGTCGTCCCTACCGGTTCTCCTGAATCGGATACAGCTGGTTGAATACCACCACTGACGTGTATGCAGCTCAATAGGAGCACACCAACTTGTGTGCAAGTTGAGCTGTGTGTACATGCATGTGTGTGACGGTCTGCTGCTTGCGTGGCTGGTTCCCCTTTCCCCACCTCCACAGGGCAACCAAATCACAAATATTGGGGACCTGCAACAGCCCCGAATGGACAGATAGCTTCTGCTGCCCGGCGTTGGTTTCCCTTGGGTGGCTGAATGGCTGGATTGGGAGCAGGCGAAGGCATGCAGGGACTCCGAAGAATGGATGGGGGAGATGGGGCGGGTGTCGCTAGAGTGCACCGGTGGTTGGTTGTAAAGGTAAACAACTGTAGAGACACTGCAGTGGCCTTAACTTTGAAACCCGGTTATAAGTAGCTTTTGGAAGGGGGGGGAGGGTCTGTTGTAACTTTGATTTGTCGCTAAGCAACCGGTCGTAAGTCAAAGACTACCTGTATTGTTTATTTCCCCCACCCCTCACAGATTGGTGGAAAATAAGAGATTCTAGGTTCTTCCGCATTCACAGTGGCATATGTGTGTACTTTAAAATTAAGCACATTTCAAAACTAAGCCCAAATAAGTTTATGAGCTCCACCAGTTTAAAAAAACACATTTTAAAAAAAGTTTTTAAAAGTGCCATTTCAGAAAAAACAAACAAACCCAAAACGATTCCTAAGTAACACAAAGAAGCACTTCCAAAATGATCACACAATGCAGTCAAATAATGATCCACCTGTTTGCGTTAAATCAGAGAATTATGACAGACATTGACTCCATGCTGGAACAATCAGTGAGGAGCCACCCACAGCTGTGGTACTTACCAGGTAAGCTGCGGTACTTACCAGGTAAGCTGCGGTACTTACTAGGTAAGATGCGGTGTATGCCAGGTAAGCTGCGGTACTTACCAGGTGTTGGACCTGAGCATCAGCAACACGGAACAGGGCAAAAACATAGCCTTCTTTGCGATGTTTATTGATTAGATTCAGAGCCACCCCTGCATCCTTCTCTATCCTTGCATCATTGCAGTCTTCAGGGACTATCAGGGCATGGCAGGATGTGGTCCATGCCACAATGAATAGAGCACAGGCTAGCAATTTCATTTGGGCTGTGCGACGGATTGATCCGCTTAAGCCACTGGACTGGAGCTCTTTTGAGCTGATACTAAAAAGTCAATTCCATAAACGCGAAGGGGTGTTTATTTTTTTTTGGCGGATCTGGTCTCAAGGTTCTTGAACTCGTTGCCTTGAACCCTGGCTAAGCAAAATAAATAGAAAATGAATGATTGATGGAGTAAATAAGGAGGGAAAGAGGATGCAAAATGAAGAAGTAATATTTGAAGCAATGGATAAAATAGTGTGAAATTCTGACATCGCACAGGGCCGTGGTGGCGAAACTAGGGTATGTGTGCCACAGGTGGCAGGCAGCGCCCTCTCTGTGGGGGAGAGCCTTCTCTGTGGGGGCACCTACCCTCTGGGACGAACTTCACCCAGGACTTCGACAACTTCCTGACCTCCGGACTTTTCGCCGCGAGCTGAAAACATACCTATTCTTCCGAGCAGGACTGGCTTAATAGGGGTTTTTAATTCGTTTTAAATGGGGTTTATTTTTATATTATGTATTTTATATTTAAATTTAGGCCATATGGAATAAATTTTTTAAATAGTTTTTATTGTAATATATTGTATGGTTTTACTTGGCTGTTCACCGCCCTGAGTCCTTCGGGAGAAGGGTGGTATAAAAATTAATTATTATTATTATTATTATTATTATTATATTATTATTATTATTATTATTATTATTATTATTATTATGTGAGCCGTTACCCTAGTTCAGCTCCACCGCGCATGTGCACACATCTCCCGCTAGCCAGCTGGTTGTCGGGTCTCTGCCACACATGCATGAGTGTGGAGTGGATGTGTGGGGGTGCGTGTGGATGCATGGGGGTGGGGCATGTGTGGGGTGCATGCACATTGCATTTTGGGGGTTGAGGCACGCACGCAAGCATTTGTTCATGCGCGTGCACACTTTGGGCAAGGTTAGCCATCACTGGCATAGGGCAGGGGTCTGCAAACTTGGCTCTTTTAAGACTTTTTTTTTTCATCATTAATCATTAATTTTTATTTATTACTAATTCAGGCCTGCCCGATTGCCACTTCCTTTCTTCACAACCTCCCTCTCTACCCTCTACTACTTTCACATCCTTCATCTCCTTCACTTTACTACTTCCTCTCCTCCTTCTCCACTCCTCCCTTCTTCCACCCTATCTAACCTTCTTATTCCCCTCCTCCTTCTCTACTCTTTCCTACCTACTTTCTTCCCTCCTTCTACTCCTCTCTCCTTTTCTTTCTGAAATGGCAGTCGAGCATCCCCAATATCATTTTAAATTTTAATTTCATATCTTCAAAAATTACTGTACATTAATAATCAATCCATGTATCATTTTCCCCCCCCTTTCCCTCCCTCCCCCCCTCCCTCCCCCCAGACTTCCCAGAGCAAATACCGGGTATTATAACCAACAATCACAAGCCAAAGTATACAAAATATACATAATCTCCCACCTTTAAAAATTTAAAACTTTAGATCTCCTCACAATAAAAATAAAGAGATAGGAAAGAATAATAAAAAGAAAAAAAAGAAAAGAAGCAATACCAACTTCACATATTACTTCTTCTTACAGTCCATTTTTAAAATTAATCCATCTTCTCAAATTCAATTTTTTTCCCCACTTGTATATTCCTTCAAATTTCATAAGTCCATTTCTCAAATTACAGTCCATCTTCTCGAACTCAAATTTTCATCACTTATATATTTCTTCAATTGCCATAACATTTAATGTCCGTTCTTCTTACAGTCCATTTTAAAAAGTAGTCTATCTTCTAAAATTCAAATTTTTTCACCCACTTGTATATTTCTTCAAATTTCAGAAGTCCATTTCTTAAATTACAATCCAGCTTCTCAAATTCAAATTTTCATCACTTATATATTTCTTCAATTGTCATAACATGTAATGTCCAATCTTCCAATACTACTCCATCAATCAAATATCATTTCGAATAAAATCTCTCATACAATAATTCCAGCTTAACTTCATAACTTTTACTATCTATAAACGTGTCAATTAAAACAAATAATCATTTAAACTACATCCACAATATAACAGTAAACAGTTAAAATCATTACATCCACATTATCTAAATTCATAAATTTTACTTTCCATCCTTCACAATTAAATAATATCATCCCATAGATTTATACCATACAAATAGCAAATAACGAAAATCCTATAATTTATATCCTAAACAAATCAATTCCAAAAATTAACCATAATCATCATATTCACATCTTAAACATTCCTCCCCTCTCCCATTCTATTTTCCATCATTTCCAAACCAATTAACTTAGCATCTAACAACAAAGGATTCCCACTCTTTAAAACATTAATATAAAAATGTCTCGCTTTCATAACTGAATTAAGAAAATACTTTCTGCCTCTAAAATTCACTGACAAACCCATTGGAACTTCCCATCTAAAATATATCTGATGTTTCTTAAACTCATCCACTAAAAAAGCAAATTCTCTTCTCTTTCTTAACATTTTAGGAGGAATTTCCTTCATCATTTTTATATCTTGTCCCAATATTTGAAATTTATTTTTATAAAAGGCTTGCAAAATTTCATACCTAATCTTTTTAGTTGTAAAATAAATAAACACATCCCTCGGTACTCTATTTTGTCTTGCCCACCAAGAATTAACACAATAAATTCTTTCAATATTAATCTCAAAATCTTCTGGCTCCACACCCTTTATCTGAGCAAAGGCTTGCGTAAAAATCTCTTTTAAATTTTCCTTCCTACTTTGCTTCAAACCCCTCACTCTTATAGCATATTCCATCAATCTATATTGTAATATTACTCTTTCTTCATCTGCCCTATCTATCTTTGCCTGTATATCTTCCATCTTATTATCTAAGTTCCAATTGTTTTGATTCTTTTGAATTTCCTCTATTTTCCTTTGCAACTCTAAATTAGCTTTATTAATTTCTTCAAGATCATCTTCCATCTGAATACAAGAGTTTAATATTTGCGCAATTGCATCCTTTACCATTTTCATTTCCCTCTTCTGCTCTTCCACCACTTCCTTAAAATCCAACATCTCTTTCTCTATTTCATCAAATTTTTGATCTATTTCTGAAAAATGACTCTCCAAAAACTCCTGTAAAGAATTTCTTAATTCCTTTTTAATTTCTTCTTTTAATTTTTGAATCTGAACTGAAGAAATTTCAAAGTTTTTAATGACTTTTGGTACTATTTGCTTAAAAGCCATTTTTTAAAAATATAACCTAATAATGGACCAAAAAAAAAAAATTAAAAAAGAAAAATTAAAAAAACTTTTCTTCTAAATCACTATAATCCCAAAGAAGAAGAAAAAATATAAATCATAAAATTCTCGTTTCTTCCATTTAGTCAGTATCTTCTTATATATCTTCTAATTCGACACTAGCTGTTAATAAGCATTTCTTTAACTTTCGTTTCCAGTACACACATTCCACAAAACCACCATTTGCTTTCTTCTCTCCTATCTTCGCAACAAATATATCCTCAGGGGCTTGCAGTCTTCTTACAAACAAACGCTAGAACTCCAGTTTCTGCTCCGTCCACGTTACAATCCATCATAAATCAATTCCTGCCGTGGAAATTGGATGCTACATTTTGTCTGCCATAAAAGGCAGATGCCCTCCCCCAGTCTGGAGCTTTTCAGGCTATGGAAGGAGAGCTCCCCGCAAGCCTCAGAAGCTTTTTCTGTGGCTTTATTTGGGTGTCTCAACTTCAGCTGAATGCTCATCTCTCCCTCTTTGCCCGAGGGAAGAGATTTCCAAGCTGTCAGACCAGATTTATGATGTCCTGACAGCTCTACAGACTAGGGAGTTAGCAGCCTAATCAAGGCTGCTTCTCAACGAAGCGGAGCCATACCGGATGTCGCTCTTTTAAGACTTGTGGACTTCAACTCCCAGAGTTCCTCAGCCAGCTCTGGGAGTTGAAGTCCACAAATCTTAAAAGAGCCAAGTTTGCAGACCCCTGGCATAGAGCAATGATAGTGGGGTTCAGGAAGATAGAGGTAGCTTGCATTGATTTGGAGATCTCAGTACAGGTAGACCTCAACATGCAACCACAATTGAGCCCCAAATGTAGGTTGTTAAGTGAGAAATTCATTGAGCGAGTTTTGCCCCATTTTACGACTTTTCCTGCCAGGTTTGTTAAGTGAACCGCTGCAGTTGTTAAATTAGCGGTTCTTAAGTGAATCTGGTCCCGCCGTTGACTTTTCTTGTCAGAAGGTCGTCAAAGGGGCTCACATGACCCTGGGACACTGCAACCGTCATAAATGTGAGTCAGTTGTCAAGCATCCGAATGTAAATCATGTGACCAACAGGGTGCTACAACTGTCATAAATGTGAAAAATGGTCATAAGTCGCTTTGTTCAATGCTGTTATAACTTTGAATGGTCACTAGGTGAACTGTAAGTCAAAGGACTCCCTGTATACAGAATTCTGTGCTAGTTGAACGAACAATGGGACAGTCCAAAGTATGAACTACTTCTATGCGTCTGTTTTTTTTCCATGTAAAATTGAAGTTATCTTGCCAGTAACTGACAAAGTCACCACCTTCTCTTAGAATTAAAGACCCACAATTGGGCTTCATGGCAGGACAGTAGAGCAGGGGTGTCAAACTCGATTTCATTGAGGGCCGCATCAGGGTTGTGCTTGACCGTGGGGGTCCAAGGTGGGCGTGGTTAGAGTGGGTGTGTCCAGCTCGACGTCACTAATGTCATGGGTGCCTGTGGTGGCCTGAGTGCTCTGCCAGCCAAAACGGGCTCCTGAACTCTGTTTTTGCTGGCAGAGGCACTGCGGGCCGATCCTTCACTGTTTCCAGGGTGACCCTGTAGGCCAGATCTAAGCACTCCACGGGCCGGATGTGGCCCATGGGCCTTGAATTTGACACCCCTGCATTAGAGGCTGAATCTGTAGAATAGAATAGAATAGAATTTTTATTGGCCAAGTGTGATTGGACACACAAGGAATTTGTCTTGGTGCATATGCTCTCAGTGTACATAAAAGAAAAGATACGTTCATCAAGGTACAACATTTACAACACAATTGATATCAATATATCAATGTAAATCATAAGGATTGCCAGCAACAAGTTATAGTCATACAGTCATAAGTGGAAAGAGATTGGTGATGGGAACTATGAAACGATTAATAGTAGTGCAGATTCAGTAAATAGTCTGACAGTGTTGAGGGAATTATTTGTTTAGCAGAGTGATGGCCTTCGGGAAAAAACTGTTCTTGTGTCTTGTTGTTCTGGTGTGCAGTGCTCTTAGCGTCGTTTTGAGGGTAGGAGTTGAAACAGTTTATGTCCAGGATGCGAGGGATCTACAAATATTTTCACGGCCCTCTTCTTGATTCGTGCAGTACATTGAGTTGCGCCATAACGATATTTTTTTTTTATTTGCATTTATATCCCGCCCTTCTCCGAAGACTCAGGGCGGCTTACACTATGTCAAGCAATATTCTTCATCCATTTGTATATTATATAGAAAGTCAACTTATTGCCCCCAACAATCTGGGTCCTCATTTTACCTACCTTATAAAGGATGGAAGGCTGAGTCAACCTTGGGCCTGGTGGGACTTGAACCTGCAGTAATTGCAAGCAGCTACTGTTAATAACAGACTCTCTTAGCAGTCTGAGCCACCAAAGACTATTTCTTAGTCTTTAACTACTTGGCTTCTTGAACCATGATTTATGAAGTAGGCTGCTGTGTACATGCAGCCAATTGCTTACTCAGTACCTTATGATTAAATAATTGATCACTTCCCACAGTCTATGAATCCAGACAGTATTTTATTCATGAAAATTCTAACAATAAATCTGCAATGGATCTAGATGAGTCATGTGCAACTGTTTATCGCTAAGTTATACAATCACTGGTGAGAGAGAAATAAGGTTGGCTGCAGAAACATAATGTGCATTGAGCTTCCTTAACAAAAATTTCAGTTTCAATGCATTTTTAAAATTCGTTTTGTATTTCCATGTGCATAGAGGTCATTCATTATTCGACCCATTTCATATAATATAGCTTATAACTTCATTTGAGTTTGAAATCCCTGATACACAAAGTAGGGCAAAGAAAAAGAATCTTTTTATTTATATCCAACCTTTATTATTTTTTTTTACAAACAACTCAAGGCGATGAACTGACCCATCTTCCTCCTAGTTTTCCCCACAACAACAATCTTGTGAAGAGGGTTGGGCTGAGAGGAAGAGAGAGAGAGAGGGGGGGGGGGAAAGAGAGAGAGGGAAAGAGAGAGAATGACTGACTGACTGACTCAAAGTCGCCTAGCTGGCTTTCATGGCTAAGATAGAACTAGAATTCACAATCTCCTGGAATGAGACATAAATATTTGGGAATAATAACTAGTGTAAAATAAGGGAAGGAGTGAAAGGGAGGTTTATTTATTTATTTATTTTTATTTATTTATTTATTTGTCAATCATATATAAGATAACAGGTAAAAGTATAAACATAATTTGGATATATGAAAAGAGTAAGTAAAAAAGGAATATTAGGACAGGGACGGTAGGCACGCTTATGCACGCCCCTTACAGACCTCTCAGGAATGGGGTGAGGTCAACAGTAGACAGTTTAAGCTTAAAGTTTTGGGGGTTTGGGGAAGAAACCACAGAGTCAGGTAGTGCATTCCAGGCATTGACCACTCTGTTGCTGAAGTCATATTTTCTGCAACTGAGTTTGGAGCGGTTTACCTTGAGTTTGTATCTATTATTTGCTCGTGTGTTGTTGTGGTTGAAGCTGAAGTAGTCATTGACAGGTAGGACATTGTAGGACAGGTAGGACATTGTTAGTGGAAAGATCTATGCAATTAAGTCAAAATTCCTTTGTATTTTCAAGTTAATTAAAACTTTTTTTTTTTAGTATGCTACGAAACATTAAGCTAGCAAACATGGAAACCAAGAAGGTCCCGCTTATATAGGAAATTTGATGAGTTCCTACTAGATTTCAGTATTGTACTGTACATCGTTCCATTTTAGTGAAGTTTTGGCCTATGAGGGTGAAGGCAGTTGAAGGCCATAGATCTCTATTGCAAGGTCTCCTGGGCACGATGGCGATTCTGAAAACCTACCGGGGAAGGGAGGAATGGCTGGCTTGGTTGACTGTACTGACTGAGGACTGGCCTCCTGTTCTGGAGACGTCAAACTGGATTTAGAGGTTGATTTGGGCTCCTGGACTTCTGGTAAGGAATGTAGCGAGACATGCTTGCTTGAAGGAGGATGAATGACCACCCGCCCCAATATTTCCTTCTGGCCTGGTAGCATCTTAGTGATATTAGCTGAGCGGTCAGGATAGTGTGGCTCCTGGTCTTCATGCTTATGTCCATGATGTTTGTGGTGGTGGGGATGGGAGTGGCGATGATGGTGCCTGTCCTCTTCGTGGTGATTTCTGTGTCTTTTACCGTCGTCATCATGATGTTCCTCCTGCCCAGGTTTAGACCCAGACTGTGGAGTTTGTTCATCTGTAACTGGTGGCTAATAAGACAAAAGATACAGAAAATGGATTAGGGAGTTGTACTGCTAACTAGAGCATACAAAACATTTGCTAGACCAATTCAGCTCATCTGTCTGGAACCTGCACTGCATATCGGACATTAATACAATTGAGTGAGTCCAGAGATATTTTACGAGAAGAGTCCTCTACTCCTCTGCACGCAACAGAATACCTTATGCCACCAGACTTGAAATTTGGGGCTTAGACAACTTAGAACTACGCTGCCTTCGGTCTGACCTAAGCGTAGTACATAAAATCATCTGCTACAACGTCCTACCTGTCAATGGTTACTTCAGCTTCAACCACAACAATACATGAGCAAATAATAGATACAAGCTCAAGGTAAACCGCTCCAAACTTGATTGCAGAGAATACGACTTCAGCAACAGGAATACACTACCTGGCTCTGTGGTTTCTTCCCCAAACCCCCCAAACATATCTGGGCCTATAAATTGTGCTTACTTATTTTGTGAAAAATTCATTGTTGTTAATATCTTCTTGGGATTCAGCAAGGTGTGATCTTTCCTGTTGGATGCTCTCGTGATACTCTTAATTACCTATGAACTTATTTATGCAATTTTTAAAAAAAATTGAGGGGGCATGGTGCTCAGTTGTATCTATTTATATTTGTTCATTTCATTTCATTATTTTATTATTGTATCTTATTTGAGGAGTTATGAAACTACCTCACTTCAGAGGCTTTAGGTAGGAATCCCAAAATTGAAATATAATGAAAAGTATTACAATAAAAACAGCTAATAGTAAAGTTGTTACTCAGATCTTCTTCTTCTGTCTGCTTAATCAAGCGAGGTCTTAACTAATGATTTTTAAAGCTATTATTTAACTGAGAAATCGATTGGTGTGTTGGGTAAAGTTCAGTCAATGGTTTTAAAAAAGTAAACCATGTTTGACAAACTGAGAGTGAATATTTTCTGCAGATGATAGCTGTCTGAGGAACTTACCAGGTGTGGGAAGAAATGGCATTTTACAGTGACAAATTTCCGATTTTCAATCCGACTGTTCACCACAGAGCCTTTGCATAGGCCTGCCTCCTAGAGCAAAAGAGAAATTTTTCATCAAAAAACAAACAAACCAGGGGTGAAATGCTCCCGGTTCAGACTAGATCGTCCGATCCGGTAGCAATCCGGTAGCAATGGGTGGTTTGGAGAACTGGTAGCAAAAATCCTGCAACCCCCCCATGCCCAGCTGAGCTGTGTGATCATCAGAGGTGTTTTTTTTTAACTTTTGAAAGCATTTTTTCTTTGGCCAAAAAAATGCTTTTAAAAGTTAAAAAAAAAGCCTCTGATGATCGTGTGGCTCAGCTGGGATCGTCAGAGTCTTTTAAAAGCATTTTTTCTACAACCTCTTCGGCCGAAGATGTTGTAAAAAAATGCTTTTAAAAGGCTCCTCTGACGATCCCAACTGAGTTGCCTGATCGTCATAGGCTTTTTTTTTTAAAAGGCAAAAAAAATGCTTTTAAAAGAAAAGAAAAGCCTCTGACGATCAGGCAACTCAGCTGGGATCGTCAGAGGAGCCTTTTAAAAGCATTTTTTTACAACCTCTTCAGCCGAAGAGGTTGTAGAAAAAATGCTTTTAAAAGTTAAAAAAAAAAGTTGGCCATGCCCACCCAGTCACATATCCCCCCACCACCCCCAAGCCATGCCCACAGAACCGGTAGTAACAAATTTTACATTTCACCACTGGAACAAACCCAAAAGGTTTAAGTTGGCCAGATGTTTTGAATATGCAGTGGGACAGCAATACATATTGTTCTTCAGATGTTCTGTATCAAAGGGCCTTCTCTGTTACTCTCTATGATTCGCATGCCATTTCTCCTCCTCCACAAAATAACTGTTTCTGTGCTCCAGGATGGATCTCGCGTGGCAAACCCGAATTTGCGTGCCATGCTTTTTAGAAACAGAAATTCTTTCTTTTTCTCATTTCTTTTGCCTGTAGAACCTGGGCTACATGTGGAATAAAACTGATTCTTAAATTTGAAGCGAAGATACATTTCATTGGTACTCTTATCCTGCAGGTTATTCCAATGTACATTTCTCGTTCTGTGAGGCTATTCATCAGTTCCTCTCTACTTGTGAACATAACACAATATTTTGGGAATACCAAAGTATTCTGTTTCTTTTCAAACTGCACTGATTCAACTTTTTCTAGGAGTGGCTGAATAGTTTTCTGGAAGACGGAAATATTTTCAGGTGTTACAGAAGTGAAATTCTTTTTTTTTTAATTACTGTATTCCTATTGATATATAATTTTGGTGCTTGAAGAATTACCCCGGCAAATTATAATGAACGTTATGAATACCAAATGATATTGTATAGATTGAACAGCCTACTTCCTTGAGTTATGTGTGCTGCATCTCTAGAGGTTATCAAGCAAAGGTTGGACAGCCAGCTTTCTAGGGATGGAATGGGACAATCCGCTGCGGCCAACTCATCATGGCCATCTTGCCATGGTCATCTTTCCGGGACCAGCTCAGCATAGTCATTTCACTCAGGGGTGAAATCTAAAATTTTTCCCTACCGGTTCTGTGGGCGTAGCTTAATTGGTGGGTGTGGCTGGGTGGTCAGGTGACTGAATGGGCATGGTCAATAATAATAAATAATAAAAATAATAAAGTATACAAAACTTGGGAGGCACCGGTCTACTTTCTTTAAAAATAGAGGCCCCAGTCTACCAATTGCCTTTTACTGAGTGGCCCCGGTCTACCTTCTTTAAAAACAGACCCTGGTCTACCACTTGCCTTTTACTAACAGGCCCCGGTCTACCTTCTTTACAGACCCCAGTCTATCAATTGCCTTTTACTGACAGGCCCCGGTCTACCTTCTTTAAAAATACTACAGTGCTGATCAGCTGTAGTGCAGCCCTTTGAAGTGCCGTGGCAGTCATTTAAGGCTGTTTGCAGCTATATCACCACCGAGCGCTTCAGGGACAGAGAAGAACAGCGAGGCGTGGGCAGTGGGGGAGGCAGGGATTTTTGCTACCGGTTCTCCGAACTACCTGCCCCCATCTTTACCGGATTGTGTGATCCGGTCCGAACCGGGAGCATTTTACCCCTGATTTCACTGCAGCCAACCCACTATGGCTATCTTGCTATCTCACTGGGGCCAACTTGCCATGTGGCCAGAGGTGGGTTTCAGCAGGTTCTGACCAGTTCTGGAGAATCAGTAGCGGAAATTTTGAGTACCGGTAGTAAAAATTCTGACTGGCCCCGCCCACATCTATTCTCTGCTTCCTGAGTCCCAGCTGATCAGGAGGAAATGGGGATTTTGCAGTAACCTTTCCTTGGATTGGGGAGGGAATGGAGATCTTACAGTATCCTTCCAATGCCACACCCACCAAGCCATGACACGCTCACCAAGCCACACCCACAAGACTGGTAGTTAAAAATTTTGAAACCCACCACTGCATGTGACAACTCACCATGGTCAATTTACTAGGAGACAACTCAAGCAGACAATTTCATGTGGGATAACTTAACACGATGAATGTCAATGGAAATAATGTCAAAGAAACTGTGGCAGATAACCCGTATCATATTGAGTTATCCCATGTGGAATTGGCTGTGGTACATTTGTCTTGCAGTGAGTTGTCCTGTGGTGATTTGGCCACAACAAGATGGCCATACTGAGTTGGTCACACCAAGTTGTTCTAGACCAGGGCTGTCAAACTCCTGGCTCATGGGCTGGGTATGTCATTTGCTGGCCATACCTACTGTTCTGTCCTCCCTTGCCTCCGTCCGAATGATGGGTTAATTAGCCGGCACTTATCAGCTCTGGCAGCAGAATAGCCAGCGTCTGCCAAGAGCCTCCGTTATCTTCCATGACGCTGGTGAGTCACCCAGAAACAAACTTCAGCTCTTAATCAGTGGATTTGCCTGTTACAAAGAGACACAGCAGCTCTCGCTGCCTTTTATATCCTGTGGGGTGTGGCTCCATGACTCAGCATTTCCTAGGCCTGCCCCACCTTTGCTTCTGTTGTTCCCGCCTCTCCTGCCTATGAAACCTAGGGTTCAACTAAGCCTGATTGCCATCAGCTGGGTCTGCAGGCGTGGCCTGGGGGGGAAAAGAGTCAGGGGAAGGAGGCCTCCTTATTTCTTCCACCTGGCCTGCTTCTGGCTCCTGGAGCTGAGCCAGGGAAGCCGGTGCTCCCGAGGTAAGTCCTGATGGTCCTTCCCCCTCACTTTCTGGCAGCAGGCCCGGCTCCAAGTCATTTTCTGGCAGCAGGCTGGCTCGGGGGGCGCAGACACAATTCCTACACTCAGTTTAGCAAAGGGGGGAAAAGTCCCGCTACATCACATGACACCACTGTGACAACATGAGTTTGATACCCCCATTCTAGACCCTTGAAGGGTTGAGATGAAAATTCCTGTGCAAGAGGTTCTGACATTATCGCTGTCTTTCCCTCTCCATAAAATCTAATTTTAGGTTTAACTTCTGCTTATTAGTTGTGGAATTATTACTGTTTCTTCCATCTCTTTTCAAATAAATTTATTACAGCTATATTAATATCTACCTAACAGTTGACCTTCATGTAGAATGGTTGGGTTCATGCAACATGTTAAATCCTAAGCCTAGCCTAACTAAAACTGATTCCTTACTCACAGAAGAGGTTATTTCAAATTAGTATACTTTAAGGTAAAGGTAAAGGTTCCCCTCGCACATACGTACTAGTCGTTCCTGACTCTAGGGGGCGGTGCTCATCTCCATTTCAAAGCCGAAGAGCCAGCGCTGTCCGAAGATGTCTCCGTGGTCCTGTGGCTGGCATGACTCAATGCCAAAGGTGCATGGAACGCTGTTACCTTCCCACCAAAGGTGGTCCCTATTTTTTCTACTTGCATTTTTTACGTGCTTTCGAACTGCTAGGTTGGCAGAAGCTGGGACAAGTAATAGGAGCTCACCCCATTACACGGCAGCACTAGGGATTCAAACCACTGAACTGCTGACCTTTCGATCGACAAGCTCAGCATCTTAGTCCCTGAGTACCGCGTCCCTAGTAGACTTTAGCATATACAGTATACTTATATACTACTATATATATATATATGCTACTTATACGTAGTATACTTTACCTAGTATACCTTAGCATGGCATAAGATGATTACTTGACTCATGTAATCTGTAAGATTAGAGGTGGCTTCCCCCCCACAATTATTCAGTTCCATTTTTTGTTAGATCTGGAAAAGAAATTGTACTGACCAATTTTGTACAAGATGTCTGAATACTCACTGCAGTATTGGGTGGGAGCAGAGGACACTTAGTGGCGACAGACACTGGCTGGCTTTTGGGACAAGAGGTCTCTTGGATGGTGTACTCCACAAAGTTGGAAGGACCAATAACCCACTGTGAAAAAGTCACAGGTAGAAGATAAGAGTATGTTCCACGAGAGTTATGGGAATCAAAGACTAAAAATTATGGGAATTAAAGTCCTATTGATCCATATTTATTTATTTATTTATTTATTGTTCACACTTTTATACCACCCTATCTTCCTAGGGACTCAGGGCGGTTTACAGCCATATAAAAACATATATATATACAGAGTAAAACATTAATTTAAAAAACTTATTGCATAAGGCCGAATATTTAAAATAGAGATATAAATAATAAAACCCCATTAAAACCAGATTTAAAATTTAAACATTTAAAAATTTAAAAATTTAAAAATTCTAGTCCAGTCCTGCGCAAATAAATAGATGTGTCTTAAGCTCGCGGCAGAAGGCTTGAAGGTCAGGAAGTTGGCGAAGACCTGGGGGAAGCTCGTTCCAGAGGGTGGGAGCCCCCACAGAAAAGGCCCTTCCCCTGGGTGTCGCCAGTCGGCACTGCCTGGCCGACGGCACCCTGAGGAGTCCCTCTCTGTGAGACCGCACGGGTCGGTGAGAGGCATTTGGTGGCAGCAGACAGTCCCGTAAGTAGCCCGGCCCTATGCCATGGAGCATCAAATGCAGAATGCAGACAACATCAAATGCAGAATGCAGACATGCTAAATAATTTCGAAGATGTTTCCTTTATCATTCCTCACCTATAGACAGAAATGTTGCCAAACTAAACTACCCAAACTCACCCTAACCTTAACCCTCCATTCCTCTGCTCGCAACAAAACACCTTATGACCAGACTTGAAATTCTGAGTTTAGAAAATTTAGAACTACGCCACCTTCGGTATGACTTGAGCATAGCTCATAAAATCATCTGCTACAATGTCCTTCCTGTCAATGACTACGTCAGCTTCAACCACAACAATACACGAGCGCACAATAGATACAAACTTAAAGTGAACCGCTCCAAGCTCGATTGCAGAAAATATGACTTCAGTAACAGAGTGGTCAATGCCTGGAATGCACTACCTGACTCTGTGGTCTCATCCCCAAATCCCCAAAATTTTAACCTTAGACTTAGACTGTCTACTGTTGACCTCACCCCATTCCTAAGAGGTCTGTAAGGGGCGTGCATAAGCGCACCAGCCTGCCTACTGTCCCTGTCCTAATGTTCCCTTTCATTGTATTCACTTTATGTGTTCAATTCATGCTTATACTTATATATATTATCTAATATGTACTCGACAAAATAAATAAATAAAATAAAATTAAGGGTCTGAAGATCTGTTTGGCCTGGGACCCATAGGGGAATATAGGTAATCCTTGATGAATGACCACAATTGAGTCCATCAAGTGAGACAATTGTTAAGCGAATCCTGCCTCTTTTTATGACTTTTTTTTTGCCACAGTTGTTAAGTGAATCACTGCAGACGTTAAGTTAGAAACACGGTTCTTAAGTGAATCTGGCCTGCCCATTGAGTTTGCTTTTCAGAAGGTCCAAAAGAGGATCACATGACCTTGGGACCAGGAGTGGGTTGCTACCGGTTCGCCCCGGTTCAGGCGAACTGGTAGAAGTGGCGGCGGGAGGCTCTGCCCACCCACCTGGATGTCATCAAATATGCTCTGCGCATGTGCAGAAGCTTCTGCGCATGCGCGAGCAAAATGCGCACGCATACGCGAGCGAACCAGTAGCAAAGGTAAGTGAAACCCATCCGTGCTTGGGACACTGCAACTATCATAAATAGGAGTCAGTTTCCAAGTGTCTGAATTTTGATAATCTGACCATAGGAATGTTGCAATGGTCGTAAGTGTGAAAAATGGTCCTAAGTCACTGTTTTCAGTGCTGTTGTAACTTTGAACGGTCACTAAATGAACTGTTGTAAGTTGAGGGCTACCTGAACCACGGTGAAGGGCGCTACTTGATTAATTAGCTGACCCCCATCTCCCGTATGTGTTCCTGCTCTCCTCATCCATCTTTTAATTCATATTATTGCCCTTTCCGTGTTTATTTTTATTGTTTAATTGCTTTGATATTGTTATGTTTACATTTTTCTATTATTTTTTTCTGTTTTACTGTCGTAAGTTGGCCAGAGTAGCCTCACAGCAAGATGGGTGGCAAATAAATTTAACAAACAAGAAAATAATTGATTTGCATCACTAAATATAATAATAATAATAACAGAGTTGGAAGGGACCTTGGAGGCCTTCTAGTCCAACCCTCTGCCCAGGCAGGAAACCCTACACCACTTCAGACAAATGGTTATCCAACATTTTCTTAAAACTTTCCAATGTTGGAGCATTTACAACTTCTGCAGGCAAGTTGTTCCACTTATTAATTGTTCTGTCAGGAAATTTCTCCTTAGTTCTAAGTTGCTTCTCTCCTTGATTAGTTTCTACCCATTGTTTCTTGTTTTGCCTTCAGGTGCTTTGGAGAATAGCTTGTCTCCCTCTTCTTTGTGGCAACCCCTGAGATATTGGAAGACTGCTATCATGTCTCCCCTAGTCCTTCTTTTTATTAAACTAGGCATACTGAGTTCCTGCAACTATATTTTTTGAGAACTCAGAACTCTTTGAACAGTCTCCCATCCAAATATCAACCCAGACCTAACCCTTCTTAGCTAGGTCAGTAGTTTCCTGCCCAATAAATAGCACTGAAGAATAGGTAAAGGTAAAGGTTCCCCTTGCACATACGTGCTAGTTGTTCCTGACTCTAGGGGGCGGTGCTCATCTCTGTTTCAAAGCCAAAGAGCCAGCACTGTCCGAAGATGTCTCCGTGATCATGTGGCTGGCATGACTAAACACCAAAGGCACACGGAATGCACCAAAGGTGATCCCTATTTTTTCTACTTGCATTTTATACATGCTTTTGAACTGCTAGGTTGGCAGAAGCTGGGACAAGTCATGGGAGCTCACCCAGTTACACGGCAGCACTAGAGATTTGAACCACTGAACTGCCGACCTTTTGTTCGACAAGCTCAGCGTCTTGGCCCCTGAGCCGCCGCGTCCCTTGCCATTGAAGAATACTTGTCCTTAAAACTGGAAATTATGACTAGGTAGACTTGCTTACCCATGAAGCAGCTTTTCCTAATCTGGGTTTCTCCGAGGACTGTTACTTCCACAATTCTTTGAGTTTTACCCCCAACATATCTGAAGGATGGCAGATTGGGAATTGCTACAAGAATGAATTTTTTTCCATCCAAACGAAGGATACAGCATTAAAGTTTTGATGTTACCTGTGATCTGGCTTTGGTGACATTGAGGATGGTGAAATAGTGAACATGGTTGCTTTCAGCATTGAATTTGGCCAGGCTCTCGGCTGCTGTTTCCCAAAATGTGGCTTCAGAAGGATCTCCAGGGGTTGAACAATCAGGGCAAATTTTTGCCATAGCCGCTGAAGAAACTATAGAGAACAATATAGCAAATATTTAGAATAGCTGACAACTTTAAAGAGGGTGGATTTCAACTCCCAGTCAGTCTAGGAAATTGTGAGAGTTGAAGGTCACCTATCTTAAAGTTGCCAAGGTTTAGAAACCCTGAATTAGAAGATTGGTCCAATATAGAATTGGAGTTCAGCTCATATATTTAAATTAAAGCACAAACTGAAGTGCAGAGAACTTGGATTTGATTGAAAATTGAGCATCTTTGTCTCTGGACCATGTTACTGTATGAGCTTATTGTCTAAATCAGAAGTGGGGAGTGATGGCTCCTTTATGACTTGTAGACTTCAACTCCCAGAATTCCTGAACCTGCGTGGCTAGCTCAGAAATTCTGGGAGTTGAAGTCCACAAGTCATAAAATGAAGAGCCGTAGTTTCCCCATCCTGGTCTAAATGGATGACAAAGTCTACAGGTGCTTGGCAATTATTTCTTAAGTTTTTTGAAATCTGTGCTTCTTCCTCAAACTTAGGTACATTTAATTGAAAAAAAAAAATCATGCAAAGCCATCTTGAGGAAGTTATAATATGATATAAGAGCCATGGTGGCGCAGTGGTTAGAGTGCAGTACTGCAGGCTACTTCTGCTGACTGCCAGCTGCCTGCAATATGGCAGATCGCATCTCACCAGGCTCAAGGTTGACTCAGCCTTCTATCCTTCCAAGGTGACCCAGCAGTAAAAATTACAGACCGATCTCTCTTTGCTGCGTCACCTGCAAAGTATTTAATAGTATTTAATAGTATTTATTTTGTAATAGTACTGTTTATTTTATCTGCCTGTAAACCGCCCTGAGTCCTTCGGGAGAAGGGCGGTATAAAAATTTAAATAATAAATAAATAAATAAATAAATAAATAAATAAATAAATAAATAAATAAAATAAATAAATAAAGTCATGGAATCAATCATCAACCAATCCATTACCAATTACCAATCCATTACCATTACCAATCCATTACCTCACACTTAGAAACTAACAACCTACTCTCTAATAAACAATTTGGTTTCAGGAAAAAATTATCATGTAACTTACAACTTCTCCACTGTAAAAACATATGGACTACAAATCTTGATCAAGGCAAAACAATAGATGCAATCTACATAGACTTCTGCAAATCTTTTGACTCAGTAGTACACGATAAACTTCTCCTAAAACTAATATCCTATGGCATCTCAGGACCCCTTCACAAATGGATATCTGCTTTTCTGTCTAACAGACAACAAGTGGTCAAAATTGGCAATGCTTTATCAAATCCTGTTCCTGTCAAAAGTGGCGTTCCCCAAGGCAACGTCCTTGGACCAACACTCTTTATTCTATACATTAATGATCTTTGTGACCATATCTCAAGTAATTGTGTTCTCTTTGCCGACGATGTCAAACTATTTAACACCACAGGCAATATTTCTATCATTCAAAACGACCTTGATCATCTAACTGCTTGGTCTAAAAATTGGCAGCTCCAAATTTCAACCAGCAAATGCTCAGTCTTACATATAGGAAAAAAGAACCCAAACACTAAGTACATACTAGATGGACATTACCTGACAGACGACCCCCATCCCGTTAAAGACCTTGGAGTTTTCATGTCAAATGATCTAAGTACCAAAGCCCACTGCAACTACATAGCAAAAAAAGCTCTAAGAGTTATAAACCTAATCTTGTGTAGCTTCTTTTCCAAAAACACCACATTACTAACCAGAGCATATAAAACATTTGCTAGACCAATTCTAGAATACAGCTCGCCTGTTTGGAACCCTCACCACATCTCTGACATCAATACAATTGAACGTGTCCAGAAATATTTTACAAGAAGAGTTCTCCATTCCTCTGAAAACAATAAAATACCTTATCCCAACAGACTTGAAATCCTAGGCTTAGAAAACTTGGAACTCCGTCGCCTTCGACAAGACCTAAGTTTAACTCACAGAATCATCTATCGTAATGTCCTTCCTGTTAAAGACTACTTCAGCTTTAATTGCAATAATACTAGAGCAACTAATAGATTTAAACTTAATGTTAACCGCTTTAATCTAGATTGCAGAAAATATGACTTCTGTAACAGAATCATCAGTGCTTGGAATACTTTACCCAAACTAACCCTAACCTTAACCCTCCACTCCTCTGCTCGCAACAAAATACCTTATGTCACCAGACTTGAAATTCTGAGTTTAGAAAATTTAGAACTACGCCACCTTCGGTATGACTTGAGCATAGCTCATAAAATCATTTGCTACAATGTCCTACCTGTCAATGACTACTTCAGCTTCAGCCACAACAATACACGAGCACACAATAGATACAAACTTAAAGTGAACCGCTCCAAGCTCGATTGCAGAAAATATAACTTCAGTAACAGAATTGTTAATGCCTGGAATGCACTACCAGACTCAGTGGTTTCATCCCAACCCCCCCAAAATTTTAACCTTAGACTTAGACTGACTACTGTTGACCTCACCCCCATTCCTAAGAGGTCTGTAAGGGGCGTGCATAAGCGCACCAGCCTGCCTACCGTCCCTGTCCTAATGTTCCCTTTAATTGTATTCACTTTATGTATTCAATTCATATTTATACTTATATATATTATCTAATATGTACTCGACAAAATAAATAAATAAATAAATAAAATTAAATTAAGGGTCTGAAGATCTGTTTGGCCTGGGACCCATAGGGGAATATAGGTAATCCTTGATGAATGACCACAATTGAGTCCATCAAGTGAGACAATTGTTAAGCGAATCCTGCCTCTTTTTATGACTTTTTTTTTGCCACAGTTGTTAAGTGAATCACTGCAGACGTTAAGTTAGAAACACGGTTCTTAAGTGAATCTGGCCTGCCCATTGAGTTTGCTTTTCAGAAGGTCGCAAAAGAGGATCACGTGACCTTGGGACCAGGAGTGGGTTGCTACCGGTTCGCCCCGGTTCAGGCGAACTGGTAGAAAATCTAGGCTCTGCCCACCCACCTGGATGTCATCAAATATGCTCTGCGCATGTGCAGAAGCTTCTGCGCATCTTGTGAGCAAAATCTTGGCACGAGCGAACCAGTAGCAAAGGTAAGTGAAACCCATCCGTGCTTGGGACACTGCAACTATCATAAATATGAGTCAGTTTCCAAGTGTCTGAATTTTGATAATCTGACCATGGGAATGTTGCAATGGTCGTAAGTGTGAAAAATGGTCCTAAGTCACTTTTTTCAGTGCTGTTGTAACTTTGAACGGTCACTAAATGAACTGTTGTAAGTTGAGGGCTACCTGAACCACAGTGAAGGGCGCTACTTGATTAATTAGCTGACCCCCATCTCCCGTCTGTGTTCCTGCTCTCCCCATCCATCTTTTAATTCATATTATTGCCCTTTCCGTGTTTATTTTTATTGTTTCATTGCTTTGATATTGTTATGTTTACATTTTTCTATTATTTTTTTCTGTTTTACTGTCGTAAGTTGGCCAGAGTAGCCTCACAGCAAGATGGGTGGCAAATAAATTTAACAAACAAGAAAATAAATGATTTGCATCACTAAATATAATAATAATAATAACAGAGTTGGAAGGGACCTTGGAGGCCTTCTGTAATCTGCCCAGGCAGGAAACCCTACACCACTTCAGACAAATGGTTATCCAACATTTTCTTAAAACTTTCCAATGTTGGAGCATTTACAACTTCTGCAGGCAAGTTGTTCCACTTACCGTATATACACGAGTATAAGCCAATCCGAATATAAGCCGAGGCACCTAATTTTACCACAAAAAACTGGGAAAAACTATTGACTCGAGTATAAGCTGAGGGTGGGAAATGAGGCAGCTACTGGTCAATGTAAAAAATAAAGATAGAGCCAAGTAAAATAACATGAATATTTATTTGAACGAAAAACAATAAAAGTGCAAAAGGGGGAAGGAGGATTCCCAGCTTTAGAAAATTTAGAACTCATACCTTTGGTATGACCTGAGCATAGCTCATAAAATTATCTGCTACAATGTACTTCCTATCAATGACTACTTCAGCTTCAACCACAACAATACGAGAACACAATAGATTCAAACTTAAAGTGAACCTCTCCAATCTAGATTGCAGAAAATGTGACTTCAGTAACAGAGTTGTTAATGCCTGGAATGTGCTACCTGACTCTGGTCTCTTCCCAAAATCCCCAAAGCCTTAACCAAAGACTATCTAGTATTGACCTCACCCCATTCCTAAGAGGTCTGTAAGGCGTGCATAAGAGCACCAGCGTGCCTACCGTCCCTGTCCTAATGTTCCCTTTAGTTGTATTCCTTTTATGTATTCAATTCATGCTTATATTTATATAATTATTTAATATGTATTTGACAAAATAAAATGAATGAATGAATGAATAGAATAGAATAGAATAGAATTTTTATTGGCTAAGTGTGATTGGACACACAAGGAATGAATGAATGAATGAATGAGTGAGTGAGTTACTTCAACAACATTGTCTCACAGAAATTGACAATACAACTGCAAGCATGAAAATGAGTCCTCCTTTAGCTTCCAAGGGACCAGGGTGCCTCTGAAGGTCAGTGCTCTAAGCACTAAGAACCCAGCACAAATCTAAGCCTGTATGCACACCAATAGTGAAAATACCCTGCACAGTGTCTCTTGGCAGAAGGTTAATTTTCATAGACGTTGGGGTGGCTCTTTTTTTTTGGCAGGGCAATAAGGATCTCTAATATCATTAAACCCAAGTGTGAGGAAAAAGACAGCAGCTAAAATGTTAAGGCCAGTTGTGTGACCTTCTCCAATACAGTTGGCCTGGCTGTTTGCCAAAACTTAAAACACCCTCCCATCCCCCCCTCCCTGCTAAAGCTTCTTTCTTAAAACAATTGTGGTCTTTGCCTTTCATGTCGCTCAACCTTTCACCTGCCAGGTTCCTAGCCCTTCACCCTTGACCCACTGCTGTGTTTGCTTAGCATTGTGCCAATCGACTTTAGAAGTCTGTGTGTGTGTGTGTGTGTGTGTGAGAGAGAGAGAGAGAGAGAGGGAGGGAGGGAGGGAGGGAGTGCAAAAGGGGGAAGGAGGATTCCCAGCTCTAAACAAAGGGAAATCCCGGAATGCCAGCGCGAAAGGCGGTGCTCGCGTTCCTCCTCCCTTGCTCAAAAGCCCCAATAACCTTCACCAGCAAGGCAGACCCCCACGGGAAGGAAGGGGACGGGCTGACTCACCGAGCATCTGGCTGAAGAGCAGCTGCTCCAGGTCGCCCAGCACGGTGACTACTAGCTCGGGATCGACCTTCAGGAAAGCCTTCTCCTCCGTCGGGGCCCCCTTCCCGGCCGGTTGAGTGGCCGTTTGGGGCGGCCGTTTGGGGCAGCGCCGCCGAAGAGAAGGAAGGGGACTAGGGCACACAGGCGCGCACACACACGCCCAGCTTCTGAAGCACGGAGGGAGAAGAAAGAATGAAAGAAGGGGAGGAACGGCCCCTCCTTTCTCTCTCTCTCTTCCAGCGCCGCCGAAGAGAAGGAAGGGGACTAGGGCACACAGGCGCGCACACACACGCCCAGCTTCTGAAGCACGGAGGGAGAAGAAAGAATGAAAGAAGGGGAGGAACGGCCCCTCCTTTCTCTCTCTCTCTTCCAACGGGAAAACGCTCTTTCGCTTGCGGGGGAGAGGAGGGAGGGAGGGAGGTAGGTTGGCTTATTCAACCCTTCCCGGCTAGCCATCCAGCCCTTCCCAGGAGAAGGCGAGGAGTTTTGGGCGAGCGACCTTTTTGCTAGAAAGCGGCAGCGGCTGCCCCGACACCACCAGTTGGGGCGGGAGCCGGGTGAGCCGCAGTAACTCCCGCCAGGCTATGCATTGGCGCGGGGAAGCCCTGGCGGTGCAGTGAGAGGGCTGGGCGGGGGAGCCGCCAGCCTTCTCGGCTGAGGGAGGGAGGGTTTCCCCGACCGCGCGAGCTCGCCGCCGCGAGCCACCCAAAGGCCAGAAGAAAGGTCATTCCATCGAGTAATGGGCGAAGGCTCCTTCCTCTCCCGCCTTACCCATGCTATGCGAGCCCGGCTGGGCTGCAACCCCGCCGCCGCTCCTTCCTCAGCCTCCCGGGCTCGCTCTAGCAGCCGCCAAGCTCAGGCGGACTCGGCAGCTCCCCATCAGCACTCGCAGGCGTGATTCGGGCAGGAGGTCGGGCTCGCTCTGTGGCGGTGGCGGCGGCGGCGGAGGCGGCGGAGGCGCCACCGCCACGGAGCGAGCCTGACTCCTCCTGCCCGAATCGCGCCGTGCGAGTGCTGATGGGGAGCTGCCGAGTCCGGCCTGGGCTTGGCGGGTGCTAGGGCGGGGGGCCCGGGAGGCTGGGGAAGGAGCGGCGGCGGCAGTGTTGCAGCCCAGCCGGGCTCGCACAGCATGGGTAAGGCGGGAGGAAGAGCGCTCGCTCGATGGAATGACCTTTTCTTCTGGCCTTTGGTGGCTCGCGGCGGCGGCGTCGAGAAACCTCCTCCTCAGCCGAGAAGGCTGGCGGCTCCCCCGCCCAGCCCTCTCACTGCACCACCAGGGCTTCCCCGCGCCAATGCACAGCCCGCCAAGGTTGCGGCGTCCGCCCACCAGACACGGCAATGGGGGGCGGCCTGGGGCGACAAATCCCGCGAGGCCTCGGCGGGCCCGCTCCCGTCCCTCCCATGGAGTCCGTTCGGTACCCCTCCTGTGCGGGGTTCGAGGCGTGAACTCGGTATAAGCCGAGGGGGCGCTTTTCAGCACAAAAAACGTGCTGAAAAACTCGGCTTATACTCGAGTATATACGGTATTAATTGTTCTGTCAGGAAATTTCTCCTTAGTTCTAAGTTGCTTCTCTCCTTGATTAGTTTCTACCCATTGTTTCTTGTTTTGCCTTCAGGTGCTTTGGAGAATAGCTTGTCTCCCTCTTCTTTGTGGCAACCCCTGAGATATTGGAAGACTGCTATCATGTCTCCCGTAGTCCTTCTTTTTATTAAACTAGGCATACTGAGTTCCTGCAACTATATTTTTTGAGAACTCAGAACTCTTTGAACAGTCTCCCATCCAAATATCAACCCAGACCTAACCCTTCTTAGCTAGGTCAGTAGTTTCCTGCCCAATAAATAGCACTGAAGAATAGGTAAAGGTAAAGGTTCCCCTTGCACATACGTGCTAGTTGTTCCTGACTCTAGGGGGCGGTGCTCATCTCCGTTTCAAAGCCAAAGAGCCAGCACTGTCCGAAGATGTCTCCGTGGTCATGTGGCCGGCATGACTAAACACCAAAGGCGCACGGAATGCACCAAAAGTGATCCCTATTTTTTCTACTTGCATTTTATACGTGCTTTTGAACTGCTAGGTTGGCAGAAGCTGGGACAAGTCATGGGAGCTCACCCCGTTACACGGCAGCACTAGAGATTTGAACCGCTGAACTGCCGACCTTTTGATCGACAAGCTCAGCGTCTTGGCCCCTGAGCCACCGCGTTCCTTGCCATTGAAGAATACTTGTCCTTAAAACTGGAAATTATGACTAGGTAGACTTGCTTACCCATAAAGCAGCTTTTCCTAATCTGGGTTTCTCCGAGGACTGTTACTTCCACAATTCTTTGAGTTTTACCCCCAACATATCTGAAGGATGGCAGATTGGGAATTGCTACAAGAATGAATTTTTTTCCATCCAAACGAAGGATACAGCATTAAAGTTTTGATGTTACCTGTGATCTGGCTTTGGTGACATTGAGGATGGTGAAATAGTGAACATGGTTGCTTTCAGCATTGAATTTGGCCAGGCTCTCGGCTGCTGTTTCCCAAAATGTGGCTTCAGAAGGATCTCCAGGGGTTGAACAATCAGGGCAAATTTTTGCCATAGCCGCTGAAGAAACTATAGAGAACAATATAGCAAATATTTAGAATAGCTGACAACTTTAAAGAGGGTGGATTTCAACTCCCAGTCAGTCTAGGAAATTGTGAGAGTTGAAGGTCACCTATCTTAAAGTTGCCAAGGTTTAGAAACCCTGAATTAGAAGATTGGTCCAATATAGAATTGGAGTTCAGCTCATATATTTAAATTAAAGCACAAACTGAAGTGCAGAGAACTTGGATTTGATTGAAAATTGAGCATCTTTGTCTCTGGACCATGTTACTGTATGAGCTTATTGTCTAAATCAGAAGTGGAGAATGATGGCTCCTTTATGACTTGTAGACTTCAACTCCCAGAATTCCTGAACCTGCGTGGCTAGCTCAGAAATTCTGGGAGTTGAAGTCCACAAGTCATAAAATGAAGAGCCGTAGTTTCCCCATCCTGGTCTAAATGGATGACAAAGTCTACAGGTGCTTGGCAATTATTTCTTAAGTTTTTTGAAATCTGTGCTTCTTCCTCAAATTTAGGTACATTTAATTGAAAAAAAAATATCATGCAAAGCCATCTTGAGGAAGTTATAATATGATATAAGAGCCATGGTGGCGCAGTGGTTAGAGTGCAGTACTGCAGGCTACTTCTGCTGACTGCCAGCTGCCTGCAATATGGCAGATCGCATCTCACCAGGCTCAAGGTTGACTCAGCCTTCTATCCTTCCAAGGTGGGTAAAATGAGGGCCCAGATTGTTGGGGGCAAATATGATGACTCTATAAACCACTTAGAGAGGGCTGAAAAAGAACTGTGAAGCTGTATATAAGTCTAAGTGCTATTGCTCTATGTGAAAGCAGGACTGATCCATTGTGAAACAACTGCATGTTATAGTCAATCTGGTTCTGTTTGGTTATATACAATAGGCCTTACCAAGTCACACTTCTTGAATTGTTTGAAGTGTTTGAAGTGTTTGAAATGTGACTACCAAGTCACACTTCTTGAATTGAACATAAAGCGTAATTTTGGTTTGAATAGAAGATAAAAAAAATCTGAATTCCATTCTTGGATTTACAATTATTTGTTTCGTTGTTTGAATTTGAGGGAAAATTTCAGTTGCTATTCCCCCACTCGTAGTTTAATTCAGGCATTAGAATTAGATGCAAAGAGACAATCTATTTGTTCTGTCAGGATTTTTTTCTGTACATGTGCAACAAATCAGCACTTTATAAAATTACTGCAATACCACAACAACATGGAGATTATCACATTTTTGAGTCTGATGGTAAAAACCCAAAAATCTGTACAGAAATACATATGTATCAATGTGCAAAGTGTACAAAATAAAAATGGACAAAAATTCAGTAGAATAAAAAAAAGTTGTGAGAAACTACACATGCAAAATGCATATGAGCCATGTGAACATTTATAGAAAATGAAATTGGGCCCAATAGCACCTTTGGTTGAGAAACAGAGCAAACCGAAATTCCAGATGTAGCTAAGATATCCTAAAGACAGAAGCAAAGTCTTAAAAAATTAATGTTGGGGGCCTTTGCGTCTACTTTTTAAATTTCTGTGGGGAAATCTGTAAAACTGCAATTGGTAGTTATGTGTGCTAGGGTAGAATTTTCTTGTAAAAGTATTATAGGAAAATATAAAAAATACATACGTGGGCGTAAAACACAGTCATAACTGTACAATTGTGAATGATTTGAATTCTCGTTGAAATGAATAATTACTTTACATTGGCCATAGACCTGGAAAAAGAGAAAATAGTTTGGGTTAGTAACACCCATTTTTTTTTTACCAACGATTCCATGATACTTCATTAAAAACTTATCCTTTTCACATATTAGGCCAGTGGTAGTCAACCAGGTCCCTACCGCCCACTCGTGGGCGTTCCAGCTTTTGGGTTTTGTCCAATACTGAAGTACTTTCCTTTTTTTTAACTTAATTGATTTTTAAAAAAAATTTCATAGCATTATTTAAAAACATTTTCATTATGTTTTCATACAATTCCCCATGACAATTTAAATTTCTGAAAATATACTATTTGTATCGCCCGCACATAAGTTTAGTTCACGTTACGTAAGTGAAACTAAATGGCGCTATAGTGCGACCGCAAACAAAAGAGCCTTGTCCCAGAATAGCTCGCGCATCTCCCCCTGAACCGATGGGCGGTTAGAAAATTTTACTACTAACAGAGATACAAAAGTGGGTGGTAGATATAAAAAGGCTGACTACCCCTGCATTAGGCTCTAGTTTACATTCCTTCCAAAATGAGGAGAGTCAATTTTTCTATATTTCTTGTTCTCCACATCTCTACAGTCCCTATATTTCTTCCTGCAGTTTTGTACAACCCCATTTCTACCATGGATCAGAAGTGGCAGCTCACTGCAAGGAATTATTGTGTATGTGCACACCTGCTAAGGGGAATCAATGGAAAGAATAGAAAACTGGTGAAGGGTATTCCAAAGAGACATGTGATACGACAAGTGGGTAGAGTGACACCCACAACCTCCTTTGCAAACCAGTTCAAAACCCAGATTTGACTTCCTTCCCAGTTGGTAGTTTTTTTAAAAAAACTAAATAGATCTGTTACTTACTGTCTCATGTGCATCTCTAATTTTGCACTCTTTCCACAATTTTCTGCTCTGGACATGGCATTCAGTTTCTAATACATCCAAGGTGATGTAGAAAAGAGAGCCACCCATCCACTATGGACAAACAAAAGGAAAACTTTTGAAAAGGCAAAGCAATCACCATAAGTGCATTACCTGGAATTAAATTAATCTTCAAGTCCTCATTTAGAAAAAGGCAAGAATTCAGCTCACTTTCACTCGGCCTCAGGAAACCAACCACCCTTCTGTTGGAATCCAGGAATGTCTGGTTAGAAGATGAGCAAGGATGGTCCATGGGATGTGGAGTCACTCGGCCGTCTCTGATTGTAACGGAAGTTGATTTTTCTTCTTCTTCTTTAACCCCCACGTTGAAGAGATGGGATCATAAACTAAACTCCGAGAGGAAAACTTTAATCCTGTACAACCTGCACACGATCATCCAACTCCAAAATATGCGTTTACTTTATGTAACACCAAGAGAGTTGGTTGGATGCCACAGAAATATCATTACCTTACTGAATGATTAGCAGATAAAGGGGAGAATTGGGTGGCAATGAAGAGCTGTTGTAATTGCTACCAACCTGCCTTCCATTGAGGACCTGTATACTGCACGAATCAAGAAGAGGGCCATGAAAATATTTACAGATCCCTCACATCCTGGACATAAACTGTTTCAACTCCTACCCTCAAAACGACGTTATAGAGCACTGCACACCAGAACAACTAGACACAAGAAGGCCATCACTCTGCTAAACAAATAATTCCCTCAACACTGTCAAACTATTTACTAAGTCTGCACTACTATTCGTTCCCATCACTTATCTCCTTCCACTTATGACTGTATGACTGTAACTTTGTTGCTGGTAATCCTTATGATTTATATTGATATATTGACCATCATTTGTGTTGTAAATGTTGTACCTTGATGAAGGTATCTTTTCTTTTATGTACACTGAGAGCATATGCACCAAGACAAATTCCTTGTGTGTCCAATCACACTTGGCCAATAAAAAAGTCTATTCTATTCTATTCTATTCTATTCTATTCTATTCTATTCTATTCTATTCTATTCTATTCTATTCTATTCTATTCTATTCTGTTTGGGTTTGTTTGTTTATTTGTTTGTTTTTTACCAATCTAGATAGCCCTAGTTTAATATGACATCTTTAAAGATGGATGCTATCAAATTGAAGGAAAGAAAAAAAATCAATAGAAGAGGGAGATCTTACCTGGAGTATTTCATGGACATCAAAAATGCGCTGGAGGCCAAGAACGTAGCCTTCTTTACGATGTGCGTTGAGTTTGTTTAGAGCCGTTTCTGCAGCTACCTTTACCTCCGAAGAATTGCACGTTGCGGGAAGAAAGCGAAAAGGTGGAGAAGTAACCACCAGGTGAAGCATCTGAATTCCAATGAAGAAGGAAATCAAAAGAGACATTTTGGAAACGTTTGAAGAATCAGAGAAAACAGCAGTTGGAGCCAAGCTGGAAGAACAAGGCTAGGAAAGATCTTCATCTTACTTTATATACTTTAAATCAATAGCTAATATTTGCTTATTCTATCTCACAGTGACCGTCACCTTTGAACCTCAACATACACGGTATAAACACTGAGTCAATGATTAGAAGTCTATAGGTTTCAGAGTGGCTCTCACTAAGCAACCACCAAATGGTTGGATTTAAATCACTGCACCGAAAAATTAAGCCTGTCTTTGTCTTCAATTAAAAATGAGATGTAGGACCCAGTAGAGTCGATTCATGTGAGCACTGTGCATGCGCAGAAGGCCGCACTCACATTTGCGAATCAGTAGGGAAGGTAAGTGAATTCCACCTTTGGTCCAGATGTTTTAAAAAGAAATGAAGGCTTCTCATTGCTGCTGCAAATGGTTAGAGACCAGACTAAATTCCACTCAGTTGCAGAGGAGTGACCCAGGACATTTCTCCCAACTGTTTTGATTGAGGTGGGAGAACATTCTCGATAGAACAGGTGGACTGAAGACCAGAGACCTTGTTTTTCGGTCATTGGGATAGCCCTGCAAAATGGCCTCCCACGAGAAGTTCAGCGGGTGCAAAATGGCTTCCTATGACAAGTCCTAAAATCCTATGGCATTTCTGGACTCCTACATAAGTGGATAGCTGACTTCCTGTCAAACAGACAACAAGTGGTCAAAATAGGAAGCGCTCTATCAAATCCTGTATCTGTTAATAGTGGTGTTCCCCAAGGCAGTGTTTTAGGTCCAACACTCTTCATACTTTACATAAATGACCTTTGCGATCATATTAAAAGCAACTGTGTTCTCTTCGCTGATGATGTTAAACTATTCAACACTACAGACAATGCAACTACCCTTCAAAAAGATCTTGACTATGTGTCAGATTGGTCTAACAAGTGGCAACTTCAAGTCTCAACCAACAAATGCTCTGTCTTGTACATTGGCAAAAAAAATCAAAACATAAAATACAAATTAGATGGACATGACCTTATAGATGACCGTCACTCTGTCAAGCACCTTGAAGTACTCATTTTTAAAGATCTAAGTGCCAGAGCCCACTGTAACAACATTGCCAAAAAGGCACTAAGAGTTGTTAACCTAATTTTGCGTAGCTTCTTCTCTGGTAATATTGTACTACTAACTAGAGCATACAAAACATTTGCTAGACCAATTCTTGAATACAGCTTATCTGTCTGGAACCCACACTGCATATCGGACATAAATACAATCGAGAGGGGCCAGAGATATTTCACAAGAAGAGTCCTCCACTCCTCTGCTCGCAATGAAATACCTTATGCCATCAGACTCCACATTTTGGGCTTAGACAATTTAGGATTATGCCAACTTCAGTCTGACCTAAGCATAGTACATAAAATTATCTACCACAATGTCCTACCTCTCAATGACTACTTCAGCTTCAACCACAACAATACACGAGCAAATAATAGATACAAACTCAAGGTAAACTGCTCCAAACTCGATTGCAGAAAATAAGTATGACTTCAGTAACAGAATGGTCAATGCTTGGAATGCACTACCTGACTCTGTAGTTTCTTCCCCAAACCCCCAAAACTTTAAGCTTAAACTGTCTACTGTAGACCTCACCCCATTCCTAAGAGGTCTGTAAGGGGCGTGCATAAGTGCACCTACGTGCCTACCATCCCTGTCCTAATATTCCTTTTTACGTACTCTTTTCATGTATCCAAATTATGTTTATACTTTTACCTGTTATCTTATATATGATTGACAAATAAAAAAATTAAAAAAGTCCATTGAGTTCAGCAGAGGAATATACAGGATACTGTTTTGGATTGCAAGTATGTTTTTCTTTTCTTACATATTCTTACATCATTATTCTCTGAAGTCCTGAGAATGTCCGTGATGGAGGGATATATATTCAATGAATGAATGAATGAATGAATGAATGAATGGTGCAGAAGCTTCCAAATCTCCAGAATTAACCCTTCATGAAGGGCACTTGTGACAATATTAGGCAACCAATGGTCAAGAGAGATCATAGGTCTTCTTCACTGCATATAGTCAAGAAAAATCTAGAGAATTTTTTTGGGTGGATGCCATAAATGGGATTCCTGCCCTAAGCCATGAGTTGGAGCAGTGGTCTCAATCAGTGTTTTTCAACCTTAGTTGGACATGTGGACTTCAATGCTCAGAATTCCCCAGTCAACATGCAAACCCTGGTCTAAATAGCTCCTTAGCACTTTGTAAGATTGTCTATTTTGCTGTATTTTTAGGCATCTATTAGAATCATCTATTGCAATGTCCTTCCTGTTGAAGACTACTTCAGCTTCAGTCACAACAATACAAGAGCAAACAATAGATTTAAACTCAATTAAATTAAACCGCTTCATCTTGATTGCAGAAAAAATATGACTTCTTTAACAGAGTTATTAATACTTGGAACACACTACCTGACTTCGTAGTCTCTATTCAAAATCCCAAAATCTTCAACCAAAAACTCTCTACTATTGACCTCACCCCATTCCTAAGAGGTCTGTAAGGGGCGTGCATAAGAGCACAAACGTGCCTACTGTTCCTGTCCTATTGTTTCCTTTCATTATATCCAATTAATATAGTTATCACATACTTATGCTCATATATATGTTTATATATTATATAGTTATTTTCATGCTTATGCTTATATATGCTGTTGTGACATAAATAAATAAATAAATAAATAAATAAATAAATAAATAAAATAAAATAAAATAAAATAAAATAAAATAAAATCTTATGAGAAGTAAAGAAATGTTTTGGATTTCTATACGTCAAGTAACTTCTACTACCCAAATTCAAAGAGCATTTTCTCCAAGCTCTGAAACATCCACGGGAAAATCAGGTGTCCATAACGACTATAAATATATTTGTGAGAATGTTGAAAACTACTAGTGATCTTAATTTTTCTGCTCCTTACAACAGGAAAAATACATTCTCCCAGAGTCTTCTACATAGGATGTGAGTTTGTTTCAAAAGAATAAATGAAATAAATGGGGGGGGAAAATCCTGATTTTTGAAATAATCACTACAAAGTCATGTTGCACGGTTTCTTTTATTGAATGTTTTTAATATTTCCTTGAGCAGAAAAATAGTTGCTGTTCTTGTGATAAGGGAGTAAGTGAGGGACGGATGGATGGATGGACGGACGGATGGACGGAAGAGGGGTGGGAAGTTTCCTCTGAATAAAGTTTTCATTGCTGTACATCACTCTCTATTGGGGAAGTTTCAGCCTGTGGTGGTGAAGGTAGTTGAAGACCAGGGATCTCTATTGCAACCTCACCTGGGCATGAAGCCGATTGCGAAAACCCTTTGGGGAAGGGAGGAATGGTTGACTTGGCTTTCTTTTGTGGAGAAGCAGAAGAGGGGCTAACTTCTGGAACGTCATGGGTGCTTGATGGATGATCAATCACTTCTACCACTGCTTCCTTCTCTTTTGATGGCGTTTCTGTAGCATTAATGTCAGGATGGTGTAGCTCTTGGTGTTCAGACCCGGACTGTGATTAGACAAAAGATACCGAAAAGTGGTTCAGGCAGTTGACCATTATCTACATATATAGATTTTGTTAACTTATTTCGTGAAATGTTCAAGACAGTTGAGGTTCATAAATTCTGCTCTCTAGATGTAGCAAAGAGAGACCTTTCCAGCTCTACTTCCTCACAGGTAGACCTTAATTATGGTCAGTCTTGCTAGGAGGATGGATAGGAAACACATCCAGATGAGCCAATTCTACTTTGTAGTGTGGATATATTAAGAAAATCTTGCAAAACTGAAGGTACAATAGCCCCACTCCTTTACATCCCAAGAAACTAGGGAGGGTCCCTTCTGAGCTTCTTTCTCCATCCGTTATGGAGCTGCTGGCTATCTGTTCTAGTGGCGCAGGTTAAAGTACAGAATTGCAGGCAAATTCTGCCCAAAGTCTGGAGTTTGATGCTGACAGGGCTCAAGGTTGATTCAGCCTTCAATCTTTCAGAGGTTGGTAAAATGAGGATCCAGATTGTTGGGTGCAATATGGAAATAATGTTTATATTATAAACCGCTAAGAGGGTGCTATAAAGAACTATGGGACGATATAACCCTCACTGTAT
The DNA here is from genome assembly GCF_028640845.1 of Ahaetulla prasina. NCBI lineage: Eukaryota > Metazoa > Chordata > Lepidosauria > Squamata > Colubridae > Ahaetulla > Ahaetulla prasina. The sequence goes on from NC_080544.1 coordinate 103,982,478, forward strand.
TTCAGACATCATTACATTAGAGAGGGTCTAGAGATATTTTACTAGGAGAGTTCTCAAATCTTCTGCTCGAAATAAAATACCCTATACCACCAGGGTTGAAATCTTAGGTCTAGAAAGCCTCGAACTACATCGTCTACATTCCGACCTATGCTCAGTTTATAAGATTATTTACCAAAATGTTCTACCTGTAAATGAATACTTTAATTTCAACCATAATAATACAAGGGCCATCAATAGATTTAAACTCAATGTAATTCGCTCTAATCTTAATTGCAGGAAATATGACTTTTGCAATAGAGTAGTAAATGTCTGGAACAATCTACCTGATCCTGTTGTTAGTCTCTCTAATCCCCATACCTTTTCCCTTAAACTGTCTACCTTGGACCTTTCATGTTTCTTAAGAGGTCCCTAAGGGGCCGTGCATAAGAGCACTAGCGTGCCTACCGTCCCTGTCCTACTGTTCCCATTTATATGTACTCATTCTATGTGGTTATGGCTATGTTTTGCCAATTTATATCCTTTTTTTGTGCCAAAATTTTTTCATGTGTCCATATCTGTGTCTACTCTGTTACTTGCTTTCTAGTATTTGTTGACAAATAAAATAAATAAATAAATAAATAAGCCTAAATGCTATTGCTATCACTCTCTTTGTACCATCTCTTTCCACATACATTTAAAATTACCTATAAACTTCTTTCTCTACTTATTTAATTGAGAGAGGGATGTCATCCAATTGTTGCTAATCATTTCATTGCATTTCTGTATTTTAGGTGTTATAAACTTCCTCACTCCAACGGCTTTAGGCAGAATTTGAGATCGAAATATCATAAGGATCGTTATTAAAATAATGGCATCTCACAAAAAATCTTATCAGCAGATTTTCATCCGCCTGCTTAATAAAGTCAGGTCTTAAGAAGTGATTTATTGAGTTATTATTTAACTGAGAAATCTGTTGGTTTGCTGGGTTGAAGTCCAGTCAATGTGTTTTTAAAAATAAACAATGCTTAACAACTCAGGATTAAATATTTTCTGCAGATGATAGCTGTCCGAGGAACTTACCCGATGTGGAAATATTTCACAATTTGCAGTGACAGTTTTGGGAGTTTCATCCCCTCTGCCTATCACAGAGCCTTTGCATAGGCCTTTCTCCTAGAACAAAGGAGAAAGTTTTCATCAACAAAATTCAAGAAATTTAATCTGCCACAATTTCTAATATGCAGTGGGATAGCACTGGATGTGGTTGATCAGATGTTTTGCATCAAGGGGCTTCTCCATTTCTCCCTCTGATTGACATGCCATTTCTCATCAGAATGACCATTTCTGTTGTCCCATTAGAAGGGAAAGCTGAATTCTTCTGCTATGCTTTTTAGGATTTTAAAATCTTTCTTAGCATAGTCATCGAGCCATTCTATGGATTTCTTGAAGTCAATTTTCCAGAATATTGTTCTGGATATTAATTTTGGTATTTTAATAATTATATGGCTATAATTATATATACTCTTTGATTGTTGTGCAATTCTCCTGCAAAATTTTAGAAATTGATAACTAACTTTATGGTTCATGGGTTGGCTTGGAAAATAATGAATTACTGAATTCAGAGGCGAACTAACTGGAACAGAATTCTTCCTTCATTTGTTAAGAGCTTATTTAAGGTTGGAGAGCCAATTTTTTGGGATGATAAAATTATTCCAACTAGGAATGGAATTTGTTTAGATCAGAACACAACCAATGTCCATTCCAACATGACTTTAATTCCTGCTCACCATTTCTAGAAGTGGTATATATAGAATATGTCTTAGGTTGAATGGTAGGTCAGAAAGTAGGTTTAGATTTCTAGCCTCTTTCTGAGGCTTCAATGTGATTTATTATTTATTTCTTTATTAAATTTATATGTCACCCATCTCAGTGTCCTGAGTGACTGTGGTGGCTTACAATAGAATTAAAACATAGGACTAAAAACATTAAAATCAAGATCAGTAACAATGAAATAAGAGTTAAACCAAGAGCACCAATGGTACAGGGCTGGACTTTTGTATCTCATTCAATCAACTTCCATTGCTCCCATATTTATTTTTTCTATGTTTAGATTTATTATAGCTAATACGAGCATCTGCCTCCCAGTTGTTCTTCATTTGCTAACCTGCTTTAACACATATGATGAATAAAAGAATTAAAGAAACTACTGAAGGAGAGAAGCAACCTAGAATGAAGGAGAAATTTCCTGACAATTAGAACAATTAATCAGTAGAACAACTTTTTCCAGAAATTATGGGTTCTCCACCACAGGAGGTTTTTAAAAGATTGGACAATCATTTTTCTGGAATGGTTATTCTGTTCTGTTCTGTTCTGTTCTGAGCAGTGTAAAATTTGGTTCTTTAGAAGACATGTATTGAACCATGATGTCAAGCTAGGTTTTATGCAAGTTTGTGAATACTTACTGCAGTCTCACTTGGAAGGAGGGTGCACTGAGTGAGGTCAGACACAGGTGTACTTTTATGACAGGACGTCTCCTGGATGGTGAATTCTATAGCGTCCAAAATACCATGAACCACCTATAGAAAGCCATAAACATTTAGAGGAGGTCACATTGTCTGCAGGAAATGTTCCTCATAATCTTGGTTGCCCTCTCAATCTTTATTAACCTGAAGTCTTACGGAGAGCCCCCATAATTCTTAGCACTAGGAGAACTGGTAGGATGTCAAATGTTGCAGAAAAAACAATGGCTACCAACCTGCCTTCCATTGAGGACCTGTATACTGCACGAGTCAAAAAGAGGGCTGTGAAAATATTTACAGATCCCTCGCATCCTGGACATAAACTGTTTCAACTCCTACCCTCAAAACGACGCTATAGAGCACCGCGCATCAGAACAACTAGACACAAGAACAGTTTCTTCCTGAATGCCATCACTCTGCTCAACAGATAATTCCCTCAACACTGTCAAACTATTCACTAAATCTGCACTACTATTAATCTTCTCATCGTTCCCATCACCCATCTCCTTCCACTTATGACTGCATGACTGTAACTTTGTTGCTTGTATCCTTATGATTTATACTGATATTGTTTCCTGATTGCTTAATTGTAGCCTATGACTATCATTAAGTGTTGTATCATTAAGTGTTAAATTTGTACCCTATGACTATCATTAAGTGTTGTAAGTGTTGTACCTTGACGAAGGTATCTTTTCTTTTATGTACACTGAGAGCATATGCACCCAGACAAATTCCTTGTGTGTCCAATCACACTTGGCCAATAAAGAATTCTATTCTATTCTATTGTTATCAAGAAGAGGGCAGAGACACATTCAGTAATCAAATGGAATGTAACATTGTAGAAAGATCAGAGTCTCATCCACTGGCAGATTTTTAAAAGAAAAGTCAGATTTCTGCAGACTTTGAAAATCTTGTCTATTCACTTCCTTTGGCAATAATGTAGAAATCCGCTGCCCTCTGCTGGAATTGTTTCTATTATTTTTCAATTCTACGTGTCACAGAAACCCTGGGTCCTATAGCCGTCTCTATACAAATCAAGGATACAGCATCAACTTTCTTGCTCAAAAATACTTCACCTCAACTTTACCTGCGAAGTTGCTTTGGTGACCTTTCCAAGGGCAAAGTAACGATGGTGGCCATTTTCAGCATTGAATTTGGCCAGGCTTTCTTTTGCTATTTCCTGAAATCTCTCTTCAGAAGGATTTTGACGAATTGGACAGCCAGGGCAAACAGGAGAAGAATCTTTAGGGGGGGGAAAAAAGTATCAATTAAAACGTTGAGAAAAAGGCATTTGAAATAATGAGTGTATGTTTAAATGACCTGAAATCCGAAAGCTTCTATCAGCTTGAAAATTAAGCATCTCCCTCCATGGTGTATATAGTCAGGGCCATAGATCTTTTGCAACCTGACACAACAGTACAGAACCAGTGAAAGCTGTCTTCGGGAAGGTTACAAATCAGGGGTGAAATCCAGCAGGTTCTGACAGGTTCTGAAGAACCAGTAGTGGAAATTTTGAATAATTCAGAGAACCGGCAAATATCACCTCTGGCTGGCCCCAGAGTGGGGTGGGAATGGGGATTTTGCAGTATCCTTCCCCTGGAGTGGGGTGAGAATGGAGATTTTGCAGTATCCTTCCACTGGAGTGGGGTGGGAATGGGGATTTTGCAGTATCCTTCCTTTGGAGTGGGGAGGGAATGGGGATTTTGTAGTATCTTTCCCCTAGAGTGGGGAGGGTATGGGGATTTTGCAGTATCCTTCCTTTGGAGTGGGGTGGGAATGGGGATTTTGTAGTACCTTCCCCCAGGAGCAGGGAGGGAATGAGGATTTTGTAGTATCCTTCCCCACGAGTGGGGTGGGAATGGGGATTTTGTAGTATCCTTCCCCTGCCACGCCCACCCAGCCACCCCCACAGAACCGATAGTAAAAAAAAAATTGAATTCCACCACTGGTACAAATCTGAAGGCAGGAACCGATAGAAGAGAATATCTGTAGCTCAGAGCTGGACTCTGGGATTCTTGGTGCTCTTTCAGCTTGGTGGCATTGCTTGTAAATGATTTGTTACCTAAGACCATTTCTGCCTCCTTGTGCCAATCAGTTTCAGACCGGAACCTCCAAAAGCAAACTCTGTTCAGATTCCCCGCCACCAGCCCTTCTGTTTAATGGTGTCTGATTCAGGGATGAAATATAAAATTTGTTACTACCGGTTCTGTGGGCGTGGCTTGGTGGGGGGGTAATGTGACTGGGTGGGCGTGGCCAACTTTTTATTTTTTTTAACTTTTAAAAGCATTTTTTCTACCACCTCTTCAGCCGAGAGCCTCTGAAGACCAGGCAACTCAGCCGGGATCACCAGAGGGGAAAAAAAAAACTTTTAAAGGATTTTGATGATCCCATCTGAGTTGCCTGATCGCCAGAACCTTTTAAAACCATTTTTTTTACAACCTCTTCGGCTGAAGAGCTTGTAAAAACAATTCTTTTAAAGGGTTCTGACGATCCCAGATGAGCTGCGTGATCATCAGAGGTTTTTTTTTTACTTTTAAAAGCATTTTTTCGGCTGAAGAAAAAATGCTTTTAAAAGTAAAAAAAAAACCCTCTGATGATCGCACGGCTCAGCTGGGCATAGGGGCCCCAGGGATTTTTGCTATCAGTTCTCTGAATCACCCGCCACCATCGCAACCGGATCGGGCAATCCGTTCTGAACCGGGAGCATTTCACCCCTAGTCTGATTCCTGGAGACTTTCTGGATAAGACCCTACACTTTTCTTGTCAAAGGCTTTTCAGAAGTGACTTCCCATTATCTCCTTCCTAGGGCTGAGAGAAAGTGACTGATCCAAGGTCACTGCTGGCTTCATGGGCAAGGTGGGACTAGAATTCCCGTTCTCCCAGTTTCTAGCTGGATGCCATAATCACCACAGTAAATTGGCTGTCAATCTGGAACACTTTTTTCTCTTATGATATAATGAGATTCTTAAAACATAATAACATTTGATAATGAATATGCGAAAACTAAAGCAACTGTTATTCCATGATCGATAAACTCCTGATGAAGGAGATACCTCTTTATCTAAAGTTTATCTAAAGTTCAGAATATATTTGCAACAACTTCTAGTTCACACAATTCACTTTCTCGCTGACAAAGCCATGTTGGTAAAATTTGAATCGTGCATTAATTGCCAAGGTTCTCAGGTACTGAACTGCAAATGAATCAAAGCAGGTTATTTTGCAAAACAGACTGAGACCTAATCAAGTAACCATTTTTAAACCTAACTAAGAAACTAGAATATATAAGTAGTTGCTTAGCAATTTCTGCTCATTTTTCAAAGTTCATGCTTCTTCCAAACATTTGTACACCTAAATTTATTATGGAAGGGTGGTTTTAGAAAGTTGCAATATGACACAAGAAAGTAAAATAATCTATAGTGAGAAATAACTTGTCAAAGTTAATGTGTCTTTCAACAACAGCCCTTGTTAAGTTTTAGAAAATAATATCTTATACCTTATACTAAGAAAAAATGCTGGGAGAAATTGCACACAGAAAAAAGTGTGTGAAAAATGCATAGTTTTGGAAAAAAATATATAGAAAAGGAAATTGGGCCAAACCGTATCTGTGGTTGAGAAACGGAATAAAATGAAATTACAGATGTAGCCTAAGATAACCCATGAATGAAACAAGGCTGTAAAATTTAATTTTGGGGCTTCTGAATCTACTTTTTAAACTTCATTGGGGATATCAGTAAAACCGCAATTGCAAGATATATATGCTCGGATAGATATTTTTTGCAAATTTACATGCAGCAAACATGGAAAATACATACGGGGGCGTAAAATGCAGTCATTTCTGTATAAAAACGTATCATTTGAATTCCTGTTGACTTTAATTATTACTTTGCATTGGCCAAAGACCTAAAACAAGAGAAAGTAGCTTTCATTAGTGCTACCCATTTCTTTTACCAATGATTCCATTTACACGTAATCAAAAGGTGTACCTATTCCACATTTTAGATTCAGAATTACATTATCCTTCCATAATGTTTTCTACACATCTACAGCTCCTACATTTCTTCCTTTGATTTTGTACAACCACACTGTCCGTTTTATTGCATTGCAGAATGTATTAGGAGTTACGAGGAAGCGCTCATTCGTGCAGCGTAGATGATCTCAATTCCACCTGATCTGCTTCCTGCTTGAGACCAAACTTGAAAGGCCAAAGGCTAAAAGTATTCTCTTGGGCAATTGGTGTACTTTTAGGAGGATTCAGAGAGATGGCAAAGTATCAGAAAAGGAGAAGAAAAATAACCACGGATCCTGAGATTAAAACCTTAAAGGTGATGTGAATGCTTTGTTTGACAAAGGACTGGGAGGGGAAGGGGGGAGAAGAGGGGACCACCCGTGGTACCAAAAAGGGGGTCATTAAGAAGTAGTCCAAGAACTGCTTCCTCTCCATTCAGGGTGCACACATGGAAGAACCAGTTTAAGTTGCAGAATAAAGTATTCAGAGAACCTTTCCCAAGTGTAAGAGCTGTGGGACAGTGGGACTGGCCTGCCAAGAGAAATTATGAGCTATCGGTATTTTTTGGAGTATAAGATGCACTCCCCCACCTCCAAAAGAGGCTGAAAATTTGGGTGTGTCTTATACTCCGAATGTAGTTTTTTCGAAGTTTTTTTTTCAGCACTAACAAGGTGCTAGCAAGTGGAGCGATCTTCCGGGCTTCGTCTGCTTTTCTCATTGCTTCTCTCTTCGAAGATCAGCTGTGCTTTAGAAGCTGTTTTTTTATCCTAATGAGGTGCTAGTGAGTAAAGCTATCTTCCATGCTTCACCTGCTTTTCTCATTCTTTCTCTCTCTGAGGATCAGCTGTGCTTTTGAAGCTACTTTTTTTTATCCCTAATGAGGCGCTAGTGAATGAAATGATCTTCCGGGCTTCGTCTGCTTTTCTCATTGCTTCTCTCTCTGAAGATCAGCTGTGCTTTAGAAGCTGTTTCTTTATCCCTAATGAGGCACTAGCAAGTGAAGCAATCTTCCATGCTTCACCTGCTTTTCCAATTGCTTCTTTCTCTGAAGATCAGCTGTGCTTTAGAAGCTGTTTTTTATCCCCAACCCGGTATGCCCACGCTCATAGCAAACTAATGTGCTGAAGCTGACCAGACTAAGGACACTAGCCAGATGAATATTTGGTAGGCAGATTTTTTTCCCCTATTTTCCTACCCAAAAACTAAGGTGCGTCTTATACTCCAGTGTGTCTTATACTCCAAAAAATACGGTATTTTTTGAGTTCCGGCAGTGAGTTGGGGTTGGACCCCTTCGTCTCTCTCCCTTCCAGTGCTATTATTCACGTGTACAATTCCATTGATTTAAAATGGCAACTAAGTGCAGGGAACACAAAGATGCCAAGGGAGAAATGGTGAAAGTATTCTGAGAAGAGATGTTTGTTACCACATGGCAAGTGGGTGGAGTGACTCCCTCAGCCTCCTTTGCAAACAAGTTTCAAAACCCAGATTTTACTTCTTTTCAAACCCTGCTGATAGTTCTTTAAATGAGGAGATTGATTACTTACTGTCTCGTGTGGGCGTCTAAACTCGCACTCTTTCCACAATTTCTTACTCAAGACATGGCATTTGGTTTCTAGCACATCCAAAATGAGGAAGAAAACAGAATCGCCATCCTGCTACGGACAAAAAAAAACCTCTTGAAAAGGCAAGGCTTAAAGTTAATCACTTTCAGCACATTAGATGAAAATAAAGTAAGCTTCAAATAAAGACAGGAGCTTCTTTACTCCAGATGGTTTGTTATGTGCGGCAAAACATTAATTTTAATCCTAGCAAGGGTGAATATCTATTATCATGAAACCTGATCTCAAATGATTATCTTAGAATGTTTTGGACCATTATTACGCTGTCTCATTTAAAAAAAGGGAACAGGAATGACCAGTGATAACAAGATCTGCCACTAAATAGGTAAAGATAACGGTTCCTCTTGCACATATGTGCTAGTCGTTCCCGACTCTAGGGATGGTGCTTATCTCTGTTTCTAAGCCAAAGAACCAGTGCTGTCTGAAGACGTCTCTGTGGTCATGTGGCCGGCATGACTAAATGCCAAAGGCACTGTTACCTTCCCACCAAAGGTGGTCGCTATTTTTTCTACTTGCATTTTTACATGCTTTCGAACTGCTAGGTTGGCAGAAGCTGAGACAAGTAACGGGAGCTCACCCCATTACATGGCACTAGGGATTCGAACTGCTGAACTGCCGACCTTTCGACTGACAAGCTCAGCATCTTAGCCATTGAGCCACCGCGTCCCCGCGCTACTAAATATATACAGGTATTAGTTGCTTGACTCAGTCTGGACCTACTTCGAGTATGTCTTTTAATTAGGGCTACCATGTCTAGGCAACGTCTCTTGGGTGCCATCAAGTGATTTTGTAGATTTTGTTCCCTGCTCAAATATATTAGTGACTGGACACCAGAATGGCTGGTGCTAAATGCAAGGAAAGAAAAAAGGCAATAGAAGGAGGAGATCTTACCTCAGATACTTGCTCGGCATCAGAAATGCGTTGCAGGCCAAGAACGTAGCCTTCTGTCTTATATGCGTTGTGCTTGTTGAGGGCCAGTTCTGCAGCAGTCTTTACCTCCAAAGAGTTGCAAGATGGGTGAAGAAATTGAGGAAGTGGAACGGAAGCCACTGCGTGAAACAGCTGTATCCCAATTAAGAATGAAATTAAAAGAGCCATTTTGGAAATTTTTGCAGAATCAAAGAAGACAGCAATTACAGCTAGACTTTAGAGAGCAAGGTTCTGGTAGAGCTTTGTCGTTCTATATATACTTTGAAATCAATAGCTAATATTTGTTCTTCTACTGCATGGTGTCCCTCACTTTTAAACTTCAACCTGTGAGGCAATGATTGCATAATATATAGCTTGGCAGGGGAATATTCATCTAAAGTTCATCTAGTTTTTGATTTTATGTATGTTTCACTGCAGAAAAAGACCTCCCTCCCTCCCAGAAAAGTTCCTCCTTTCCTTCTTTCTATAAAAGTAGACATTCCCATCAACTTTATATCTAAATGGATGCACTTTGATTTAATCAATATATATATATATATATATTAGAATAGAATTTTATTGGCCAAGTGTGATTGGACACACAAGGAATTTGTCTTGGTGCATATGCTCTCAGTGTACATAAAAGAAAAGATACGTTCATCAAGGTACAACATTTATAAGGTAAACATATATATATTTAAATGTATTGACTGCATTACTCAAGTGGACTCTGGATCAGGGGTCTCCAACCTTGGCAACTTTAAGACTTGTGGACTTCAACTTCCAGAATTCCTCAGCCAGCAAATCCCAAACTCTGGGGTTTGAAGTCCACAAGTCTTAAAGTTGCCAAAGTTGGAGACCCCTGCTCTGGATGATGTTCCTAGGCTGACCATAAATATTAGCAAAATATTGAAAGAGCTGAAGTATGCTTACTTGACCGTATGACCAGAACATATTTTTTGATACTATAGTGCATATTATTAGCAATAAAAGGACACTGTGGTTGTAACTGATCAGAAAATGGTTGATATGTTCACTGCAAAATGTTTGAGACTGTGAATGTGGCCAATCACAAGATATCCATAGATAGAAAGGCAAACTAGACATGTGTCTTTATTTCTTCCCTCACAAACACCCAAGTTCTGTATTTTTCCAGATGGCTAGCTTATCATGAACTAGTACAATGCAGTTTGTGGTACTGAATTGAGAGGCAATGGATGACTCTGGTCCTGCCATGATTTCTCAATTCAATCTATGTTCACTGTGTTGTTTAAATTTAGGTTAAAATTAGGGGGTGCCTTATGGACAGTGATGAGTTCTCAGAGGGAAAGGGTTGGATACAAATGCAATATCAAGGTTGGTGAAAAACAATGCCTCCAAAGTTACCATGGTTAGTCCTCAGCTTAGAATCATAATTGAACCAGGAGTTATGGTTGTAAATTGTTGAATCATTAAAGCGAATCATCATGTGACTAGACCTGATTTTATGACCTTTTTGTGGTAGTCATTAAGCAAATGCTGTATTAATAGAATAGAGTAGAGTAGAGTAGAGTAGAATAGAATAGAACAGAACAGAACAGAATAGAATAGAATAGAATAGAATAGAATTTTTTATTGGCCAAGTGTGATTGGACACACAAGAAATTTGTCTTTGGTGCATATGTTCTTACTATACATTGTACAATTGTACATTGTATAGTGTCCATAAATGAATCCATTATACCCCAGATGCATTTTTTTGACCAGAAATGCAGAAAAATGGTAAAAAAACATCAAAAATTGTGGTCACATGAGTGTGGGATGATGCAAAGTCTGTAAACCTCGGAATCAGGCCATAAGTAAGGTAGATTTGGGGCTTCAACGTAATTTTGAACCGTTCTAAGCTCAACTTCCTTCTGGATAATTCTTAGGACACTTCATCCTTCTATGACCCCGGGAAAAGTATCTTTTTCCTTACTAAGTCTTTCAAATTACCACTTTGAGGAAATAATATAAATAGTTTAATAAAACCGTTCCAATAAAACACCGAACCTGAAAACAGTAGATATAAAATTTATGGCAAAGTTTATTTTCTTTTATGAATGAATGAATGAATGAGTGAGGGAGGGAGGGAGGGAGGAAGAAAGGAAGGAACGAAGGATGGAAGGAAAGAAGGAAAGAAGGAAGGAAAGAAGGATGCGTCTCCCGAGGAATGCTTGCTGAAGTGGCATCGGAAATTTTGGCCGGCTCCTTGAGAGACGAGAGCTTGCAGGGGGCCGATCTGGCATCTGCAATGGAGAGCAAAATCCAGCTGCTCCCCGGACCTGTCGCCATTTACCGCTCCGGTTCCCAAGTGGCAGGAGATGAGGGCTGCTTTGCGCCACCAGCTGGCGCAAATATACCGAGGAGGAATGCTGATGCCACACAAGTGCAAGTAGTGCTTTGCTCCCGCAACTTCCAGCCATAGCAATCATTGCTTTGGCCCGCTTGTGCCGCCCCCTCCCCTGCCGCAGGAACAGCGCCATTATTTCATTCCGGAGGGGGAGCGCTCCTTTTTGCGTATTGCACCACCTGCAAAGTTGTGCATTGTACGTGCCACCCCAATGCAGAGATTTCCAGCCCCGCCATGACTGGTCCCATATTCCAGAGCTGTAGTAGTCACACTCACAGGACTGGCCCATTGGTCATCCTGGAGCAGCTCCTTCACCGGGGTGCACTAGCAAAAATACGAAGATTTCTCCACGGATCACCAAAATTTTCTCGCGGACCACCAGTGGTCCACGAACCACCAGTTGGTGACCGCTGGACTAGAAGACCTCCAGCTCATTCTATTCTAAACTATCTGGGGATTGCATTAAACCAGAGTACAGGTAGTCCTTGACTTACGTCCACAATTGAGGCCAAACTTTTTGTTGCTAAATGAGTCATTTGTTAAGTGAGTTTTGCCCCATTTTACGGCCTTTATGGCCACTCTGGTTAAGTGAATCATGACAGTTCTTAAGTTAGGAACATGCTTGTTAAGTGAATCTGGCTTCTCCATTGACTTCGCTTATGAGAAGGTCACAAAAGGTGACCACATGACCCCAGCACACTGCAACCGTCATTAATATGAGTCGGTGGCCAAGGATCTGAATTCTGATTATGTAACCATGGGGATGCTGCAATAATCTTGTGAAAAATGGTCATAAGTCACTTTTTTCCCCCAGTGCCGTTGTAACTTTGAACAGTCACTAAATGAACAGCGGTTGCACATGAGAATCAGCAACAGGAAACATTGCAAACTTTGCAAAGTTTATTGATTAGATTGAGTGCCGCTCCCTCATCCTCCTCTATTCTTGCGTTGTTCCAATCTTCAGGGACTATCTTGCCTTGGCTTGGTACACGCCACAATAAACAGAGTGCTGACATGGCCTGTGCAATGGACAGATTCTCTGATATCAGAAAGTAAAGATGTTACGTAGTTAGCTGCAGAGAGCATGCACGCACGCTCATACACACATGCCTCTTTCCATTTCTCTATTTTCCTACTTTATTAGCACATATTGTGGTCCATCAGCAGCCTACGGAGCTGGCAATGGAGTCGGACAGCGATGAGGCTGAGGTGAGGCCAGGGCCATCGGGAAGTGAGGTGTGGACTCCAGAGCCTCCAGAGACTGATAGTAGCGAGGCAGAGGAACAGGAGGAGCCTGTTTCTAATGCACGCATGAGAAGAGCTTCCAGAAGGCAAGAGCAGCTCAAGCAGAGAAGACAACTCGGGAGTAGGGCCAAGAGATGATTGGCCCCTCCCATAAGGCTTAAAACAGACCAGCACTGGCGTTTCAGCTTTGCTGGAAAACAATGTTGTAGCTGCATCTTCTGCTTCATCTTCTGCTTCATATAGCTTTTTGTTTTTGTGGCTTCTGGACATTTGCCAGGAAGGGACTTTGGGAGTTTGCCTAATTGGACTAAGGTTTGAGGAATTTGTGTTGGGAGGCATTTGTTTGACTTTGAGTTGAACGAGGCTGGGAATGAAGTAATTCCCAGGTGTTCTATTATATTCTGTGGGTTCCGTAATAATTGAGGCTCCACAGATGTTCACACATAACGTTTATTTTAACTCACAGAGACCAGCAACAACCAGCAGACCAGGCCTGCTTTGACAGCCCTCTTTATATTCAGCTCCAAAAGCGGGAGCCAATCAGAACAGAACAAGAAACCATCTCCACCACTAGGGGCCGCCACTGCCGGTGCAGGACATAACACTTCTTTCCCCCTAGCTTGCACAATCGTAATCCTGGAGATACGCTGGGCGCCACTTGATTCGGCTGGACCTTCGTGGCTCCGTTGTAGCCATGGTCACTGGCTGACCCAACTCCTCAGCCTCTTCTGTGGGGGACGTCTCCGGCCCAGGGACCCCTAGCCCCTCCACCGGCAGAGCAGACAAGGCTTCCTCTCGGTTATCAGGTACAGGGCTGGGCGTCTTATTCCCTTGTAGCTTAGCTCCTCTGCCCGGGATGATTGGGTTGGGCTACCTCCTGGCTCTTCCTGAGTGCCCCACTCTGGCAGCTGCCCATCCCCAACCCGACGCCGGGCCCTGAGCTGGTCACAATGTCTGCGCCACACTCTACCCCCATCTAACTCGACCCTCTATGGGCACGGGCCGGTGATTCCCACGATCTTTCCTGGGAACCATAGGGGTGGCAGCTGTAATTCGGCATACACCGCCTCCCCAAATCAAATCTCCTGTTTGCCCCCATGGAGTCCAATGGCTGACTAGGTGAGTATTGGGGGTGCAATCTATCAAGTGTGGTCCTCAAACGCCTGCCCATGAGTAACTCTGCTGGGCTCTTATTCGTAAGTGGGCACGGTGTGGAATGCTGCCCCAGGAGGTACTCATCCAACCTCTCCTGCCAGCCCCCTGGGCCCGACCTGGCCAATGCCTCTTTCACTGACCGGACTGTTGTTTGCCCGCCATTACTGGCCGGATGAAACGGGGAAATGAGAGCATGGCGTATTCCTAGGCCCGCTAAGAATGACTCAAAGTGGGCGGACGTTAGCTGTGGCCCGTTGTCCGAGACCACAAGGTCGGGTAACCCATGGGTTACAAACAACCGTCGCAAAGTTCTAATGACGGCTTCTGAAGTGGTGGAATGCATTAGTGCGATTTCCACCCACTTCGAGAAAGCATCGACGACCACTAAGAATACTTGCCCCTGGTACGGCCCCGCAAAATCTATATGGATGCGGGACCAAGGACCCCTAGGCTCCTCCCACTCTCTAGGGGGAGACTTAGACGGCAGCGGTCTTGTCTCCTGACACCGGTGACAGGCCGACACACAGGCCTCTATGTCTTTATCTAGTCCTGGCCACCACAGGTAGCTCCTACCCAGGGCCTTCATCCTAACAATGCCCGGGTGACCCCGGTGAAGTGCCCGGAATTACAGCGGCCACCCCCTATGGTTCCCAGGAAAGATCGTGGGAATCACCGGCCCGTGCTCATACAGGGTCGAGTTAGATGAGGGTAGAGTGTGGCGCAGACATTGTGACCAGCTCAGGGCCCGGCGTCAGGTTGGGGATGGGCAGCTGCCAGAGTGGGGCACTCAGGAAGAGCCAGGAGGTAGCCCAACCCAATCATCCCATCCTCGTCGCCAGTATTATATTCTGTGGGTTCCGTAATAATTGAGGCTCCACAGATGTTCACACATAACGTTTATTTTAACTCACAGAGACCAGCAACAACCAGCAGACCAGGCCTGCTTTGACAGCCCTCTTTATATTCAGCTCCAAAAGCGGGAGCCAATCAGAACAGAACAAGAAACCATCTCCACCACTAGGGGCCGCCACTGCCGGTGCAGGACATAACATGTTCGAATAAAGTTTGTTTTTCCACGGACTAAGTTTATTACTACCTACTTGGGCCTGGGTCACAACAGAACATCTTCAATCAACATAGTGCAGTTAGTGGTGCTGGATCTGAACTGGGGTGAGTCACTGGATGAATTTGGACCTGACATCCTTTCTTAAGACAGCCTCCATTGCAAGGCAGCAGTGGTGAGAAAATGCTTTGAACTTGGCACTGGGTGAGCTGTGGAGTGCATTTCTCCTAACCACTTTGATTGAGATGGGAGAACATTCTCAGGAGGAGAGGCGGTTTGAAACCCAGAGACCATGTTTTTCAGTCATTGGGCTGGCCCTGCAAAATGGCCTCCCACAGGAAGTTCAGTGGATTCAAAATGGCCTCCTATGACAAGTCCATTGGGTTCAATGGAGGTGTATACAGGATTGCAGGTATGTTTTATTTTTTTATATTCTTATATTCTGGGGTCCTGAGAATGTCTGTGGTGGAGGGATATATATTCGATTAATTAATGTATTAATGAAATTGCGTTGATGCCTAAGAATTCAAAGTTCACATTTGCAAATTAACCGTTTATGGAGCCTGCTTGTGACATAGTTAGGGAACCAATGGTCCTGCAAGATTTTGGGTCTCGTTCAATACATATATTCAAGAAGAATTTAGAGGATTTTTTTTCTGGAATGCCTTAAATGGGATTCCTACACCAAGACATGAAATGGACCAGTGGTCTCATTCAATGTTTTTCAACCTTAATTGGATGTGTGGACTTCAATGCTCAGAATTCCCCTGCCCAACATGCCAAAACCTGGTCTAAATATCCTCTTAACACTTTGTAATATTGTTTACTTTGCTGGGTTTTTTAAAGGTATCTTATGAGAAATAAAGGAATGTTTGGATTTCTATTCATCAAATAACTTTTACTGCCCAATTTCAAAGAGCATTTTCCCCAAGCTCTGAAACATCCAGGGAAAAAAATCAGGTGTTGCTTCTTACAACAGGGAAAATACCTGGCATTCTCCCAGGGTCTTCTGCATAGCCTGTGTGTTTGTTTCAAAAGAATAAATGGGATTATTTTTTTTTGAAATAACCACTACAAAAACTGTCATGCTACATGGGTTCTTTTATTGAATGTTTTTAATATTTTCTTGAGCAGAAAAATAGTTGCTGTTCTTGTGATAAGTAAGAGAGTGAGTGAGTGAGTGAAAGAAGAAGGGAGGGAGGTTTCCTCTGAATTAATCTTTCAGTGTTATACATCACTCTTCGTCTGGGAAGTTTCAGCCCGTTGCCGTAAAGGCAGAAGAAGGCCGTAGATCTCTTTTGCAACCGTTCCTGGGCATTCAGCTGATTCGGAAAGCCCCTTGGGGTAAGGAGGAATGGTTGGCTTGACTTCCTGTTGTGGAGAAGCCGAAGTGGAGCTAACTTTTGGCACGTCATGGTTGCTCAAAGAATGATACTCGATCACCTGGACTTCTGCTTCCTTCTGCTTTGGTGGCGTTTCTGTGACAGTAACATGAGGATGGTGTAGCTCTTGGTTTTCGGACACGGATTGTGAAGTCTGTCCATTTTTAACTGATGGCTAATAAGACAGAAGAGAGATAAAGCGACTTAGGGAATTGTCCATATGGGGCCTGTAAATTGTGCTTAGTTATTTTGTGAAATGTTCAAGACAGTTGATGTTCATACAATCTGTTCTCTGGATGTAACAAGGAGATACCTTTCAAACTGTATAGTTCCTCAGAGGTAGATCTTAATCATTGTCAGTCTTGCTAAATGGATGGACTGGAAGCATGTCCAGATGAGATCAATTTTAATTTCTTTA
Organism: Ahaetulla prasina; assembly: GCF_028640845.1. Classification (NCBI taxonomy): domain Eukaryota; kingdom Metazoa; phylum Chordata; class Lepidosauria; order Squamata; family Colubridae; genus Ahaetulla; species Ahaetulla prasina. The sequence continues at coordinate 103,999,141 of NC_080544.1, forward strand.
TGGATACTTTAACAGAACCTTGCAAATCTGAAGGTACAATAGCCCCACTCCTTTACATCCCAAGAAACTAGGGAGGGTCCCTTTTGAGCCTCTTTCTCCATTCATTATACAGCTAAGAAGTATCTCTTCTTCCCTAAGAAGCAGTCCTGCTGGTGCAGTGGTTAAAGTGCAGAATTGTAGGCAAATTCTGCCCTCAGCTTGGAGATCAATTCTGACGGGGCTAAAGGTTGACTCATCCCTTCTCTAATTATTTAATTGTGAGAGGGATGTCATTCGATTGTTGCTAATCATTTCATTACATTATTGTATTTTAAAAGTTATAAAGTGCCTCACTCCAAAGACTTTAGGCAGAATTCAAAACTGAAATTTAATAAAGATCATTCTTAAAATAATATTAACTCATAAAAAATGTTATTAAGCAGATCTTCTTCTGCCTGCGTAATCAAGCCAGGTCTTAACTAGTGATTTATTGAATTATTATTTAACGGGGAAAAAAATGTGTTGTTTTGCTGGGTGAAATACAGTCAATGTGTTTTAAAAAGTAAACTAAACTCAACAACCCAGGAATAAATATTTTCTGCAGACGATAGCTGCCTGAGAAACTTACTGGAGGCGGGAAGAAATCGCATTCGACAGTGACAATTTTTTCAAATTGTAGCGATCTGCTGCTCACAGACCCTTTGCATAGGCCTGCCTCCTAGAGCAAAAGAGAAAGGTTGCATCAACAAAAAACAAAAAGTTCAACCTGCTCAGAATTTTGAATATGCAGTGGGATAGCAGTGGACGCTGTCGATCAGAAGTTCCGTATCAAAGGGCCTTCTCCATTGCTCCCTGTGGCTGGCAAGCCATTTCTCCTCCTCAGAATGGCAGTTTCTGTGGTCCCATTAAAGCGGATGGAGCCTCCAGGGGAAAGCTGAATTCTTCTGCTATGCTTCTTAGAATGTTAAATTCTTTCTTTTCACAGTCATCCAACCAACTCAGCCTTCCATCCTTTATAAGGTAGGTAAAATGAGGACCCAGATTGTTGGGAGCAATAAGTTGACTTTGTATATAAATATACAAATAGAATGAAGACTATTGCTAACATAGTGTTAGCCGCCCTGAGTCTCCGGAGAAGGGCGGGATATAAATGCAAATAATAAAATAATAATAATAATAAAAAATCGTTCTGTGGATTTCTTGAAGCAAATTTTCCAAATTAGGAAATGCGTTTTGGTGTTCCAGGTATTAATTTTGGTATCTTAATGATAATTAATTCCTATAATTATCTATATATATATATATAAAAGCGAAAACACCTCACACATTAATCAAGAAATCTCCAGTACCGTAAAGCCTACAAACTTGAAATTTGCCACGTATGTTCCTCTTGGCTTCTAGGTGCTCACTAAGAAAGGATTTTTTGAAATTACCATCAGAGAATTAGTATTTCCTATATTATTATTAACAGGCTCTGATACAAATTAGTTAGGCGTTCTACTACCCCTCACAACTTGAAAATAACTCTGGAGGGAATGGGATAGCATAGGACAGGTTTTTTTGGGACCAGCCTCATGGAGAGAAGGGGCTAGAAAGCCTGAGGAAGAGAAGGATATAGGATAGAAGACATTTCTGTGGGGCAAGTCTGAGGGGGAGAGGAGAGGAGCTATGGGGCCAGCCTGAGGGAGAGAAGGGGAGAGGAGAGGATCTATGGGGCCAGCCTGAGGGAGAGAAGGGGAGAGGAGAGGATCTATGGGGCCAGCCTGAGGGAGCGAAGGGGAGAGGAGAGGATCTATGGGGCCAGCCTGAGGGAGAGAGAAGGGGAGAGGAGAGGATCTATGGGACCAGCCTGAGGGAGAGAAGGGGAGAGGAGAGGATCTATGGGGCCAGCCTGAGGGAGAGAAGGGGAGAGGATCTATGGGGCCAGCCTGAGGGAGAGAAGGGGAGAGGAGAGGATCTATGGGGCCAGCCTGAGGGAGAGAAGGGGAGCGGAGAGGATCTATGGGGCCAGCCTGAGGGAGAGAAGGGGAGAGAGGATCTATGGGGCCAGCCTGAGGGAGCGAAGGGGAGAGGAGAGGATCTAGGGGGCCAGCCTGAGGGAGAGAGAAGGGGAGAGGAGAGGATCTATGGGACCAGCCTGAGGGAGAGAAGGGGAGAGGAGAGGATCTATGGGGCCAGCCTGAGGGAGAGAAGGGGAGAGGAGAGGATCTATGGGGCCAGCCTGAGGAGAGAAGGGAGAGGAGAGGATCTATGGGGCCAGCCTGAGGAGAGAAGGGAGAGGAGAGGATCTATGGGGCCAGCCTGAGGAGAGAAGGGAGAGGAGAGATCTATGGGGCCAGCCTGAGGGAGAGAAGGGGAGAGGATCTATGGGGCCAGCCTGAGGGAGATTTAGGAGAGGATCTATGGGGCAAACCTGAGGGAGAGAAGGAGATAGAGAGGAGAGGATCTATGGGGCCAGCTTGAAGGAGAGAAGGGACTTAGGAGAGGATCTATGGGGAAAACCTGAGGGAGAAAAGGAGATAGAGAGGAGAAGCTTTTGTGGGGCAAGCCTGAGGGAGAGAAGGGGAGAGGAGAGGATCTATGGGGCCAGCCTGAGGGAGAGAGGAGAGGATCTATGGGGCCAGCCTGAGGGAGAGAAGGGGAGAGGAGAGGATCTATGGGGCCAGCCTGAGGGAGAGAAGGGGAGAGGAGAGGATCTATGGGGCCAGCCTGAGGGAGAGAAGGGGAGAGGAGAGGGTTTATGGGGCCAGCCTGAGGGAGAGAGAAGGGGAGAGGAGAGGATCTATGGGACCAGCCTGAGGGAGAGAAGGGGAGAGGAGAGGATCTATGGGGCCAGCCTGAGGGAGAGAAGGGGAGAGGAGAGGATCTATGGGGCAGCCTGAGGGAGAGAAGGGGAGAGGAGAGGATCTATGGGACCAGCCTGAGGGAGAGAAGGGGAGAGGAGAGGATCTATGGGGCCAGCCTGAGGGAGAGAGAAGGGGAGAGGAGAGGATCTATGGGACCAGCCTGAGGGAGCGAAGGGGAGAGGAGAGTATCTATGGGGCCAGCCTGAGGGAGAGAGAAGGGGATAGGAGAGTATCTATGGGGCCAGCCTGAGGGAGCAAAGGGGAGAGGAGAGGAACTATGGGGCCAGCCTGAAGGAGCGAAGGGGAGAGGAGAGGATCTATGGGGCCAGCCTAAGGGAGAGAGGAGAGGATAGGAGAGGATCTATGGGGCCAGCCTGAGGGAGAGAAGGAGAGAGGAGAGGAGAGACTTTTGTGGGGCCAGCCTGAAGAAGAGAAGGGGGATTGGATAGGAGATGTTTGTGTGGGGCAAGGCTGAGGGAGAGAAGGGGAGAGGAAAGGCCGATTGTAACTACTCATTAATTTTCATGCTATAAGGGTAGATTTATAAAGCCCCATCACATAGTTTCATAGTAAAGCATGGGTATCCAGCTATATACTATAATTATATACATATAATTTATGAAACAAACTAAGAGAAGGGCTGGATTCCCACAGATTATCGCATTCCATTTTAGGCCAGTCTAAATGTTCTATCCCTACTCCCGCGTAACGGGGTGAGCTCCCATTACTTGTCCCAGCTTCTGCCAACCTAGCAGTTCGAAAGCATGCAAAAAAATGCAAGCAGAAAAATAGGGACCACCTTTGGTGGGAAGGTAACAGCGTTCCATGCGCCTTTGGCGTTGAGTCATGCCGGCCACATGACCGAAGACGGAGACGTCTTCAGACAGCGCTGGCTCTTGGGCTTTGAAATGGAGAAGAGCACTGCCCCCTAGAGTCGGGAACGACTAGCACATATGTGCGAGGGGAACCTTTACCTTTAAATGTTCTATAAATGCAGCCATTGAGTCTGGCAGACATTGATGAATAAAGAACACGATATGAGCAGTGAAAAATTTGATCCTTCAGAAGACATGAACAAGGTTTTATGCAAGATTGTGATTACTTACTGCAGTTTCAGTTGGGAGGAGACAGCATTGATTGATGTCTGGCACAGGTGTACTTTTGGGACAGGAAGTCTCCTGGATGGTGTATTCTACGAAGGACGAAGGACCAAAAACCCACTGTAGAAAGTCATAAACTAGAGTGAGTTACATTCTCTGCAGGAAATGTTCCCCATAATCTTTAATAACTCGAAGCCCTCCAAAGAGTCCCCATAATTCTTATTACCAGGAGAACTGATAGAACACTGTCAGCTATTATCAACAAGGGGACACTAAAATATTCAGTAAGCAAATTAAAAGTAACGTTGTAGAAAGATCAGTCAAACCCATGTGGGAAACTAGATGTTTCCAGGAAGATCACTGGCAAAAAAAAAATTAAAATCTTCTTTAAGTCAGATTTCTGCAGACTTTGAGCATCATTCCCAACACTTCCTTTGGCAATGAGGTAGAAATCAGCTACCCTCTTCTGGAATTATTTCTGTTATTATTTTCAATTTCTACATTTCCCATCAACCCTGGTCTTTGCAGTACTTTCTATATAAATCAAGCATACAGCATCAACTTTCTTGCTCAAAAATACTCTGTTTCAGCTTTACCTGTGAACTTGCTTTGGTGACATCAAGAACGGCAAAATAATGTTTGTGGTTATTTTCAGCATTGAATTTGGCCAGGCTCTCTCTGGCTGCTTCCTGAAAACTGTCTTCCGAAGTGTTTCTACGCTGTGGACAGTCAGGACAACCAAATACAGAATCTTTAGGGGGGAAAAATATCATTTCCAAAGGTGAGGCAAGGCGTTTGAATATGAGCTTCTACATTTAAATCAAAAAGCTTCGATCAGCTTGAAAATTAAGCTTCCCTATCAAACCTGTAGCTCATCAGGGTCATAGTTGTTTAGCAACCTGACAAACCCTCAGCAGCACAGAGCCAGTGAAGCCTGTCATTGTGAGCGGGAACAAATCTGAAGGCAGGAACCAACAAGAAAAGAATATCTTACAGCTCAGGGTTGGATTGTGGTCAGGGGTGGATGGGCATGGCCACCTACTTGATTTCCGACACCATGGTGAGGTGGCGGCTTTTCACCCTCCCCAGGCTCTGGAGGGTTTTCTTGAGCCTCCGGGAGGGTGAAAAGGGCTTCCGGAGGCTCTCAGATGCCAGAAATGGGCCCGTTTCCGGATGTCCGGTACTTCTGCTAGGCCCATTTTTTGTCCTCCCCAGGCTCCGGAGGCTTTCCTGAAGTTTCCAGGAGGGTGAAAATGTGCTCCACTGGGCTCTGGAGGCCCTCCAGAGGTCAGAAACGGGCCCATTTCCAGACTTGTGGGAGGCCCATTTTCCCCCTCCCAGAGTCTCCGTGCACTTACCTCGCATCCAAAATGGGCCACATAGAGACTCCTGGGAGGGGCAGGGCTGGGTGGGCGGGGTCATCCAGTCCTTGTAACTACCGGTTCGATGAACCGGATGTACAATTAACATCCGGTTCGCCTGAACTGGTCCGAACCGGCTGAATCTCACCCCTGATTGTGGTGCTTTCTCAGCTTGTTGGTTTTGCTTGTAGATGTTTCGTTACCCATGACCTTCTATGCTTTCTTGTACCAGCCAGCAACAGACTGGAGCACCCCAAAACAAACTCAATTAGTTTTTTTTTCTTCTGTTTAATTGTGTCTGATTCCTGGAGGCTGCCTGGATAAGTCCCTGCAATTGTCATTATCCATCATCCATTAACACCCGATGAAGGAAATGCCTCTATCTAAAGTTCAAACCACATTTGCTACAACTTCTAGTTCACACAAGTCACTCTCTAGCTGGCACAGTCAGCCATGTTGGCAAAGCTTGAATCATCCACTAAATGCCTGCTGAGGTTCACATGTACTAAACTGCAAACGAATCAAGTGGGCCGTTTTGCAGAACAGACTGAGGCACAAACTATTCTTTAATCTAATGAAGCAACAAAGGTTTCCTAGCAATTTTTCCTCATTTCCCAAGGTTTGTACTGTGTTTCTTTCAAACATTCATACTCATAACTTTATCATGGAGGGTCAGTTTTAGGAAGCTACAGTATGATGCAAGACAGGAATGAGAAACAATTTGTCCAAGTTAATATACCTTTCGACAACAGTTTTTATTAGATTTTTGATGTCAGCAGAGGCTGTACCTCTTCTATGCTGACAATCACACAATGCATCATAAACTGGCTGAAAAAGGTGATTTGGGTCTGAATAGGAGTTGTTTTTATTTTAATTTGATAGTGCAATTCAAAAACCAGCACGGAAATGCAGATGTAGTTAGTAGAAGATAACATCTTGTAGTAGTAAAAATGCTGGCAGAAAATGAATACCTTTCCTGAACCGTTAGCAAAAGTAAGTGGATTTCACCGCTGGTGTAGCCTAAGATACCTGGAGCAATGGAACAAGGCTTTAAAATTTAATTTTGGGGCTTCTGAATCTACTTTTAAAATTTCATTGGGGATATCTGTAAAAATTGCAAGATACATGTGCTCGGATAGATATTTTTGGCAAGCCTCCATGCAGCAAACGTGGAAAATACATACGAGGGCGTAAAATGCAGTCACTTCTGTGCAAGAACGAATCATCTGTTTTCCTGTTGAATCTAAGTATTATTTCACAATAGCCAAAAACCTGGAACAAAAGAAAATAGTGTGTTAGTGCTACCCATTTCTTTTACCAATGATTCCATGACACATAATCAAAAGCTGGATCTTTCCCATACCTTAGACTCAGGATTACTTTCCTTCCATAATGTTTTCCACATCTCTACAGCACCTACATTTCTTCCTGTGATTTTGTATGACCCCAATGTCTGTTTTATTGCACTGCAGAATATATTAGGGGTTACTAGGAAACGCTCATTCGTGCAGCACAGGTGATCGATCCAGCAGACATGATCTCAATTCCCCCTGATCTACTTCCTGCTTTAGAGCAAACTTGAAAGGCCAAAGGCCAAAAGTATCAGAAAATTAGTATACTTTTAGGAGGATTCAGAGAGAGAGAGAGAGAGAGAGAGAGAGAGAGAGAGGGACAAAGAGAGTGCTAAATTAAGAGATTGAAGGTGATGTGAATGTTTTGTTTGACAAGGAAATGGAGGGGAGGAGGGGGCAAGGATCACTTTGGTACCCAAAAGGGGGACATTTAGAAGAAGGTCAAGAATTGGTTCCTTTCCTGCCATGGTGTAGACATGGAAGAACCCGTTTAGGTTGCAGGAGCAGATTTTGGATTGAATGTTAGGAAATCTTTCCCAAGTGTACGAGCTATGGAACAGTGGGACTGGCCAGCCAAGAGAAAGTATGAGCTATTTCTTTTTTTTGTTGTTGTTCAAAAAAGTTTTATTTTGACATTCTTATCCAATAACATATCGAATAACATATTTAATGTACCATCATATACAATTAATCGGATCTGCCCGGTCACCACCCTTTTCCTTTTACTCTCCTTCTCTACCTTCTTCTACTTTCCATAACCGCTCCATGGCATAGGGCCGGGTTACTTACGGGACCGCCTGCTGCTACCGAATACCTCTCACCGTCCGCTCCCACAGAGAGGGACTCCTCAGGGTGCCGTCGGCTAGGCAGTGCCGTCTGGCGACGCCCAGGGGAAGGGCCTTCTCTGTGGGGCTCCCACCTCTGGAACGAACTCCTCAGGACTTCGTCAACTTCCGGACCTCCGAACCTTTCGTCACGAGCTCAAAACACACCTATTTATTTGCGCGGGGCTGGGTTAGTTTTTTAAATTTATTGGTTTTAATGGGGTTTTTAGTATTTATATTGTTTTAATAATTTGGCTATTTAATAAGTTTTTTATGTGTTATTTTAAATTGTATTTATATGTTTGCTTTTAATTGCCTGTGAACCGCCCTGAGTCCTTAGGGAGATAGGGCGGTATATAAATCTGAAAAATAAATAAATAAATAAATAAATAAATAAATAAATAAATAAATAAATAACCATCCTCCCCCTCTCTTATCTACATCCTCTCCTCTCTCCCTACTCCTTTCTTCTCCCTCTTCCCCTCTTCCTTCCTTTCCTCCTCCTCCTCTTCTCTTTCCTCCTTCTCTCTTCTACTTCCTTCTTTCCCATCATTCTAAAATAGTAGCCAGGCAGGTCCGATCTTACATTAATTATACATCTTCAATCATCTTTGTACATTAACTATCAATCCATTTTCTGCCCCCTCCCCCTCCCTTCCCCTTCCTCCCCCCACCCCCCAGGACTTCCGAGAACCGAATACAGGGTATAAAACTAACAACAAAATTAAAATCTAGCACAAATCATAATCCATAGTCATTCCTTAAAACCTCCACTCCTTCCAAAGACAAAGAAGATACTTTCTTCCAATCCATTATATATCAGACCATTCCACTCCTAGAGTTCTCAGAAGTTTCCGATTGAGTTAGTGTTTATTCTTGAATAAAGTACATAGTTTTAATATCCAACCTTCATCAATCAATATCAAAACAACGTTCCATCTTCCAATATTCACCAAGGTTCTTCTAAAATGTCTTTCTTCCTAAGCAGTCTCTCAAAAATAGTTCATATTTCCAACTTAGTTTCTTTAATTTTTCTGTCCAACCTTCAAGGGTAAGCAATAGTCCATCTTTTCACATCTTTAACATTTATATACACAAATAATATTACAAATATCCAAAGTATCAATTGTAGTAATTAAAATCTTCACTTTACCTTACTTATATCAAATAACATTATTAAAATTACACCTATAACTTATCCAAAATATATCTATTATAACAAGTACATTCTAATTAACATTACATCCATCTCTTAAATATAATATTTAATCCAAATTCCTAAATTTTACTATCTATCCTCCAAAATTAAACAATATTCCATCTTCCTATTCCTTTATACCTTAAATATATCAAATAGTACCCCTAAAATTACACATTTATATCCACAATAAATCAATTACAAAATTAACCATAATCATATATAATAAAGTTAAACATTCTCCTCCCTTCTTCTGTCTTACACATTTTCACCATCTATTCACCATTCAACTTAACATCTGTTAACAAAGAATTCCCAATCTTTAATACATTAGTATAAAAATCTCGTGCTTTACAAATTGTGTTGAGAAAATACTTTCTTCCTTTATAATTCAGTGTTAAACCAGCTGGAACCTCCCATCTAAAATATATCTGATGTTTCTTAAGCTCATCCACCAGAAAGGCAAATTCTTTTCTCTTTCTTAACATTTTAGGAGGAATTTCCTTCATCATTATTATATCTTGTCCTAATATTTGAAATTTATTTTTATAAAATGCTTGCAAAATTCCATACCTAATCCTCTTATTTGTAAAATAAATAACCACATCTCTCGGTAAACACTTCTGCCTTGCCCACCAAGAATTAACACGATAAATTTTTCAATATTAACTTCAAAATCTTCTGGTTCCACTCCTCTATCTGAGCAAAGGGCTGAATAAAAATCTGTTTCAAATTTGCTTCCTTACACTCTCTTATTCCTCTCACCCTTATAGCATATTCCATTAATTTATATTGTAATATAACCCTTTCTTCCTCTGCCTTATCAGCCTTAACCTGAATATCATCTATTTTATTTTCTAAATTCAAATTAATTTGAACTTCATCTATTTTCCTTTGCAAATCTGAATTAATTTGGTTAAATTCATTCAGTCTTTCTTCTGTCTGTGTACTAGATAACAATAATGGGGTAATTGATTCCTTTAATTTTTTCATCTCCCTACTCTGCTCTTCCACCAAATCTTTAAAATCCAGTATTTCTTTCTCCATTTCATTAAATGTTTGATCTATTTCTGAAAGATGAGCCTCCATAAGCTCCTGTAAAAAATTCCTTAGACTTTCTTTAATATCCTCTCTCAATCTCCGTACCTGAAGTGAAGAAATTTCCAATATTTTAGAAGTGGTTAAATCTCTTTGCTTAAAAGCCATTTTTAAACTAAGTAATATCAAGAAGAAGAAAAAAAAAGAAAAAAAAGGGGGGGAATAAAAAGAAAAAAAAACCAATAAATTTTTCTTCTTAAACACTGTAAGAAAAAGATAATAAAAAAAAGAATAGATTTTTAAAAAAAGAATTCCATTAAAAAAAAAATCTTGTTATTTTTTCTTAAAGGTTCCACGCCAGCAATTGTAATCAGCATTTCCTTAGCTTTCACTTTCAAAACACAAAACGCCATCTTTCTTCATCTCCACTCCACTCTTAAATACAAATAACTTCTCTGTCAGGGAGTTAAAATCATCTTACAAACAAATGCCAGCCCTCCTGCTTTCGGCTCTTTCCGTGTTGACAATTTATCAATAATCCTCTTCAGTCACAGAGATGGACGCTGCGTTTTGCTCTGCTTCTGCAGAGGCGTTCTGGATTCTGGAGCTTTTTTTGAGCTATAGCAGGAGCGTTCCCATCAAACCACCAGAAATCATTCTGGGGCTTTTCTTGGGGGCTCAACTTCAGCTCAAATGCTCATCATCCCCCTCCTTGCCCGAGGGTAGAGATTTACGAGCTGTTGACTGCAGATTAACGCTGTCTAAACAGTTCTCACAGAATCACAAAGAACGGGCGGACTGAGATTGCCCGCCATTTAGCGCAGCGGAGCCACCCGGAAGTCCAGTATGAGCTATTTCTTGAGTTCCTGCACCGAGTGGAGTTTAGGTATGATTCACGTGTACAATCCCATTGACTTGAAATGGCACCTTGGTGCCCGGAATTATGACGAACTCAGAGATGTCAAGGAACCAGTAGTAAGATGGGAGAAATGATGAAGGCTATTGTGTAAAAACGGTTTTGTTACCGCATGGCAAGTGGGTGGAGTAACTCCCTCAGCCAAACTTTGCAAACCAGTTTTTACTTCTTTCTAAACCCCATTGGGAGTTTTGTTTTTTTAAAAAAAATAAGTACATTGATTACTTACTGTATTGTGTGGCTCTCTAAACTCACACTCTTTCCAGGATTTCCCGCTCCGGACATGGCATTTGGTTTCGAGCACATCCAAAACAAGGTTGAAAACAGACTCGTCACCCTGTTATGGACAAAGGAAAACTCTTGAAAAGGCAAGACAGGTTGTGAATCAACTTGAACATGTTAGATGACAATGAATTAACCTTCAAATCGAAATTCAGAAAAAGACAGGAAATCATCTGATTTTCACTTGATGTCAAGAAACGAACTCCATTCTCAAATATATCCAGAAACTTCCTTGAACTGGGCAAGGATGTCCAATTAATGTAAATTATATGCCATCAGGCATAGTTGTGTTTGTCTTGTGATACAAGACTAATATCTTTTTTACCAGCTTGTCGATATTGCACACATGCCAAAAAGGTTTGCAGCTCTGGTAGGATACTGCAATGCTGCTTCTTAGTCTCCGATGAACGGGGGCAGATACTAGATGAATCTCTCAATATTTTAATGTTCTATGGATCACTGCATCTGCAATGCATCTTGGGAAATGGGTTAAACTCTTTTCTTCCTTCTTTAAATTCCCTTCCCTGCATTTGAAACAGCAATCATCTACTTCTTTGAGAAGCTTAAATGACACGGGACCAGTTCTGTTGGGGACTTAGGCAGCAAAAGACCGTAGCATATTGGAACTTTGTATGCCAAGAAATTTAGATGGAACCAGGAGTAAAATGTAAAATTTGTTACTATTGGTTCTGTGGGGATGGCTTGGTGGGTGGGGGGGAGGGCATAATGTGACTGGATAGGCATGGCCAACTTTTTTTTTTTAACTTTTCAAAGCATTTTTTCTACAACCCCTTCAGCCGAAGAGATTGTAAAAAAAAAAATATGCTTTTAAAAGCCTCTGATGATCAGGCAACACAGCTGGGATCACCAGAACCTTTTAAAAGTTTTTTTTACAGCCTCTTTGGCCGAAGAGGTTGTAGAAAAAATGCTTTGAAAAGGTTCCAACAATCCCAGCTGAGCTGCGCGATCATCGGAGGCTTTTTTTAAAACTTTTAAAAGCATTTTTCAGCTGGGCATATGGGGGAAGGGGGGGCAGGGATTTTTGCTACCGGTTCTCCAAACCACCCACTGCCATCACTACTGGATCGGGTGATCTGGTCCGAACTGGGAGCATTTCACCCCTGGAGGGAACCTGTCATGCCCCCATCGGAGTCTGAATCTGCAGGGGAAGGTGAGCTGGCACAAAAGCCGACAGAGATTGAGAAGGCATCTCCGTTGGCTTTGGAAGAAATTGGGGAAGGGCAGAGTCAGTCCGGGCAAGGCTTTTCAGGATTAGAAAGGCTTGCAGTCAGGGCAGAACAGGAGAGTCAGAGCTCAGGCGAAGAGCAAGGATCACCCCCTCCTGATCCTAGAGCACGAAGAGAAGAGAGAAGGCAAGAACAATGCAGACTGAGCCAGCTACGAGGGAGGAGAGTGCCCCGCCTCCCCTTCACAAGGCACACCTGGGGACTAAGATGTAAGGAGGTGCTGGCGGGAGGGGCATTTGTCAGGAACAAGCGTTGAATCTGTGGAGCCTTGTGTGCACTTGCCAATGCCTGGAGATTACTGTGGGGCTTGCCCGATTTGCCTGCTTTGCCGAACTTCTTGCTCCGGTTACTGTTTGGCTAACCTGGCTTACTGGACTACTCGCAGCCAGAGGCTGCTGAAGGTGCGTGTGAGAGCTTTGCTCCAGGACTTGTAGTAAATGTGGGGATGTTTGGGGGCAAAGTTGGAACAATAAAGGGGAGTTAGACCTGTTCTCTGGCTGTGTTGCTTTCATGCCATGCCCTGGGTCATCACAGAACCCGTGTCCACAGAATCACGGTTTACTCCAGATGGATTGTTACATGTGGCAAAACATTTATTTTTAAACCTAGCAATGGTGAATATATTATGGAACCTGATCTCAAATCATTAATTTAGAATGTCTTGGACAGATAGTACACTGTCCCATTTTAGAAAAGAGGGTGGAAATGACCAGCAATAACAAGAAATATATATTAGTTGCTTGACTCAGTCTAATGGTAAAACTGTCCCTACTTTGAGTATGTCTTTTATTAGGACTACCAAATCTAGACCACATCTCTTGGGTACCATCAAATGATTTTGTAGATTCATTCCTGCTCAAATACATTAAAGCTACCGTGATTGGACACCAGAATGGCTGCTGCTCAGTGGAAAGAAAGGAAAAAAAATTAGCAGAAGGAGGTCTTACCTCGGTAACTTCTTGGGCATCAAAAATGCGCTGGAGACCAAGAACGTAGCCTTCTCTCCGATTTGCATTGAGTTTGTTGAGGGCCACTTCTGCAGCAGTCCTTACCTCCAAAGAGTTGCATGATGGGGAAAGGAAGAGAGGAAGTGGAACGGAAAACACTGCATGAAACAGCTGTATCCCAATTAAGAATGAAATTAAAAGGGCCATTTTGGAAATTTTTGGGGAATCAAAGAAGACAGCAACTAGAGTTGTACTGAGAGAGCAAGGTTCTGACAGAGCTTAGTCTATATATACTTTGAAATCAATAGCTAATATTTATTCTTCTGCATGCGGTGTCCCTCACCTTTAAGCTTCAACCTGTGAGGCAATGATTAGATGTGCATATCTTGGCAGATTAATTCTTACCAATGGTCATATCCTTGAATTTAAACAAGTTTCACTGTGCCTTCCTCTCTCTTTTTTTTTATTTGAATTTATATCCCGTCCTTCTCCGAAGACTCAGGGCGGCTTACATTGTGTTAAGCAATAGTCTTCATCCATTTGTATATTATATACAAAGTCAACTTTTATTGCCCCCAACAATCTGGGTCCTCATTTTACCTACCTTATAAAGGATGGAAGGCTGAGTCAACCTTGGGCCTGGTGGGACTTGAACTTGCAGTAATTGCAAGCAGCTGTGTTAATAACAGACAGACTTAGTCCGTTGAGCCACCAGAGGCCCCTTCTTTCTTTCTTTCCTCCCTCCCTCCTTCCCTCCCTTTGTTTAATTTTGAGAGACATAGGACCCAGTAAAGTTGACGATACTTTCCGTTGCTAAGTGAGACATTTGTGAAGTGAGCTTTCCCTCATTTTACGACCTTTATTGCCACACTTGTTAAGTGAACCGTGGCAGTTCTTAAGTTAGGAACATGGTTGTTAAGTGAATCTCGCATCTCCATTGACTTTGCTTATGAGAAGGTCACAAAAGGTGATCACATGACCCCAGGAGACTGCAACCGTTATAAATATGGACAAAGCATCCACATTTTGTTCACGTGGCCATGGGGATGCTTCAATAATCTTGTGAAAAAGGGTCATAAGTTACTTTTTTTTCATTCCCGTTGTAACTTTGAACAGTCACTAAACAAACAACTGTTGCACATGAGACTCAGCAACACGTACAGGGAAAAATGTAGCCTGCTTTGCGATGTTTATTAATTAGATTGATTCTTCCTCTATTCTTGTATTGTTGCAATCTTTAGGGACTATCATGCCTTGGCTTGGTCCATGGCACAATAAACAGATTGCTGACAGGGTTTGTGCAACTACAGATCCTCTGATATAAAAAGTAAATTCCAGAAGTTCAAAGGAATATTTGTTTTGTTGTAGGTCTGGGATTTTGAATCAGTTGTCTTGATTTCTGGTAAGGAAAAATAAATAGAAAATGAATGATTAATGGAGAAAATAGGTGAGAAAGATGATCCAAAATGAGGAACTCAAATCTGAATCAAGGGGTAAAATAGGGTGAAACTCCCAACATCGCAAAGGGTAATGACAGGTAGAAAGGGACATTTTGCATAAATTTAAGGGTGGATCTCAATACACTGAATTCTGATGTTTTAAAAAGAAATGAAGGCTTCTCATCCCTGCTACAAATGGGCAGAGATCAGACTACATTCTTTTCAGTTACAGAGGGTTGTGAGGCTCATTAGTCAGAAAATGGCTGATTCCATGGGTACATTTGCTAAAAAATGGCCGCCATTGGAGGTATGGCTGTTTGCTAAGCATCCATAGATGAAAAGACAAATTGGGAAAGTGTCAATCAAGTTTTCAGTCTGGTCCTCTGTTGGAGCGGGAAAATACTCTCTCCTGATTGGTTGTTCGGCTGAGCAGTTGACTATAAAAGGACTTTAAGGGGCGTGCATAAGAGCACAAACGTGCCTACCGTTTCTGTCCTATTGTTTCTTTCCCTATATATATATATGCTTATACTTCCTTGTTTCTCCTCATATATATGTTTATATATTATATAATCTTTTTGTGTTATGCTTGTGTATATTGTTTTGACAAAATTAAATAAATAAAAATAAAATAAAAATAAATAAAAGGAGCTGTGTCAGCCAGAGGGTTCAGTTACCTCACAGGCAGTAAATAAAGAGCTGTTAGAAGTCACTCAGGCCTCGCCTCCATTCATCGCCCAGAATTTAACAGTAAATGTTAAGTTGGGCGATTTTATTTATTTATTTATTTATTTATTAAATTTTTATACCGCCCTTCTCCCAAAGGACTCAGGGCGGTGTACAGCCAGGATAAAACTCAATATATATAAAATTAAAACCAGAATTTAAAACAAAGCAAATTACAAAAAAGGCCGGTAATTAAAAATTTAAATTTAAAATTTAGAAATTTAAAACCCCAAAACAGTAAAAACCCCAGTTTAAAATATTAAAACTATTATGCCAGTCCCGCTTGAATAAATAAGTGTGTTTTTAGCTCACGACGAAAGGTCCGAAGATCAGGCACTTGGCGTAGGCCAGGGGGAAGTTCGTTCCAGAGCGTCGATGCTCCAACAGAGAAGGCCCTACCCCTGGGGGCCGCCAGCCGACACTGTTTGGCAGACGGCGCCCTGAGCAGACCTTTTCTGTGAGAGCGCACGGGTCGGTGGGAGGCATAAGGTAACGGCAGGCGGTCTCGTAAGTACCCGGGTCCTAAGCCATGGAGCGCTTTAAAGTTGGTAACCAAAATCTTGAAGTGCACCCGAAAGACCACAGGAAGCCAGTGCAGACTACGCAGCAGTGATGTTACGTGGGAGCCACGAGCGGCTCCCGTTACTACTCGCGCAGCTGCATTCTGGACTAACTGCAGCCTCTGGGTGCACCTCAAGGGCAGCCCCATGTAGAGAGCATTGCAGTAATCCAACCGAGACGTGACCAGAGCGTGAGTGACTGTGCATAAGGCATCCCAGTCAAGGAAGGGACGCAACTGGCGAACCAAGCGGATTGAGGAGGCAGGAGACAGGTCATTTGTAACAACAGTTCTTTATTGTATGGTGTGAACCCACAAAAGAACTCCAGGAAAAGCTCTCCTTATATACTATTCTGGCTGAGGCACCAGCCAATCATTAACGAGTATTTTCCCTCCAAAAGTTCCCTCCAAAAGTCAGATATGTTACAGTAAGGCTACATTTATAGAAACTTGCAATTATGAGAGAACAAACTTCTTGCTGCCTCTTGTAAGTGCTTGGCCTATCATGGCGGGTCCTTTTTTTTAGCGTTCTTATTAACCTGGAAAAAGAGCTGATTAAATCAAGCGATGACTGAATCCTTCCCTTTAAACTAGAAGTGTTATGATTAAGCTTACATAGTGAAAATTAAGTTTTGTGTCTTCCTTCCTTCCTTCCTTCCTTCTTTCTCCTTACAGCTTGAGAAATGCCTGACCTTCTCATAGGATGCATAGGCTGTGTGTTTGTTTCAAAAGAATAAATGGAAAAAATGAACAAATATGATTTTTGAAATAATCACTACGAAGACTGTCATGCTACATGGTTTCTTTTATTGAATGCTTTTTATATTTCCTTGAGCAGAAAAGTAGTTGCTGGGAGGGAGGGAGGGAGGGAAAGAGGGAGGGAGGAAGGAAGGAAGGGAGGGAGAGAAGGGAGGGGAGGGAGGTAGAGAAAGGAGGGGAGGGAGGGAGGAAGGGAGGGAGGAAGGAAGGGAGGGAGGGAGAGAACGGAGGGAAGGAAGGGAAGGGAGGAGGGAGGGAGGAGGAGGAGAGAGGAAGGAGGAGGAGGGAGGAGGAAGGAAGTAAGGGAGGGAGGAGGGAGGAGGAGGAAGGAAGGAGGGAAGACAGGAAGGAGGAGGAAGGAAGGGAGGAGGGAGGGAGGAAGGAAGGAGGGAGGAAGGAAGGAAGGAGGGAGGAAGAGGAGGAGGGAGGAGGGAGGGAGGAGGAAGGAAGGAGAAGGGAGAGAAGGGAGAGAGGGAGGAGGGAGAGGGAGGAGAGACGGAGAGACAGGAGGGAGGAAGGAGGGAGGAAGGAGGAGGGAAGAAGGAGGAGGAAGGAAGGGAGGAAGAAGGGAGGAAGGGAGAGAAGGAGGGAGGGAAGAAGGGAGGGAGGAGGAAGGGAGGAAGAAGAGAGGGAGGAAGGAGGGAGGAAGGAAGGAGGGAAGAAGGAGGAGGGAGGGAGGAAGGAAGGGCGGGAGGGAGAGAAGGGAGAGAAGGGGAGAGAGGGGAGGGAGGGAGAGACGGGAGGGAGGGAAAGGAGGGAGGAAGGGAGGAAGGGAGGGAGGGAGGGAAGGGAGGAAGGAAAGAGGGAGGGCAGCTCAAGCAGAGCATCTCAAATAGAGAGGATGACTCGGGAGTAGGGCCAAGAGATGACTGGCCCCTCCCATAAGGCTTAAAACAGACCAATACCGGTGTTTCAGCTTGCCGGAAAACAACGTTGTAGCTGCGTCTTTTGCTTCGTACTCTGCTTCATGTACATTTTTATTTTTGTGGCTTCTGGACGTTTGCCAGGAAGGGCCTTTGGCAGTTTGCCTAATTGGACCAACGTTTGTGAGATAATGGAGGAATTTGTGTTGGGAGGCATTTCTTTTACTTTGAGTTGACGCTGGGAATGAAGTAATTCTCAGCTGTTTGAATAAAGTTTGTCTTTTCCACAGACTAAGTTTATTACTACCTACTTGGGCCTGGGTCACAACAGGCTGTACCTCTGCTTCAAAAGTGAAAATGAAAAAAAGAAAAACCTGTGTTTTCTGAAATAACCACTGCAAAGATAGTTTCTTTTATTGAATATTTTTAATATTTTCTTGAGCAGAAAAGCAGTTGCTGTTCTTTGTGATTTCTGATGCAAGGAGGGAGGGAGGGAGGGAGGGAGAGGTTTCCTCTGAATTAAGCTTCCGAACTCTTTGTTCAAGAAGTTTTATCCTTTGGTGGGGAGGGTAGTTGAAGGCCTTGGACATCTATTGCAACATCCCCTGGGCATTTAGATGATCTTGAAAACCCTTTGGGGAAAGGGGGGATGGTTTGCACGATTTCCCTGAATGAGGAAGGAGCCTGGGGTTTCTAATAAAACAAAAGATACAGAAAAGTGGCTTAGGCGGTTGACCATAACTGGATTATAGGTTATGCTTACTTATTTCATGAAATGTTCAAGGTAGCTGGTCATCATAACTTCTGCTCTCCGGATGCAACAAGGGTAGGCCTTTCCAACTGTACTTCCTCATAGGTAGGATCTTAGTTATTGTCAGTCTTACCAGGTGGATGGAAAGTAAAAACGTCCAGATGAGCTAATTCTACTTTGCTCTAAGGCTACATTAAGATACCATATTTTTTGGAGTATAAGACACACCTTAGTTTTTGGGGAGGAAAAGAAGAAAAAATCTGATTGGCAGGTGGATCGGCTTTCCGCAATACCCCCAATCAGCTGTTCTCAGAGAATTTTAGCAACATTCATTGGTTGTAAGCTCTGTGCCTGCCTTTTTTTCCAGCCTCTGAAAGCCTCCGAAACAGCTTCAGAAAGAAAGCCTCTGAAGCTCTGTTTGGGGGCTTCTTTTCTGAAGCTTCTTTTTTGAAGCTTCGTTTCTGATGCTTTTTTCAGCCTCTGAAACCTCCGTTTGAGAAGCTGGATGGGTCTACATTTGGAGTTTAAGACGCGCCTTGATTTTCACCCTCTTTTTTGGGGAAAAAAGGTAGGTCTTATACTCCGAATATTTACCGAATATTTACTGTATTTTATATACCGAAAAATACGGTAAATGTGCTAATCTGAAAATACATATCTCCCAAATCTCTAAAATATATTTTACAGCTCAAGAAACTAGGGAGGGTTCCTTCTAAACCTCTTTCTCCATCCATTATGCAGCTGCTGGCTATCTGTTCTTTAAGAAGCATCTCTTTGCGCCATCTCCCAAGGTCTTTCCCATATAACATTACAATTATCTCTGAATATCTTTCTCTACCTATTTAATTGTGGGGGGGGGGGATGTTGTTCAATTTATGTCATTTCATTACTGTATTTTAAGAGTTATAAGCTGCCTCACTCCAGGGGCTTTAGACAGAATCTAAAATTGTAATATAATAAAGTTTCCCCCCCGAATGCTATCACTCTGCTAAACAAATAAATCAAACTATTTATCTGCATTCATATTTCTATTAATCTTCTCATCATTCCTATCACCCATCTCCTCCCACTTATGACTGTATGACTGTAACTTGTTGCTGTATCCTTACGATTTATAGTGATTATTTTTTAGAATGATTTGATTACTTACTTGTAGTCTATGATTATCATTAAGTGTTGTACCTTATGATTCTTAAAAAATGTATCTTTTCTTTTTATGTACACTTAGAGCATATGCGCCAAAGACAAATTCCTTGTGTGTCCAATTACACTTGGCCAATAAAGAAGTCTATTCTATTCTATTCTATTCTATTCTATTCTATTCTATTCTATTCTATTCTATTCTATTCTATTCTATTCTATTCCTAACTCACAACAAACTTATTCAGCACAACTTTGTCTGCCTCATTAATCAAACCACATCTTAACCAATGATTTAATGAGTTACTATTTGACTGAAAAAATCTGTTGGTTTGTTGGAGGAAACCCGGTCAATGTGTTTTAAAATGTAAACTATGCTCAACCACCCAGGAGTGAATATTTTCTGCAGATCATAGCTATCTGAGGAACTTACCGGACATGGGAATAAATTGCATTTTACTTCAACAATTTCCTGAGATTGCATCCCTTGGTTAATCACAGAGGCTTTGCATTGGCCTCTCTCCTAGAGCAAAAGAGAAAGTTTTCATCAACAACAACCAAGAAATTTAATCTGCCAAGATTTGAAATACTGGTATGCAGTTGGATAGCAGTAGATGTGGTTGTTTACACGTCCTGTATCAAAGGGAATTCTCCATTTCCCCCTGTGGTTGGCATGACAATTCTCCTCCTAAAAATGATGGCTTCTTCTCAGTGTGTGAGAGTTCATGAATTGGAATAGACATGGTAAGAAGATCAGCCAATGGGGACTGTTTGGTGACCAAGACGGCTCGGAGCCTGTACGTGGCTTAGGTTCAGTGATCTGTATGTATATGTGTATGTATATGTATATGTATGTCTAGATATGTATGTATGTATGTATGTATGTATGTATGTATGTATGTATGTCTTGGCATATTCGGGTCTTTTCCCATGTAAGGTTGAGGGTATCTTGGCGACGTTTCGATGAGGTCTCACTCATCATCTTCAGGCTGGTGCTTTTGGTTTCATGCCCGTGTGAGCAAAGGTTTTTTTTGTTTGCTCACACGGGCACAAAGGTTTGCTCACACAGGCATGGAGCCGAAGGGACCAGCCTGGAGATGATGAGTGAGACCTCGTCGAACGTCGCCAAGATACCCTCAACCTTACATGGGAAAATACCCGAATATGCCAAGACCTACATACCTATACCCGTGAAAACCTATGAAAATACATATATGTATGTAGGTCTTGACATTTTCGGGTCTTTTCCATGTAAGGTTGAGGGTATCTTGGCGACGTTTCGATGAGGTCTCACTCATCATCTTCAGGCTGGTGCTTTTGGTTTCATGCCCGTGTGAGCAAAGGTTTTTTTTGTTTGCTCACACGGGCACAAAGGTTTGCTCACACAGGCATGAAGCCGAAGGCACCAGCCTGAAGATGATGAGTGAGACCTCGTCGAAACGTCGCCAAGATACCCTCAACCTTACATGGGAAAAGACCCGAATATGCCAAGACCTACATACCTATACCCGTGAAAACCTATGAAAATACATATATGTATGTAGGTCTTGACATTTTCGGGTCTTTTCCCGTGTAAGGTTGAGAGTATTTAGGCAACGTTTCGACAAGGTCTCACTCGTCATCTTCAGGCTGGAATTTTGGGCTTTGTTCTTATGTGAGTAAAGTGTGGTTATAATTGCTGTTTCTCTATAAATATTGGTGGGGGGGTGTTTTTTGAAATGCTGGCCTAGCTGTTGCAAGCTGATTGGTTGGCTATGTTGCTACATTTTGATTGGTTAATGGAATTTTTTGAAATGCTGGCCTAGCTGCTGCAAGCTGATTGGTTGGCTGTGTTGCTACATCTTGTTTTGGTTAATGGAGTTGATGTGGGGGGAGATGCGCGAGCTATTCTGGGACGAGGCTCTTTTATTTGTGGTCGCACTATAGCGCTATTTAGTTTCACTTACGTAACGCGAACTAAACTTATGTACGGGCGATACAAATAGTATATTTTCAGAAATTTAAATTGTCACAGGGAATTTTATGAAAACCTAATGAAAATGTTTTTAAATAATGCTATGAATTTTTTTTTAAAAATCAATTACATTAAAAAAAAAAGGAAAGTGCTTCAATATCGGACAAAACCCCTACCGCCCACCATGAAATCTGGAACGCCCACTGGTGGGCGGTAGGGACCAGGTTGACTACCCCTGTTTTAGATTATGTCCTCAGGTTGAATGATAAAAGCGTTGTTCTGGAAGTAGATTTACATATTAACCTTTTCTGCTGCTTTGAGGTGGGGTGATTACTATGCATTCATTTATTTATTAAATTTATATTCTGCCCATCTCAGAGACCTGAGAAAATCTGGCGGCTTAAAACAGAATGAAAATGTAAGTATAAAACTTTGAAAACCGTAAAATCAAAATCTGCAGCAATGAAATAAAAGTAAAATAGTAAGTGGTGGACTTTCGCCTCTCCCTCAGTCAACCACCATTGGTTATTACTTATGACTCCTATTTGTTTCTAGATCTATTTATTATAGCTGATATTAGCATCTGTCTCCCAGTTGTTCTTGATTTATAAAGATGGCTTTGTTCAAGCGCAACAATACAAGAGTACACAATAGATACAAACTTAAGGTAAACTGCTCCAAACTCAATTGCAGAAAATACAACTTCAGGAATAGAGTAGTCAATGCCTGGAATGCGCTACCTGACTCTGTGGTTTCTTCCCCAAACCCTCAAAACTTTAACCTTAGGCTGTCTACTTTTGACCTCACCCCATTCCTAAAAGGTCTGTAAGGGGCATACATAAGAGCACCAACTTGTCTACCATCCCTGTCCTACTGTACCCCATTTATTCGTACCCATTTTCTGTATTCATAATCATGTTTATACTTATATCTGTTACCTTATACATGCTTGACAAATAAAATAAAAATAAATAAATAGAATGCTAAACAGGCAAGCAAAACCCAACTCCTGTGTTCACTTAAGAATTTATGTCCAAACTAATGAGCTTTTGTGTGAGTTTTCCTTTCTTATCCTTTTGCGTCCCTTGGGACTTTTAAGAGCATAAGAGCTCTACAACTGTTGTGCAGAGAGAGAAAAAGAGAAATGATGAAGGTACAGAAGATGAATATTGGGAGAGAGAGGCAGGGAGAGAGGGAGGGAGGGAGGGAGAGAGAGAGAAAGAAAGAAAGAGAGAGAGACAGAGAGAGAGAGACAGAGATGGAGAGAAAGAGAGAAAGACACAGAGAGAGACAGAGAGACAGAGCGAGAGAGAAAGAGAGAGACAGACAGACAGAGAGAGAGAGAGAGAAAGCGAGCGAGCTGTGTTACCTGCTAAGGAAGGTGGGTGGTTAAGAACACAATGGAAAAAGGGAAATTTGCAACCTTATTGAGTACTGTAAATAGTATGTCACTTATTAATATAATAGAATATTAATAGGCATATGAATTTGCATAGAGTGCACTTAATATATTAGGGATGTATTGCTTGTGTAATAAATTTACCTCTTGTTTATACGAGAAAAGAAAATAAGCATTCAGCCTTCCAGAATACAATAGCCAAACTAATAACCTTATAGCATGACATAATGGGGTGGCTTGATTTATACAGCAAATGAAGATAATTTCGGTGTTCCCACAGACTGTCCAATCTCATTTCTGTCAAATTTAAATGTTCTATAAATGCAGCCATTGAGTCTGGCAGGCATTGATGAATAAAGAACACTATAGGAGCAGTGAAAAATTTGATTCTTCAGAAGACATGAGCTAGGTTTTATGCAAGATTGTGAATACTTACTGCAGCTTCAGTTGGGACGAGAGGGCATTGATTGATGTCAGACATAGGTGAACTTTTGCGACAGGTAGTCTCCTGGATGGTGTACTCTACGTAGTAGGAAGGACCATCAACCCACTGTAGAAAGTCATAAACTGTTAGAGCGGGTCACATTCTCGGCAGGAAGTGCCCTCATAATTTAGGTGCCATGCCAATCTTTATCAGCCTGATGCCCTCCAGAATAGTTCACATAATTCTCAGCACTATGTCCTGGAGAATTGGTAGGACATTGTTAAGTGTCCTTACTAATAAAAGAATATTAATATTTAGTAATCAAATTGAATGGAACATTGTCCAAAGATCAGAGGCCCATGCATATGGGAAAATGGATGCCCCCGAGAAGCTCTCTGGCAGATAAAAATTAAAATAATCTTTGCATCAGATTCCTGCAGACTTTTGTGAACCTGTCTATGCACTTTCTTTGGGAATAACATAGACATAAATTATCCTCTTCTGCAGTGGTGAGATTCAGCCGGTTCGGACCAGTTTGGGCAAACCGGTAGTTAAATTGCTGGCTGGCCCCACCCCTTCCTGCCCCGCCCCTTCCAGGAGTCCCCATGTGCCCGATTTTGGCTCCCAGGTGAGTGCAGGGAGGTCTCCCAGGCCCAAAATGGGTCACGGGGTGGGGAGATGGTGTGCCTCCTCCCATGGCCCATTTTCGCTCCAAGGAGGCTTCAGGGGGCCTTCTTAGGCCCAAAATGGGGTGCGGGGTGTGTGTGCAGTGCACCCCCTCCAGCCCATTTTTGCTCTCAGGGGGGGTGCAGGAGGCTGAGTGCTGCCTGTCACACCCCCTAGCCACACCCATCAAGCCACGCCCACAGAACCGGTAGTAAAAAAATTTGAATCCCACCACTGGGATTATTTCTATTATCATTTTTAATAATTCTACATTTGACATGTAGCAATTCCCATACAAATCAAAGCTACGGGATCAAGTTTTTGCTCAAAAATACTCCACTTCAACTTTACCTGTAACTTTCCTTTGGTGACAATGACAAGGCCAAAATAACGATTGCGGCCACTTTCAGCATTGAATTTCGCCAGGGTCTTTCTTGCTATCTTCTGAAAATTGTCTTCAGAAGGATTTCCGGGTCGTGGGCAGTCAGGGCAAAGACGTGTAATAACAGAACTAGAAACTTGAGAAAAGCAAAGAAGTATTATTTAAAATGGTGAGACAATACAGTTACAGTTTCAGTTTATTACAGCCATAGGCCAGAACAAATAAAAAAACACTCAGTAAATATACAATTAAAAATTCAAGAATAAAATAATACATAACAGATAAAATCTATGATAAAATCCAGTTATCTGTTATGTAACTTAAAATTAAAATACTACTGACATCAATCGTGTATAATACCATTCCTATAATTAAAATGCATGATCTCAACCAATAGGGTCACTTCCTGATTTACATGCGTGGAGAGCCATCAAATATGTGAGTAAATGTATTTTTCCCATAACTGTTATATATATCTCCAAAAAGTTGGCATCTATAATTCGATAAAGCAAAGAAGTATTATTTAAAATGGTGAGACAGTACATTTGACTTTGAGCTTGTACATTTAAACGAAGCAAAATACAGAAACCTTGGATCAGCCTGAAAATAAGCCATCTCTCTCAAACCTGTATCTAGTGAGGATCATTGTTGTTTAGCAACCTGACACACAACAGTCAACAGCAGGGAACCAGCGAAGTGAGAGGGAATAGATCCAAAGGTCTGCTTCAGACTCCTGGTGTGGGGCTTTGGGTGAAGGCTGGAGGGGAGCGCCGCTGGTGGTGAAGAGCCGGAGGTACCGAGTTCCAGTGGGACTACTGTAATGTATCTTTAAATATTTTGGCGAGAAACAAGCACGTTGCTGATTGGTTGAAGCCGCCGTTTAGACTGTATATAAGGAGAGGTTTTTCCCCAGCCTGGTTGCTGGGTTCACCATATATTAAAGAGCTGTTGTCACTACCCTGGTCTCCAGCCTCGTTACTTCCCGAACTTAACACTGGCGACGAAGGTGGGATCTCGAGGCTAAGAGCACCAGGAACGAGCTGAACACGCGAAAGAACCGAACCCAGCAAATTCAGGGCAGAAAATGCAGCGATGGCCAGCTACACTCCGCCCGCACTGTTTGACCCATCCAGGGAGAAATGGGGAACGTACATGACCTGTTTCGAGAGCTTCCTCGAGGCAAACGAACTGCAAGGAGTTCCAGACAACCGCAAAAGGGTGTATTTCCTGAGCCACTGCGGTCCCGAGGTCATCGACATCGCGGAAGCCCTGGCAGAGCCAACGCCGGTACAATCGGTATCATGGCAAACTCTGCAAAATCTATTGAAGAACCATTTCGTGCCAACACCGTCCAAATATGTACAGCGTTTTGAATTTGGAGAGCGCAGACAGCAAGAGGGCGAATCCATCAGCGATTACATGGCCGACCTGAGAAAAGCCTCCAAGGACTGTGGGTATCGAGACTTGGATGAGGAGCTGTTAGAGCAACTCATCCGTGGGGTCAGAGACATTCGTTTGCGGAGGCGGCTGCTATCAAAAAGCAATCTAATGCTGGCAAACGCTCTGGACGAAGCCAGAGCTCATGAGATGTCCACCCAAGCGGCGGAAACCTTACAGAAGCCACTCACGCCAACGGCGAGCGCGAAATCAACCCCGGTCCACAACGAAGAAATCCAGACCGAATCAGACGGCGAGGATGAGGAAGGAGTTTGCCTCACCGAGAGAAGGGGCAAAGAAGACCGGGATGAATGCGGAAGTTGCGGAGGGCAACACCAGCGTCAACGATGCAAGTTCAAGGACGCTACATGTCGGCGGTGCGAGAAGAAGGGGCACCTGGCTCAAGTCTGTCGAGCACCCCAACCTTCCCGCCGAAAATTCAAACCAACCAATCAGAGCGCGGGATCGGCAAGGCGACCCGCGATTGGTCAAAACAAAAAGGGCGCGAATTCCAATCGAACGACCGTGATAATAGGCCGTGCAGCAACCCGCGTCGAGAAGAAAATCTTCACGAAACCGAAAATCGAAGGAGTGCCGTGCCGACTAGAAGTGGACACAGGGTCAGCGATCACAATCATGTCCTGGGACACTTTTGCGAAAGCTTTGCCGAAAATCGCCAAACGCAAACTGCAAACACAGCAGCTGAGAGTTCACGACTACCAAGGGAATCGCATCCCTGTTCGAGGGACCACCTCCGTCCGCGTCGAGTACGGACCACACAAGAAGACCCTGCCCATCACGATAGTCGAAGGGACCCTGCCAAGTTTGTTGGGACTAGACTGGTTCCGTGCATTGGGCATGGGAGTGACTGGCATCTACAGAAGTGACGTTAACCTAAAAGACGCACTCATGGACGAATTCGAAGATGTGTTCAAGGACTGCCTGGGCAAGTACAAGGGGACCCCCATTTCTTTCAATCTAGACCCCCAGGTAGCCCCCATACGGTTAAAAGCAAGGAGGGTCCCTTTTGCCCTTAAACCCAAGATTGATAGGGAGATAGACAAGCTCATCAGTCAGGGGATACTGGTGCCAGTCGATCATGCAAAGTGGGAGACGCCAATCGTCACCCCAGTGAAACCAGATGGGTCAGTTAGAATCTGCGCTGATTACAAGGCAACGTTAAACAAAGCCTTGCAAAAAAGCGCTTACCCGGTCCCCGTGGTGCAACACTTGCTGCACTCGCTGGGGCAAGGGCACGTTTTTGCCAAATTAGATTTGGCCCAAGCCTATCAACAACTACCCGTAGACGCCGACACAGCCGAAGCCCAGACAATTGTGACTCACAGAGGTGCTTTCAAGTGTACCCAGTTACAGTTTGGGGTGAGTGTGGCTCCTGGTCTATTTCAAAATTTAATGGAGCAACTTCTGCAAGGGCTCCCGGGGGTAGTCCCCTATTTCGATGATGTATTAGTATCAGCCGAAAATTTAGAAGAATTGGGGGAACGTTTGAGAAAAGTTCTGGGCATTTTCCGGTCAGCCGGTCTAAAGGTTAAAGTGAACAAATGCCAAATAGGGGTAGAATCCGTAGAGTTCTTGGGCTACAGAATAGACAAGGAGGGAATCCACCCCACTGAGAGCAAGGTCAAGGCAATAAGAAAGGCTCCAGCGCCCAAAAACAAAACAGAGCTACAGGCATTCCTGGGTCTAGTGAACTTTTACGCGGTCTTTTTGAAAAATAAGGCAACCGTTGCCGAGCCGCTACATAAGTTACTGGGAAAGAATACTGCTTGGTCTTGGGGAAAGTCGGAAGCTAGGGCTTTCGAAGCAGTAAAAAACCTACTCTCGAGCGATAGCTTACTGATTCAGTATCATAGCAAAATGCCATTGGTATTAGTTTGCGATGCTTCCCCTTACGGAGTGGGGGCTGTGCTCAGCCACAGGCTCCCAAATGGCACAGAAGCCCCAATAGCCTTCTACTCCAGAACGATGTCCTCGACAGAGAGGAACTATAGTCAGTTAGATAAGGAAGCTCTAGCTATAGTGTCAGGGGTAAAAAAGTTTCACGAATACGTTTTTGGTAGAGACTTTGAAATTGTTACAGACCATAGACCACTGTTAGGGTTACTGGCTGGCGACCGCCCAACGCCTGTGGCACTTTCGCCCCGATTGACCCGATGGACTATCTTTTTGGCCGCCTACTCCTACAAACTGCGGCATCGACCAGGAAAAGAGTTGGGGCATGCGGACGCATTAAGCAGATGCCCACTACCAGGGGCGATCGAGGACCCCACTCCGGGGACGCCCATACTGTTAATTGACTCTCTGGACTCTGGCCCAGTCACATCGAAGGAGGTGGCTCGGGCGTCATACCGGGACATTATTTTGAGAACTGTACTTGGTTGGGTACAAAGAGGGTGGCCCGCTGCGCCGGGCGAGCGTTTTAAAGAGTTTGTAAAAAGCGTGGGAACTGTCGGCTCAAGGGGTGCCTGCTATGGGGGATCGAGTGGTGATCCCAGAGAAATTGAGGAAAAGGGTGTTGGATCTCCTCCACGAGGGTCACCCAGGGATCGTAAGGATGAAGGGTCTAGCGAGAAGCTATGTGTGGTGGCCCTTAATGGACTCGGAAATTGCTGAAAGGGTAGGGAAATGCCAGGCCTGCCAAGAGTCCAGACCGCTACCCCCAACAGCCCCAGTTCGGGAATGGGAGAGACCCCAAGGGCCCTGGTCGAGAATCCACATTGATTTTGCCGGCCCCTTCCACGGCCAAACCTTCCTGGTAGTAGTCGATGCCTACTCCAAATGGCTGGAAATCATTCTCATGAGATCCATGACAGCCGAGGCCGTGATCTCAGTCTTGCGGCACCTATTTGTAACCCATGGGTTGCCCGACACACTAGTTTCCGACAACGGCCCGCAATTCACGGCAACCCAGTTTGAGGAGTACTTGGCAGAAGAGGGCATCCGACATGCCCTCTCGGCGCCTTTCCACCCTGCGACGAATGGCCTTGCAGAGCGTTTCGTCCGAAGCGCAAAAAAGGCATTGTCCAGAATCAAGCCAGGCGACTGGCAAACAAAAATCGATGTTTTCCTGGCCGTCCAACATAGGACCCCCTGTGTCACAACCGGCAGAAGCCCAGCAGAATTATTAATGGGCCGAAAGCTCAGGTGCCCCCTAGACCGTTTAAATCCAAACTATACACCGGAGGGTTACAAGGGGGGACTTGAAAAAACAAGAGGGATGGAAATAGGCGACCGAGTGTGGGCACACAACTATGGTGAAGGCCCAATCTGGGTAGCAGGACAAATCCTAAACACAACAGGTCCAAAATCATACTTGGTGGAGTTAAAAGACGGCCGAGTATGGAGGCGCCACATAGACCAAATACTGACGCATAGCAGACCAATCCGAACTAGACGAAACAGGCCCTGACTATACAATGTTTGAATCCACAGCTGACTCAAACCCGGGAAAATCGCAGGACTTATCTGAGTTCCCGGAGGTCCAGCGACGCCAACAGGTTCCAATAGAAAACAGCAGGGACGACTCTGCAAATAATCCAGGGCCGGATGGCCTAGAGGAGGAGCTGAGAGGAGCAAACAGCCCCTCCGGTCAGCTCAACCCACTCCCAGGGAATGAACTGCGCAGGTCCGAAAGAGTCAGGAGACGCCCAGTCTATTTGCGTGATTACGTTGAAAAATAATATGTAAATATCATGTAAATAGGGGTAAAGTGTTTTCTGGGAGGGAAGGAGTGTAATGTATCTTTAAATATTTTGGCGGGAAACAAGCACGTTGCTGATTGGTTGAAGCCGCCGTTTAGACTGTATATAAGGAGAGGTTTTTCCCCAGCCTGGTTGCTGGGTTCACCATATATTAAAGAGCTGTTGTCACTACCCTGGTCTCCAGCCTCGTTACTTCCCGAACTTAACAACTACCTCATGGCCTAGAACTGGCTGACCATCTCAGCCCTCTGAGCCTCCAGGTGTTGATACCTGGCCTTGCACTCCCACAGGTCTTCCCTCTGCTTGGAAAGCCTATGCTCGTAGTCCTCAGTGAGGTGCTTCTACTGAGCCTCCTTCTCAGTCAGATCCAATTTGAACTGAACTGTTTTGCCAACTCTTTCTCGTGGTGGCTGTTTAGCTCCAACAACTGCTTCCTTTTGGGGCCCTAAGGAGCTCGGGCAGGGAAGCGAGGAGTAGCCGGGGGGGGGGGCAGTAGAGTCTGTCTAGGCGCCCCTCGATGTGAGTGACATCGAGTTGGCCACACCCACCCAGTCACATGCTCATCTAGCCACGCCCACACAGCCGGTCATTAGGTAGATCATATTAGTGGTCCGCAGGATTTAAAATTATGAATTTAGTGGTCCCTGAGGTCCGAAAGATTGGTGACCCCTGCTCTAGCTGGCACAGTCACCCATGTTGGTAAAGCCTGAACCATCCACTAATTGCCTGCCAACGTTTTCATTACTGAATCAAGTGGGCTGTTTTGCAGAATAGGCTCAGGCACAAACTACAGGTTAAGTGAATTTTGTCCTATTTTACGACCTTTCTTGCCACAATTGTTAAGTGACTCACTGAAGTTGATAAGTCAGTAACCTGGTTAGTTAGTTAGTTAATTAGTAACAGGGTTGTTAAGTGAATCTGTCTTCCCCGTTGACTTTGCTTGTCAGAAGGTCGCAAAAGGGAATCACACAGCCATAAGTATGAACCAGTTCCCAAGCACCTGAATTCTGACCACATGACCATGGGAATGCTGCAAAAGTCGCGACTCTGAAAAATGATCATAAGTCACTCTTTTCAGTGCTGTTGTAACTTTGAATAAATGAACTGTAGTAAGTCGAGGACTACCTGTAGTAACTGTTTTTTAATCTAACTAAGCAACAAGGATATATAGAAAGTAGCAATTTCTCCTCATTTCTCAAATACAATTTTGGAGCTTTTGCATCTATTTGATTTCTGTAGGGAAATCAGTAAAACCGTGATTGGGAGATATACGTGCTCGGATCGATATTGCTTGTTAATGCATGCAAACATGGAAGATACATACAAGGGCGTAAAACGCAGCCATGTCTGTAAACGAACGATCTCTTTGACTTCCCGTTGTACTGAATTACTGCTTTGCATTGGCCATAGACCTGGAGCAAGAGAAAGTTCGTGTTAAAGCCATCCAGTTATTTTCCCAATGGTGAAAACATCTGAAACAGACCTTGAAGGAGATGCGAATATTTTGTTTGATAATGGACTGAGGGGGGAGGGGGAAGGGCCACCTTCAATACCAAAAATGTGATTGCTTAGAACTGCGATGGCGACACTATGGCACGCGTGCTAGAGGTGGCATGCAGCACCCTCTCTGATGGCATACGAGCCGTTGCCCCAGTTCAGCTCTGCTGCACATATGTGTGCATCTCCTGCCGGCCAGCTGGTCTTCGGGTCTCTGCTGTGCATGCGTGGGGGGTGAGATGAGTGCTGGGGGCCCATGGGTGCATGCATGGGGGGGGTTGGGGCACATGTGCAGGGGCCACGTGTGCATGTGTAGGGGTGTGGTGCGTGGGGAAAGCTGCATGTTTATGTGGGGATGGGACGCATGCACAGGGGGTTGGGCACATGCGGGGGCACATGCGGGGGCACATGCGCGGGGGCCACATGCAAATTGCATTTTGGGGGGTTCCAGCGTGCGCACACACTTTGGGCACTCGGTCCAGAAAAGGTTAGCCATCACTGACTTAGAAGATAGGCGGGAATGGCTTCCTTTCCTTTCAGGGTGCAGACATGGAAGAACCAGTTGTTGTGACCCAGACCCAAGTAGGTAGTAGGAAACTCAGTCAGATTAAAAACAAACAAACTTTAGTAGAACAGCTGAGAATTAACTCATTCTCAGCGTAGTCCAAACTAAATCAAAGCAAATTCTTCCCAACACATTCCTCAGTCTTATCACCAGCCTTGGTCTAATTAGGCAAACTGCCAAAGGCCTTTCTTGGCAAAAGTTCAGAAGACGCCGATAAGAAACAAATGCAGCAAGACAAAGCTATCAACGTTGTTTTCCAGCAAAGAGTCCAAACTCTGTTGCTGGTCTTTTAAGCTTGTGGGAGGGGGCCAATCATCTCTTGGCCATACTCCCGAGTCGTCCTCTTTGCTTGAGCTGCTCTTGTCTTCTGGCAGCTCTTCTCATGCATGCATTAGGAACGGACACCTCCTGTTCCTCTGCCTCACTACTGTTAGACTCTGGAGTCTCCGGAGTCTGCACATCACTCCCTGATGGCCTTGGCCCCACCTCTGCCTCCGACACAGAGCCCTCATCCAGACCTTCCCCAGCCTCCAGGACTGGCCCATGTTCTTCCTCAGCCTCATCACTGTCTGAATCCATTGCCAGTTCCGCAGGCTGCTGGCGGACCAAAACACCAGTTTACGTTGCAAGAGGGAGATTCAGATTGATTATTCAGGGAACCTCCCCATGTGTAAGAGCCAGGGGGACAGCAGGACAGGCAAGATAAATTATGAGATCTCGCAGTCCCTTACCACCAGGTGCTCTGAGAGCCCTCAGTCAGAAAGGCTTTCCCTTGAGTTCCTATAGTGAGCGGAAGTTGGATTCCATTCGTCTCCCTCACTTCCAATGCTATGTTTCATGAGTACAATTTTTATTTATTTATTTGTCAAACACAACAATATATATAAGTATAAGCATGAAATAACCATACGAATTGGATACAACCAAAGAGAACACTAGGACAGGAACGGTAGGCATGCTGGTGCTCTTATGCACACCCCTTACAGACCTCTTAGGAATGGGGTGAGGTGAACAGTAGATAATTTTTGGTTAGAGCTTTGGGGATTTTGGGAAGAGACAACGGAGTCAGGTAGTGCATTCCAGGCATTAACAACTCTGTGACCGAAGTCATATTTTCTACAATGCCACTGAACTGAAATAGCACTTCAGTGCAGGGAATTATCCTCAAACACAGACATGCCAAGGAACCGGTGGCAAGATGGGAGAAGTGGTGAGGGATATTCTGAAGAGAGAGATTTGTTGCAACAGGGCAAGTGAGTAGAGTGACTCCTTCCGCCTCTTTTGTAAACCGGTTCAAAATCCAGATTCGACTTCCTTCCAAACCCCGTCGGTAGTTCTTTAAGTAAATTAATATATTAAGTAAAATAATATACCGATTACTTACTGTTCCCTGTTCACTTCTAAACTTGCATTCTTTCCACTTTTTCCCACTCTGGATAGGGCATTCGGTTTCTAACACGTCCAAGGTGAGGTAGAAAAGAGAATTACCATTTTTCTATGGACAGACAAAGAAAAACTCCCTGAAAAGGCGAATCAGAATGTCAGTCACCTTAAGCACAATGTCCTGTCCTGTCTTCTTTCCTCCCTTTTCCTCCCTCCCTCCCTCCCTCCCCGTTCTCTATCCATCCTTCTTCTGATCTCTCTTGCTTCCATAATTTGACAGCAGAATAGCTGGTGTTGAATGGAAGGAAAGGAAAAACTCAGCAGAAGGTGGAGATCTTCTGCTGAGTTTTTCCTTTCAAAATGCACAGGTACCGGATATTTGGTACCTTGTTCAATAGTAGTAACTGTGAGAGGGATCTTGGAGTCCTAATGGACAACCATTTAAATAGGAGCCAGCAGTGTGCAGCAGCTGCCAAAAAAGCCAACACAGTTCTGGGCTGCATAAACAGAGGGATAGAATCAAGATCACATGAAGTGTTAATACCACTTTATAATGCCTTGGTAAGGCCACACTTGGAATACTGCATTCAGTTTTGGTCGCCACAATCTAAAAAAGATGTTGAGACTCTAGAAAGAGTGCAGAGAAGAGCAACAAAGAGGATTAGGGGACTGGAGGCTAAAACATACGAAGAACGGTTGCAGGAATTGGCTATGTCTAATTTAATGAAAAGAAGTACTAGGGGAGACATGATAGCAGTGTTCCAATGTCTCAGGGGTTGCCACAAAGAAGAGGGAGTCAAATTATTCTCCAAAGCACCTGAGGGTAGAACAATAAGCAATGGGTGGAAACTAATCAAGGAGAGAAGCAACTTAGAACTGAGGAGAAATTTCCTGACAGTTAGAACAATTAATCAGTGGAAAAACTTGCCTGCAGAAGTTGTGAATGCTCCAACACTGGAAATTTTAAAGAAAATGTTGGATAACCATTTGTCTGAAATGGTGTAGGGTTTCCTGCCTGGGCAGGGGGTTGGACTAGAAGACCTCCAAGGTCCCTTCCAACTCTGTTGTTGTTGTTGTTGTTATTATTATCATCATCATCATCTTACCTGGGGTAGTTCATGGACATCAAAAATACGCTGGAGGCCAAGAACATAGCCTTGTTTCCGATTGGAATTGACTTTGTTGAGGGCCACTTCTGCAGCATCCTTTACCACCAAAGAATTGCATGACGGGTAAACAAAGGAAGGAGCCGTCGAGGCAGCCAATGTATGAACTATCTGTATCCCAATTAAGAATGAAATAAGAAGAACCATTTTGGAAATTTGTGCAGAATCGGAGAAATCAGAAACTGGAACTATGCTGAGAAGAGCCAGGTTCTAAAAGAGACTTGTCCATCTCTCTCTATATATATACTTCAATATTAATCAATAGCTAATATTTGTTCTTCTACTATAAAGATATGGTGGACCACACCTTCATCCTGTGACTCAGTGAGTATATCTTGGCAGGGGAATTTTCATCTGCGGTCATATTACTGGATTCAAACCAGTTTCACTGCAGGAAGAACCCTTCATTCTTTCCTTGGAAAAGTGGGAGGGCACAGGTCGATGGGAGTGCACAGGTCGATGGGAGGCTATCGGTGGCAGAAGGCGGTCTCATAAATAGCCCAGTCCTAAGCCATGGAGCGCTTTAAAGGTGATGACCAGCACCTTGAATTGCACCCGGAAGGCTACCGGCAGCCAGTGCAGGCTGCGCAGGATAGGTGTTATATGGGAGCAACGTGATGCTCCCACAATTACCCGCGCAGCCGCATTCTGGACTAGCTGGAGCCTCCTGGTGCTCTTCAAGGGGAGCCCCATGTAGAGAGCATTGTAATAGTCCAGACGGGAAGTGACGAGGGCATGAGTGACCGTGCGTAAGGAGTCCCGGTCTAGGAAGGGACGCAACTGGCGAATCAGGCGAACCTGATAAAATGCTCCCCTGGCGACGGCCATCAGATGTTCCTCTAAGGACAGCCAATTGTCCAGGAGAACGCCCAAGTTGCGCACCCTCCCCCTGGGGGCCAATAATTCACCCCCAACAGTCAGTGATGGCGTAAGCTGACTGTACAGGGACGCCAGTACCCACAGCCACTCTGTCTTGGAGGGGTTGAGCTGGAGCCTGTTCCTCCCCATCCAGACATGCATTGATGTGTAGACTAACTGGGAATGTGTCTTTCTCTCTCTCTCCCCCTTCCTCTCCCCCTAATGTTGTCTATTTTCCCTGATTACTAGCTCATTATAAATTAGTAGCATCCAGTTTGTGGTACTGAACAGTTTGTGGTACTGAATTGCTGAGAGGCTGTGGATGACTTGGGGCCTGTCATTATTTCTCAACTCAGTTTATATCACAGGTTGTTGTTTAAATTTAGGGTGAAAATTCAGGTGGAGGGGTCTTAATGACAGTGATAGGGAAAGGGTGGGATATGAATGTAATATAAAGGTTGCAGAAAAACAATGCTTACAACGTTAAAGAGTCCTTGACTTACAACCGTAATGGAGCCTGAAATTACTTTCATAAGTTACTGTAGTTATTAAGGGGGACACCATGTGATCAGGTCTGATTTTGCAACCTTTTTTTTTTTGCAACCAGTCATTAAGCAAATGCTGTGGTCTTTAAGTGACGCCATTATACCTCCTATGCATTTTTTTTTTGTCGGAAACCATCGTAATTTTGAATGGTTACTAAGATCAACTTCCATCTGGGTCATTCTTGGATTACTTAATCCTTCTAGGACACCGTGGAAAGTTCTCCTTTACCAGATTTTAAAAATTATCATTTGGAGACAACCACATTGGTATCTATTTGTGGGTGGGGCTTCAGATCCTTTAGCAACGGGTTAGCTGCCCCTGTTTTTTGCCCTCCCCAGGCTCTGGAGGCTTTCCTTGAGCCTCCGGGAGGGTGAAAATTGCTTCCCCTGGGGTCTGGAGGCCCTCTGGAGGCCAGAAACAGGCCCGTTTTTGGACTAACAGAACTTCCAGGAGGTGCATTTTTCACCCTCCCCAGGCTCTGGAGGCTTTCCTCAAGAATACGGGAGGGTGAAAACTGCTCCCCCTGGAGACTGGAGGCCCTCCGGAGGCCGGAAACAGGCCTGTTTCCAGACTTCTGGGAGGCCCATTTTTCACCTTCCCCAGGCTCCAGAGGCTTTCCTCGAACCTTTGTGAGGGAGAAAACAGCTTCCCCTGGGGTCCGGAGGCTCTCCGGAGGTTGGAAACAGGCCTATTTTTTGCCCTCCCAGACCCTTCGTGTGGCCCCTGCACTTACCTGGAATGATGAATGGGCCACATCAAGACTCCTGGGATGGGAGCGGAGCAGGGGTGAAATCTAAAAATTTTCCCTACCGGTTCTGTGGGTGTGGCTTAATTGGTGGGTGTGGCTTGGTGGTCAGATGACTGGGTGGGCGTGGCCAATAACAATAAATAATAAAAATAATAAACAAAGTATAAAAAACAATAGGAGGTAAGGGCCGGTTTAGCTCTGCCTGGTAAGGCCTGTTATTAAGAACACAAAGCCTGCAATTACTGCAGGTTCGAGCCCGGCCCAAGGTTGACTCAGCCTTCCATCCTTTATAAGGTAGGTAAAATGAGGACCCAGATTGTTGGGGGGGCAATAAGTTGACTTTGTAAATATATACAAATAGAATGAGACTATTGCCCTATACATTGTAAGCCGCCCTGAGTCTTCGGAGAAGGGCGGGGTATAAATGTAAAAAAAAACAAAACAAAAAAAAAAAACAACAATAGGAGGTATCAAAAACCAACTTTCACACTTTACACACACACAACACAACACAACACAACACAACTGACTCACACACAATGTAAAAGCAGCTGCACTTCACACTTCACACAGCCATAAAAAGCTCAAAAACCAACTTTCACACTTTACACATACACAACTCACACACACACACACACACACAAATGCCACATACAGCTTTCTGAGATTTTGTGTGTTTGTGTAGTTAGAGTGAAACACTACAGAAACACACCAAATCTCAGCTGCACAAATATTTTATTTTATTATTTTATTTTATTTTATTTTATTGTGGACTTCAAATCCCAGAGTTCCTCAGCCAGCAAAGCAGGAAGTCAAAGCAAGCTTTTTTTTTTCTTCAGTAGCTGAAGAAAGCATGGTGTTACCAGCCTGAAAGAGCAGTAATTATAGGTAAGGGAGGAGGAGGAATTGGCTGGGCATGGGTGGGGGCTCTTGTAAGTGGGGGCTGTTAAAAAGTGAGTTTAAAAGCCTGTGAGGATCAGGAAACTCCTCTGGGATTGCCAGAGGAAGCTTTTAAAACCTCGGTTTTTTTCTTGTTTTTTTTCCCTTCGGCTGAAGAGGGTTTTTAAAAAAATTTTTTTAAAGGGTTTTGATGATCTCTGCTCAGCCCCACGATCATCAGAGGTTTTGTTTTTTTACTTTTAAAGGCATGTTTCGGCTGAAGAAAAACTTTTAAAAGTAAAGAAAAAACTCTGCTGATGGTGCGGCTCAGCAGAGGCAGGGGGGGCGGGGCCAGGAATTTTTGCTACCGGTCCTCCGAACCAGCAGCTGCCATTGCTACCTAATTGGGGGAGCCGGTGCGAACTGGGAGCATTTCACCCCTGGAGGGGAGGGATGGGCATTGCCAGCTAGGGGTGGCATTTGGGGGTTCGCTGAACCCTGGCGATCCTTGGCCAGAGGATCGCCTAAACCCTGCTGAACCCCCAGTATCTCACCCCTGCATCTACTGTATAAAAACGAAAGAAATTGATGTTAATTTCTAACAGCTCTCCTTCAGAGCACCAACGATTGTTTTTCTCTTTCAGGCTGCACTGATGCAGCTGTTCTAGAGGTGGGTGAATAGTTTCCTGGAAGAAGGAGGTATTTTCAGTGTCCCAGAGGTCAACATATTATGTTAATTAATGTATTCCTATTGGTATATAATTTTGATTCATGAGGACATGCACTGTGAAATTTTGGAAAATTATAATTAACATTAGGATTCATAGGTTGGCCTAGAAAATGCTAAATTATACTGTATAGGTTTTTATTCAACTGGAACAGCCTGAATTCTGGAGTTATGTGAATTGCACCATTGGAGGTTCTCAAGCAAAGGTTGGAGCACTAGGCTTCTTGGATGATGTGAGAATTCCTGTGCAGAGGGTTCCAACCGTATATCTGTATGGTTCCTGTCCACTTCTACAAGATGGCGATATAGACACTACCATCAGGAGCAGTGATAGTGCAGTGGTTAGAAGACAATATTGCAGGCTAATTTTGCTGACTGCCAGCAGTTTGATTCTCACCAGCTCAAGGCTGACTCAGCCTTCCATCCTTCTGAGGTTGGTAGCAATAGCACTTCAGTGGTGGGTTTCAAATTTTTTTACTACCGGTTCTGTGGGTGTGGCTTGGTGGGCGTGGCATAGCTTGGTGGGTGTGGCTCGGTGGACGTGGCATGGGAAGGATACTGTAAAATCTCCATTCCCACCTCATTCCAGGGGAAGAATACTGCAAAATCTCCATTCCCTCCCCAATCCAGGGGAAGGTTATTGCAAAATCCCCATTTCCTCCTGATCAGCTGGGATTCAGGAAGCAGAGAATAGATGGGGGCGGGGCCAGTCAGAATTTTTACCACCGGTTCTCCAAACTACTCAAAAAGTCTCTACCGGTTCTCCAGAACTGGTCAGATCCTGCTGAAACCCACCTCTGTAGCACTTAGACTTATATACCGCTTTATAGCGCTTTACAGCCCTCTCTAAGTGGTTTACAGAGTCAGCATCTTGCCCCCAACAATCTGAAAGTCTGTAGAGATTCTCAGCCATCCAGGCAATGGTTGTCCCAAAGGTGTTTTTTACTGACCTTGGAAGGATGGAAGGCCGAGTCAACCTTGAGCCGGTGAGACTCGAACTGCCGAACTGCTGACAGCTGGCAATCAGCAGAAGTAGCCTGCAGTACAGCATTTCTAATGACTGTGTGCCACCACGGCTCTTACGGTAAAATGAGGATCCAGATTGTTGGGGGCAAATATGATGAATCGGTAAACTGCTTAGAGAGTTCACAGTACAAGCACTGTGAAGCGGTATATAAGTCTAAGTGCAATTGCTTAGGGCCTCTGGTGGCTCAGACTGCTAAGACAGTCTGTTATTAACACAGCTGCTTGCAATTACTGCAGGTTCAAGTCCCACCAGGCCCAAGGTTGACTCAGCCTTCCATCCTTTATAAGGTAGGTAAAATGAGGACCCAGATTGTTGGGGGCAATAAGTTGACTTTGTATATAATATACCAATGGATGAAGACTATTGCTAACATAGTGTAAGCCGCCCTGAGTCTTCGGAGAAGGGCGGGATATAAATGAAAAATAATAATAATAATTTAAAAAATGCTATGTAGTTTGCCTGTTCAGAAAGTAATTTTAGATTTAACCACTTCTGCTGATTCATTGTGGAATTATTTCTGTTCCTTTCATTTCTTTTCAAAAAAGATTTATTAGAGCTATATTAGTAATATAAAGTAGCTGTCCGTCATTTAAAATGGCTTGGTTCCTACAACGTGTCAAATCCTAAACCTAGACTAACAAAGACCAGTTCCTACACTTATATACTCCAAACTATTGTGCTTTATTGTGGCATAAGGTGATGGCTTGGTTTACATAACAATAAGATAAGAGCTGGCTTCTCCCAAACTATTCAATTCCATTTTAGTTGATTCTGGAGAAAAATGTACTTGACTTCAATGACATACTTGTTATAAGATGCCTGAATACTCAATGCAATATTGGAGCAGAAGACACTTATTGATGGCAGACATCACCTGGATTTTGGGAGAAGGGGTCTCTTTGATAGAGACAAAGTTGAAAAGACCAACAATCCACTGTGAAAAAGTCATAGCTGAGTTACAGAAGATGTTATTCCCTGCAGGATGTGACCCTTAGTCAACCCGGCTAAGAGTTCTGGGAATCAAAGTCCAATTAATTAAGAGAACACCTTAAGTAACCATCAGGTATTGTAGAGAACCGCTTCTAGGGAATACTTAATTGTTATATGTGCCCAGATTGAAATATCCGTGTTTGCTTTAGGGAGGGTGTTAGTAGAAGAGTACAAATGCAAAGCATTTGTTTAAATGTTAAACTCCTAACCTCAAATAATTAACAAAACGTTAGACAATAAGTCTTAATATTTACCCACAGGGGCTTAAAGGTGAAACATTGGGAGGTAAAACATTGATACTTCAGATGGGAGTATTCTTAAAATCAGGAAAATGTGGCTATGAATCTTATCTTTTTGGAGGCAAACTCAAATTCAACTGTTGGCCATTTCATGGACACATCCATGTAGTTTCGTTGACAGGAAGATGGGCTATTGCCTGTATATAATTTTTAATTTTTTCCCCTCTTAATGCTGGCTTGCAAACATTTTCAAAATGTTTGAGGAATCAGAATCAGAGCAACAAAGGTGATTAGGGGACTGGAGGCTAAAACACATGAAGAACGGTTGCAGGAATTGGGTATGTCTAGTTTAATGAAAAGAAGGACTGGGGAGACGTGATAGCAGTGTTCCAATATCTCAGGGGTTACCACAAAGAAGAGGGAGTCAAGCTATTCTCCTAAGCACCTGAGGGTAGAACAAGAAGCAATGGGTGGAAACTAATCAAGGAGAGAAGCAACTTAGAACTAAGGAGAAATTTCCTGACAATCAATCAGTGGAACAACTTGCCTGCAGAAGTTGTAAATGCTCCAACACTGGAAATTTTTAAGAAAATGTTGGATAGCCATTTGTCTGAAATGGTGTAGGGTTTCCTGCCTCGGCAGGGGGTTGGACTAGAAGACCTCCAAGGTCCCTTCCAACTCTGATATTATTATTATTATTAGGTCCCCGAGTGAACCATTGGTATCCTATCAGTGTGGTTTGGCTGAAAACTGGAAGTACTGATAAATGTCTCTTTGTTTTTGGAAAAATCATTGTAAAACATGGTTGCCTGACCATAGGGTGCGGCAAATGGCCGTAAAAGTGGCCTGGTTGACAAGTGCCAAAAGTTTAGTCACATGACCTGGGGGAGGGGAAATGACCATTGGAACTTTGAATCTGGTCATAAGTTACCCCCCTGGTAGATCCAGCCTAACTTCAAAAGATCACAATGACTAGCAATAAGTGGAGGACTAACTGATTTAATAACGAAGCAGAACTTAACATAACCAAAAGGTCTGAATGTCAGCCATGTGGAAGGAAGGAAGGAAGGAAGGAAGGAAGGAAGGAAGGAAGGAAGGAAGGAAGGAAGGAAGGAAGGAAGGAAGGAAGGGGACATACAGCAAGATGTTTTCAACTGTTTTATTGTTTTTGGAGAGAAGGCATTCTGTGCAGTTACTCAACAACCTTCTTGAGGATCCCATAATATCCACATGTGGTGGACCTGCCCTAGGATTAAGAAATTTTGGGGGAAGATTAAAAAACTGGCTGGATGAAATAACAGGGCAGAAAATAGGGGAAAAAACCAGAACTATTCCTATTGGGCATTCTGGAAGGGAAAATGGAAAAAAATATACAATATATCACATTACACATGTTGACGGCATGTAGAATTGTGATAGCACAGAATTGGAAACATCCAAATATCCCACCGGATCAAATTATAATAAATATATATATATGAATGTGGAGAAATGGATAGATTATCGATGGAAATGAAGGAGAGGGAAGATACTGAGTACTATCGAATATGGAATAGATGGTATTCCTGGCTGGAGAGTAAGCATAAAACTTAAGGGAGATTTTTGTCATGAGACTGAATTCTGAATAGAGGTTAACATAATGTAAATAAGAATGTTGGTTTATAGAGATACTTAGAAGTAGAATCTGTATATAGGGGTTAAATAGGATAAGAGATGTAGGAAAAGCTGTTATGAGTAATGTAATTTTGATGCCTTTGTCTTTGTGCGTTTTTTGTGTGTGTGTATTGTGGTTTTTTTGTTTATTGTGTATTTTACATTTTGGAAATTCAATAAATATTATTTTTTAAAAAAAGAAAAAAAATATCCTGAAAGGTTGCAGCAAGGGGGCGAAGTTCTGAGAAAAATGCATGCTTTTTTGAAAAACTTACCTGGGACTCCAAAATTTTGGAGTGAATTAATTTGAGCCTTACATGCCATTTGAATGTAATGGGACTTTGAAACATGGCAGAACTGAGAAAAAATCCTTATGCAGTAGGGAGCAGAGAACTAAAACTGCAAACAGTAAGACATAGTGAGACTGAAATCTGGAAGGTTAGATAAAGGAGACTGACCAAACCTGGGTTTTCGTTTTTGTTTAAAAAGGAGAGAATATTTGTAGCTTGGGATTCACCTGTAGAATTTGTAGCGCGCTCTGAGCTTGGCTTCTTACAGATGTTCTTACAGATGTTTCATTACCGATGTTTCATTACCCAGCTTGGTGACATCGTAGGATTTCAGTGAACAAGAAGGTCATAAAATCAGGCACAGTCATGTGATGATTGTCATGAATGACAACTGTAATTGCAGGCTCAGTTACAGTCGTAAAATCAAGGACTACCTATAATCAAGGGACACAGTGGCTTAATGGATAAGACACTGAGCTTGTCGATCGAAAGGTTGGCAGTTCAGCAGTTCGAATCCGTAGTGCCGCGTAACGGGGTAAGCTCCCGTTACTTGTCCCAGCTTCTGCCAACCTAGCAGTTCGAAAGCACGTAAAAAATGCAAGTAGAAAAATAGGGACCACCTTT
Organism: Ahaetulla prasina; assembly: GCF_028640845.1. NCBI lineage: Eukaryota > Metazoa > Chordata > Lepidosauria > Squamata > Colubridae > Ahaetulla > Ahaetulla prasina. The sequence continues at coordinate 104,041,644 of NC_080544.1, forward strand.
GGTGGAAATGTAACAGTGTTCCATGAGCCTTTGGTGTTGAGTCATGCCGGCCACATGACCACGGAGATGTCTTTGGACAGCGCTGGCTCTTCAACTTTGAAACGGAGATGAGCACCGCCCCCTTGAGTCGGGAACAACTAGGACATATGTGCGAGGGGAACCTTTACCTATTTACCTATTTAGTGGGAGATCTTGTTATCACTGGTCATTCCCATCCCCCTTTTTTAAATGGGACAGTGTAATATCGGTCCAAAACATTCTAAGATAATCATTTGAGATCAGATTTCATGATAATAGATATTCACCCTTGCTAGGATTAAAATTAATGTTTTGCCACACATAACAAACCATCTGGAGTAAAGAACCTCCTGTCTTTATTTGAAGCTTACTTACTAGAGTCGGGAACAACTAGCACGTATGTGCGAGGGGAACCTTTAGCTGTAATTGGGACAGCACTATTGGTTAAGATAGCATCAGTAAACTAAAAAGACAATCAAATATGGTGCAGCAGCTACCTATAGAATCATTGGTGAATGAAAACAAAAGGTCAGATTCATGGATTTTTTTGGGGGGGGAGGGGAGTTTTGTAGAAATCTGAAGAAGTCTAATATTAAAGTCTTTTAAGCACCGTAGAATTGTGTTAAATATTGGAGATGTAGGTTAATCACACAACTCCACCTTGTGGTGAAGATACTGAATATGTACAGTATCTGGGACCAAAAAAACATCTGGGAATGTTCTTCAAGATTTCTTTCTTTCTTTCTTTCTTTCTTTCTTTCTTTCTTTCTTTCTTTCTTTCTTTCTTTCTTTCTTTCTTTATATATTTTATTTGTCACAACAGTATATATAAGCATAAGCATGAAAAACTATACTATATAAAGCATATATATATTCATAAGTATGTAATAACTATATGAAATTGGATACTATCAAAGGGAACGTTAGGACAGGTACGGTAGGCACATTGGTGCTCTTATGCACACCCCTGACAGACCTCTTAGGAATGGGGTGAGGTCAATAGTAGATAGTTGGTTAAAGCTGCTTTGTCAATTGTTTGAACTAAAAGTTAAACCTTATGGAAATCACAGGCTTTTGGCTCGTGTAACAGTGCGGAATTCACTCTCTGGATTCCCAACCACAAATCATGATGATGTGATTGATTTGAATGGCTTTCAACCAAGGCTGTCTTAACGCATGGGCTTGATGGGCACTTGCCCATGGACCCACGCGCATAGGGGCCCCATACTAATCTGTGTATGTTAACCCTTCAATGCACTTTGTATCATATCAATACAGCAACATATTGATAACATGTTGCTGCATTTTTTATTAATACTAACATGCAAATATATGTTTAATTTTATCAACTATTTACATTTTTATTCCTGTCAACCCAGCTAAGAGTTCTGGGAATGAATATGAGCAACTACGTGCTAGATGGAAGGAAGATCAGAAAATTGGTATAGAGCAGAACGAGGGAAATTTGGTAAAGCAAATTAGAAATCAGTCTCAGGAGCATATAAAGAGATTGTATAATGTGTTACTTGAAATAGATTCTGAAAGGGATTTGGTAAAGGATTGTATGATAAAGTGGGCACAAAATTTTCAGGAGCCAATATTATTGGAAACTTGGGAAAAAATTTGGGTTAGAAATGTTAAATTCACGCAGGCACAGAATCTGAGGGAAAACTTTTATAAAATGTTTTATAGATGGCATTTAGATCCTAAAAAATTATCGTGAATGTATCCAGATATGCAAGCAAAATGTTGGAGATGTAATTGTGATGACGCTACATATTTTCACATTTGATGGACTTGTAAGGATATAAAGGCCTTTTGGATAAAAATTTGGTGGATTTTACAAAATGTTTTGAAAAAGAAGATAATGTTCCTGCCGCAATTTTTTCTGTTGGGAATTATTACGGACTCTACAGTAATTGAGACTAAATTGATTTTAAATTTAATAACAGCAGCAAGATTACTAATAGGACAATACTGGAAGAAAAAAGAAGTACCTACAATAGAAGAATGGATATTGAAAGTTGCCAATTTGGCTGAGATGGCGAAGATATCAGCCTTTTTGAAAGACAATACGCAAGAAAGATACTTAAAGGAATGGAAAAAATGGATTGACTATATTCAACGTAGATATCAGACTAAGAGTTATCAGACTGTTTTTGAATGATTATGATGTATTATTTTTGATTGTTTTCGGGGGAAGTTAGGAATTGATGATTGTAGGGTATAATTAAGTTGGGACGAAATTTTTAGCATATGTTTGTTTTATTTTTAACTATACCTTGTGCTCGTTCCGGGAAGTCGGGGAGGGGTTGTGAAGGAGGGGAGGGGGGCGGAAAGGGGGAAAAATTTTTCTGTAAAACTTTTTGAATAAAAAAAAAAAGAGTTCTGGGAATCAAAGTCCAACTTATCTAAGGAACACCTTTGTTGTTGTTGTTAGTTGCGAAGTCGTGTCCGACCCATCGTGACCCCATGGACAATGTTCCTCCAGGCCTTCCTATCCTCTACCATCCTCTGGAGTCCATTTAAGCTCACACCGACTGCTTCAGTGACTCCATCCAGCCACCTCATTCTCTGCTGTCTCTTTCTTCTTTTGCCCTCAATCTTTCCCAGCATTAGGCTCTTCTCCAGTGAGTCCTTCCTTCTCATTAGGTGGCCAAAGTATTTGAGTTTCATCTTCAGGATCTGGCCTTCTAAAGAGCAGTCAGGGTCGATCTCCTCTAGGACTGACCGGTTGGATTGCCTTGCAGTCCAAGGGACTCGCAAGAGTCTTCTCCAGCACCATAGTTCAAAGGCCTCAATTCTTTGGCGCTCAGCCTTTCTTATGGTCCAAAGGAAACACCTTAAGTAACCATAAAGTAATCTAGGGAATACTTTATTATAGTATGGAACAATCTGAAATATCACTGTTTGTTTTGAGGAGGAAGTCAGTAGAAGTTTACAAACACAAAGCATTTGTTTAACGACATGGGAAGCAGCCCTCCTTTGCAAACAGCTCCCTTCTTCCTTCTTTCCAAAGGCTGTTGAAGGCCTTTGATGTGTACTGCACATTGCTTGAGCTAATTCTGAACACTGAAACTATTTACTAAGTGTGCCCAACTGTTAATCTCCTCATTGTTCCCACCACCCATCTCCTTCCACTATGACTGTATGACTGTAACTTTGTTGTTTGTATCCTTATGATTTATACTGATATTAATTGTTTCCTGATCGCTTATTTGTACCCTATGACTATCATTAAGTCTTGTACCTTATGATTCTTGATGAACATATTTTTTTCTTTTATGTACACTGAGAGCGTATGCACCAAAGACAAATTCCTTGTGTGTCCAATCACACTTGGCCAATAAAGAATTCTATTCTATTCTATTCTATTCTACTCTATTCTCAAGAGCATATGACTTGGCTGAGTGAGGATTGGCTTCCTGCTCAGGCTCCTGAACATCCAAAAAGGCATGTTTGCACAAAGGATGATCAGCGCTCACCTGTCCCACTGTTTTCCTTCTCCTTTGGGGGTGTCTCTGTGAAAGGGTGGAATATAAACGCAGCATCGAAGCTGATATAAAACAATGCCTCCAATGTTAATAGAGGTCATGACGGGCAAAAAACCCGGAGAGGTGGAGAGGCAGCCAAACCGTCTGTATCCCTATTAAGAATGAAATTAAAAGGATCATTTTGGAAATGTTTTCAGAATCAGAGAAGATAGCAAGCTATGCTGAGAGAGCCGGGTTCTGATAGAGCTTTGTCGATCTATATGTACTTTGAAACCAACAGCTGATATTTATTCTTCTAGTGCACGGCAGCCCTCACCTTCAAACTTCAACCTGTGAGGCAATGATTAGAAATGTATAACTTGGCAGGGAAATTTTCATCTACAGTCATTTCCCTGCCGAGTAGTTTTTTCCCCCCTAGTCTTGTGATCCATCCCGCATTGACACAGAGGATCAGATAAAGTGGGTTTTGCTGAAGAATAAAATGGGGAGGCAACCAATTTTGCTCCAATCCTATCCTGGAATAGTATGAAGTGCGTCCAGAGGAACAAATGGCCTTGACGTTTCTAGACCCTCAGAAGGCCTTTGACAACCCAATTCCCGTAATTGCTCTTTGTATGTTTTATCCTCCAGCCCCCTAATCATCTGTGTTGCCCTTTTCTGCACTCTTTCTTGAGTCTCAATATCTTTTTTTATATTGTGGTGACCAGAACTGGACACAGTATTCCAAGTGTGGTCTTACTAAGGCTCTGTGAGACGAGACGATGCTTTGTAGGGCGAGATGGCACAGAACTGGCACGGTTGCTCTTCTGTAGTGCTGGCTTGGGTGGTGCCACCCTGGAGGAGAAGCCAATGCCAGGAAAGCTGGAACTTCAGAGGAGAAGCGAAGTCTGCACCATGTGTTGTGTCTTGCCCGCCCTCAGAGCAGCCGGGGCCTTCTTACCTGCTCCCGCACACTGAGGAATGTATGCCTCCCGGTCCCAGTCCTGGCTCCATGCCCACACAAACTGCAGAAGGAGAATCTCCCTGCCCCAGCCCTGACTCCATGCCCAGGCAAACGGAGCAGCTAGACCCCTCCCCCTCCTCCACAGCAGGTGAGCCTGAGGAGGGTTTATTACCAACAGCTGATTGGTGTGACCCTCGCATCAGAAGATTGGAGAGGCGGAGGCTACAGAGGGAAGGGAGGGGCAGGCCTTAATGAGTGCTGAGTCATGGAGCCACACCCCATGGCCTATATAAAGGATCTACTTTCTGGCAGTCTCTGAGTCAGGCAAAAGTCAAACTTATCTTGCTGAAGTCACTTACTGGTCTCCTGCCTGCTCTGAGGACTTTGCTAGGACTTTGGGCAGAGCTGCAGAGGCACGCCTGATTCGGATTTCCCGGACCCAGCCGTCAGCGGAGGAGTGGGACACGACACCGTGCAAACCATGCTGTGGGAATACCTTGCAAGGGAGAGATGGCCCGAAAAATAGATGTCATGTTATGTGGCAATTACCTTAGGAGTTGAAGGGAAGAGATGCTGCCTAAGGAACAATCAGATAAAAAGGGAGGAGCCTTTCAGAGGTATATCAGGGAGAGAAAGAAGTTTAGAAAGCAGCTCAGGGGTAAAATCCAGTAGGTTCTGACCAGTGGTGGGATTCAAATAATTTAACAACTGGTTCTCTGCTCTAGTTATTTCTTCCAACAACCAGTTCATCAAACTGCTCAGGAAGTTAACAACTGGTTCTCCCGAAGTGGTGCGAACTGGCTGAATCCCATCACTGGTTCTGACAAGTTCTGGAGAACCGGTAGCGGAAATTTTGAGTAGTTCAGAAAACCGGCAAATACCACCTCTGGCTGGCCCCAGAGTGGGGTGGGAATGGAGATTTTGCAGTATCCTTCCCCCAGGAGTGGGGAGGGAATGGAGATTTCCCCCATTTCCAACTCTACTTATTTTTATTTATTTATTTGTCGAGTATGTATTAGTTAATATATATAAGTATAAGCATGAATTGAATACATAAAATTAATACAATTAAAGGGAACATTAGGACAGGGACGGTAGGCATGCTGGTGCTCTTATGAAGTAGCAGGTCTAAGGTTAAAATTTTGTAGATTTTGGGATGAAACCACAGAGTCAAGTAGTGCATTCCAGGCATTGACCCAGTAGTGGGTTACTACCGGTTCTCCCCAGTTCGCAAGAACTGGTAGTAAACATTTTGAGTAGTTCGGAGAACCGGTAGTAAAAATTCTGCCTGGCCCCGCCCCCAATCTCTTGCTGCCTCCCGGCTCCCAGCTGATCAGCTAGAAGGAAAAAATCAAGACTCACTTGTCGTAGAAGAGAAAACAACAACAACAAGACACCGTCCCTTTAAATTGAGAAGCCAAGAAGCCTCCCAACTGATCAGCTCGCTTTAGTTAGTTTTAGTTTTAGGTTGCTTCTCTCTTTGTTGAGTTTCCATCCATTGCTTCTTGTTTTGCCTTCTGGTGCTTTGGAAAATACTTCCCCCCCCTTCTTTCTAGCAGCCCCTTAAAAGACTGTTGCCTATCACACTCTTAGGCAAAGCATGTGAGCCATTTCCTCCTTTCAGTGGTCCATGAAAGAGCATCTATAGCAGAGGTCTCTAACCTTGGCCACTTTAAGACTTAAGACAGCAAAGCTGGCTGAGGAATTCTGGGAGTTGAAGTCCATAAGTCTTAAAGTGGCCAAGTTTGGAGACCCCTGATCTATAGTATGTAGATGATAAAGTTGCAAAAAGGTGAACAACATTTTTGCAGAACTATAGATACGTTGAGGCTGGGTGTGACAAGGAATGGCTGGGAGGGGAGGGGCCAGGCGAGGTACCCCTTGACATGAGAGACATTGAGTTGGCCACGCCTGCCCAGTCATATGACCATCAAGCCACGCCCACAAAATAAGCCACGCCCACAGAACCGGTAGTAAAAAAATGTAGAACCCACCCCTGCATTGACCACTCTGTTGCTGAAGTCATATTTTCTGCAATCAAGTTTGGTGCAGTTCACTTTAAGTTTGAATCTATTGTGTGCTCGTGTATTGTTGTGGTTGAAGCTGAAGTAGTCATTGGGTTTCAAATCCCATTGCTTGCGGTTTGCTAGTGGGTGCTCACGCGCTCATGTGATGCTTCTGTGCATGCACAGGAGCATCTGCGCATCTGAGGTAGGTTTCAGCAGGTTCTGACCAGTTCTGGAGAACCGGTAGTGGAAATTTTGAGTAGTTCAGAGAACCGATAGTAAAAATTCTGACTGGCCCCTCCCCCATCTATTCTCTGCCTCCCAAGTCCCAGCTGATCGGGAGGAAATGGGGATTTTGCAGTAACCTTCCCCTGGAGTGGGGTGGGAATGAAGATTTTACAGTATCTTTCCCCTGCCACACCCACCAAGCCACACCCACAGAACTGGTAGTACAAAATTTTGAAACCCACCACTGCTGCGCATGTGCAGAGATGTCCGGGCAGGTGGGCGAAGCCTCCTGCTGCCGCCGCTACTGGTTCTCCTGACCCGGGGCGAACCGGTAACAACCCACCACTGGAATAAAGATCTATAAATGCAACAGAATTTGTTGAATTTTACACGTGATCCCTTTTAAATACACACAATGTCACAAGAGGGGTTTGAATGTTTTGCAGGAATATTTGAAAAGTCTATCAGTTATGCCAATTGCAATGTTTGCTGCCACTCAATCTCTTTCATCATGCCACTTCTTCCATGGAAAAATGAAGAACTTTGCTCTGGAAAATGCAACAGGGTAACAGGTTTTCAGGAACAATTCCAGTTTTAATGTGAGTTCTGTTTCAAAAAGAAATACTGATTCTGAACCCTCTCTCTCTCTCTCTCTCCCCCTCCCTCCCTCCCTCTCTCTCTCTGTCTCTCTCTCGTCCAATTCCATAATTACAGAAATATGGGAGAATGAATGAATGAAGTCAAAGACCTTGGAATTTTCATGTCAAATGATCTAAGTGCCAAAGCCCACTGCAACTACATAGCAAAAAAAACTCTAAGAGTTGTAAACCTAATTTTGCATAGCTTCTTTTCCGAAAACACCACACTACTAACCAGAGCATATAAAACATTTGCAAGACCAATTCTAGAATACAGCTCGCCAGTTTGGAACCCTCACCACATCTCTGACATCAATACAATTGAACGTGTCCAGAAATATTTTACAAGAAGAGTTCTCCATTCCTCTGAAAACAATAAAATACCCTATCCCACCAGACTTGAAATCCTAGGCTTAGAAAACTTGGAACTCCGTCGCCTTCGACAAGACCTAAGCTTAACTCACAGAATCATCTATTGTAATGTCCTTCCTGTTAAAGACTACTTCAGCTTTAATTGCAATAATACTAGAGCAACTAATAGATTTAAACTTAATGTCAACCGCTTTAATCTAGATTGCAGAAAATATGACTTCTGTAACAGAATCATCAGTGCTTGGAATACTTTACCTGACTCTGTGGTCTCTTCCCATAATCCTAAAAGTTTTATCCAAAAACTTTCTACTATTGACCTCACTCCATTCCTAAGAAGACCATAAGGGGCGTGCATAAGTGCACAAACGTGCCTACCATTCCTGTCCTATTGTTTTTTCTTTTCTCCTTCCTATATATATGCTTATACCTCTTTATATTTACCCATATATATATATGTTTATTTACTATATAATCTTTTTGTATGATACCTACATATATTTTTGTGACAAAATAAATAAATAAATAAATAATAAAATAAATAAATAAATAAATAAATAAATAAATAAATAATTTGGCTGTCATTTATACCAGTACTTGGTTCCATTTACCTTCGCTATTGGTTCGGAACAGTGAGTGCATGTGCGCGCTCCCTTCAGTCATCCATGGCACTTCTGCGCATGCACAGAGCATCCATGATGATGGCCGGGTGGGTGGATGGAGCCTCCCGCCGCTGCCACTACCGGTTTGTCCGAACCGGGGCGAACCGGTAGAAACCCACTACTGACTTTATACATCTAACTTAAAGCAAAGATCACAAGAATTAAGGAAGCTTAATTACCAAGATTTATTTACTTCCGTATCAGGAGGATTTCCTAATACGCTCACATATATTAATACTTGCTACGTCTACATTTCCAGATCCTTTTTGGTAATGAAAGAGCTCTAGCATGTTTTCCCTTCCTTTGTTTTCCTGCTCATCCAGAGGGTTTTTGCTCTTGTTTCCTCTGAATTAAAGCTATCAGCGTTGTACATCACTCTTCGTTTAGGAAGTTTCAGCCTTTGGCCGTGAAGGCAGCTCAAGGCCAGGGATTTTTACTATAGCGTCTCCTGGACATTGGTCTGATTGTTGAGTGAGACCAGCTTCCTGTTCTGGAGAAGCAACAGTAGGGCCAGAGGTTGGATTGGGCTCCTGCCCTTCCGGTAATGGATGTTCGCTCGAAGGAGGGTGGATGATCACTTTGCCCACGGGTTTCTTTTGCTCTGATTGTGTCTCTTGGATGCCAGCTGTGGGTTGAGGCTGGTGTGGCTTCTGGACTTCCTGATCCTGTCCACGATGTTTGTGGTGGTGGGGACGAGAGGGGCGATGATGGTGTCGACTCTCTTCATGGCGATCTCTGGGTCTTTCCCCATCGTCCTGATGCTCCTCCTGCCCAGGTCTAGATGTGGATTGTGGAATCTGTTCACCTGTTCCTGGTGGCTAATAAGAGATACAGCAAAGTGGCTGAGGGGGTTAATAGGCTCATGCTTACCTATTTGGTGAAATGTTCGAGACAATTGGCGTTCGCAACTTCTGCTCTCTGGGATGCAGCGTTGGGCAGACAGGGAAGATCTTTCCACCTGTACTTCCTCACAGGTAGATCTTAATTACGGTCAGACTTAATGGGTAAACCCAGTGGTGGGATCCAAATAATTTAACAACCGGTTCTCTGCCCTAATGATTTCTTCCAACAACCAGTTCACCAAACTGTTCAGAAAGTTAACAACCGGTTCTCCCGAAGTGGTGCAAACTGGCTGAATCCCACCACTGGGTAAACCTATTAATGGGTGAGCTAATTCTACTTTGTTGTAAGTCTACATGGCCAGAATTAAAAGAATCCCACGATCTTTTATATGGAGAATATTTGTAACTCAGGGTTGAAATGAGGGATCCTTGGTGCTCTCTGAGCTTGGTTGTTTTCTTGCAGACGTTTCATTACCCAAACTGGGTAACATCATCAGTGCTGGTGATGTAGTGATGTACTAGCATTGATGGTTTTACCTAGTTTCGGTAATGAATCTGAACAGAAATCAACTAAACTCAGAGAGTACTGAAACCACTGGCTTCCTGTGGTTTTCCGGGTGCGCTTCAAGATTTTGGTTACCACCTTTAAAGCGCTCCATGGCTTAGGACCCGGGTACTTACGAGACCGCCTGCTGTTACCTTATGCCTCCCACCAACCCGTACGCTCTCACAGAGAGGGTCTCCTCAGGGTGCCGTCCGCCAAACAGTGTCGGCTGGCGGCCCCCAGGAACAGGGCCTTCTCTGTGGGGGCACCGACGCTCTGGAACGAACTTCCCCCTGGCTTACGTCAAGTGCCTGATCTTCGGACCTTCTGTCGTGAGCTCAAAACACACCTATTTATTCAAGCGGGACTAGCATAATAGTGTCAAATTTTAATTTGGGTTTTTATTAATATTTCTAAAATTTTAAAACTAAATTTTAATATTCAGCCTTTTTGTAATTTGCTAGGTTTTAAATGTTTTAACTTGTATATATTTCGTGTTTTATCTTGGCTGTACACCGCCCTGAGTCCTTCGGGAGAAGGGCGGTATAAAAATTTAATAAAATAAATAAATAAATAAATAAGGCTCCTCAGGATCTTTTCCACATAAAATTACAGTTACCTATGAACTTGTTTGTGTTCTTATGAATGTTGTTCAATTGTTTCCATTTCTTTTGATTTCTTTAATTGTATGTTATTTTAAGAGTTATAAACTGACTCATTCCACAAGCTTTAGGCAACAGCATTATTAAAAGTAATTAATTGACAATAACTTTATTAAGTTGATTTTTCTCTGTCTGCTTAATCCAGCCAGTCAATGAGTTTTAAAAATAAATTGTTCCACAACCCAGGTATGAATGTTTTCTGCAGATGATAGGTGACTGAGGAACATTTAGAGGGGTTTTAAATTGATTTTAATATTTATATTTTATATTTATATTTCGATTTTTAATTATCTGGGCGTTAGAATAAGTTTTTTAAGGATTATTTTAATTTGTATATTGATGTTTTATATGCCTGTGAACCGCCCTGAGTCCTTTGGGAGATAGGGCGGTATATAAATTCGAATAATAAATAAATAAATAAATAAATAAATAAATAAACTTACCGGGCGTGGGAAGAAATCACATTTCACAGTGACAAATTTCTTTTTTTCTACTTCATCTTTCATCACAGAACCTTTGCATAGACCTCTTTCCTAGAGCAAAAGAGAAAATTTTCATGAATAACAACAAAACAAAACAAAACAAAATTAACTGCTCAGGTATTTCTACTATGCTGTGGGACAGCATTGTAAAATGTTCTTTCCGTATCCTATATCAAAAGGCCTTTTCCTTAGTCTCTATGGTTGGCATGTCATTTCTTTTCCTCAAAATGACCATTTCTGTGGTCCATTTATGTATGTACTTCTTTATTAAATTTAGAAAGCACTCATCTGCTTCACAGATTGACTCTGGGCAGCATGCTGATGATACTGGATCACAAAATAACTGAAAAACTCACCCAGCAATTCCATCTAGATATTGAACAAGAGTGTTTCTATATACATGTGTAAAACTGGAAACAGAATGTTCTAGGAAATTCCAGAATGTTCCGTTTTCCTTTCAGATCGCAGCAATCCAACCATTTTATGAATATTTTTTCTGGAAGTAGATCTTCCAGAATAGGCAATCCATTTTGGTGTTCCAGATCAGAATTTTATTATTTTAATGATTATGGAATGAAATGGAATTAATCTTATGGTCCATAGGTTGGGCTGAAAATATAAAAAACAAACACTAAACTTGAATTCCGAATACCATTCCTCTTGAGTTGTTAAAAATTGCACAGACACTTATCTGAGATGATTTAGTGGTCCTTCTAAGAACAGACTTTGGTTTGGACTTGGAAAACCACCAATGTCCATTCCAACCCTATGATTCTGTGCTTGCTGCCCATCTCTGTAAGAATACATATAAAATATGTCAACAGGTTGAATGATAAAAGCAAGATCTGAAAGTAACTTTAGATGTTAACCTATTTTACCACTTCTATGTGGAATTTCTCTCTCTCTCTCTCTAATATACCACCTATTGTATTATTATTATTATTATTATTATTATTATTATTATTATTATTATTATTATTATTATTATTATTATTTTATTGTTTTGCAAGTACACTGATAACTTATGTAACAGGGACAAATTATTCGTGTGTCTAATCACACTTGGCCAAATAAAGTATTCTATTCTATTCTATTCTATTCTATTCCATTCCATTCCATTCCACTCCACTCCACTCCACTCCACTCCACTCCACTCCATTCCATTCCATTCCTGTTCTGATGACTCTGGCAACTTATAATAGAATAGAAACATAGGCATAAAACATTAAAAATCTTCTATTTGTCTTTTGATAGATTTACAGGTAGTCCAATCATTTGTTTAGTGACCATTTGAAGTTAGGGCATTGAAAAAAAAAAGTCTTACAGCTGTTGCATCCTTTGCGTGATCTTTTGTGACCTTGTGACAAGCAAATTCCAATTCATTTAACAAGTGTGTTGCTAACTTAACAACTGCAGTGATTCACTTACGTAATGTGGCATGAAAAGTCATACAATGGAACAAAACTCACCTAACAACTGTCTCACTTAGGAATTGAGTAAATTTTGGGGTCAATGACTATCCATATTATAACTAATTTTAGCATCTGCCTCCCAATTGTTCTTCACTCAGAATAGGTAGTTTCCTTCGGAATACTAACTTCAGATTTGGAAAACCCAACTCCTGTGTTCACTTAAGAATTTATGTCCAAACTAAAGAGCTTTTGTGTGAGTTTTCCTTTCTTTTAGTTTTGTGTCCCTTGGGTCTTTAAGAGTCCACAACTGTAGTGTGGAGTGATAAAAAAAAGAAAGAAACTATGAAGGTGCAAGGTGTGAATGTCAGTGGAGAAAGAAAGGGTGTTGAGTTGGAAAGCTGAAGGAGAAGGCAGTGGTGCATAAATCTGAACATAAATGGTTTGGTGGAGCCTAACAGCTCCACTAATAATATATAATAATAGAAGGGACGCGGTAGTTCAGTGGCTAAGATGCTGAGCCTGTTGATCAAAAGGTCGGCTGTTCAGCGGTTCGAATCCCTAATGCCACGTAAACAGGATGAGCCCCCGTTACTTGTCCCAGCTTCTGCCAACCTAGCAGTTCAAAAGCACGTAAAAAATGCAAGTAAAAAAATAGGGACCGCCTTTGATGGGAAGGTAACAACGTTCCATGCACCTTTGGCGTTTAGTCATGCCGGCCAGATGACCACGGAGACGTCTTCAGACAGCGCTGGCTCTTCGGCTTAGAAACGGAGATGAGCACTGCCCCCTAGAGTCGGGAACGACTAGCACATATGTGCGAGGGGAACCTTTACCTTTAGCAACTTTACAAGCCTTCCAAAGACACAAACCAGCTACAGCTAGTCACAAGCGAGTAATTCCCCCCCCCTTACAAAGGCTGAGAGATTGAGAAGCAAATGAGAATAAGATAGCTATAACGCTAGCAATGGCACCCGGGAGTAATACCATATGCGTATTGGGAGGAGTGGGTTGGGAAAACATAGCATCAAGTGTGGTTTGAACGACAATTGAGCCCTGCATAAAGAAATAGAATTTGCAGTCCCTAAAGTCAGAGAAGGAATTGTATTACTACTACCTTTAGTGTTAAGAAACATGGATGATTAGGAACACAGTGGAACATTGAAATTTGTAACCTTGTAGAGTGCTGTAAATGATGTCCTTATCACTTATAAAAAAAAGCATAGCAGATAGCTTAAATCCGTCGTGAGCTTAAAACACACCTATTTATTCAAGTGGGACTGGCATAATAGTGTCAAATTTTAATTTGGGGTTTTATTAATATTTTTAAAATTTTAAAACTAAATTTTAATATTCAGCCTTTTTGTAATTTGCTAGGTTTTAAATGTTTTAACTTGTATATATTTCGTGTTTTATCTTGGCTGTGCACCGCCCTGGGTCCTTCGGGAGAAGGGCGGTATAAAAATTTAATAAAATAAATAAATAAATAAATAAATGAATAGTGTATAAATCTGAATATAATATGCTTAACATATTAGGGGGTTGTTATTTGTACAATAAATCTACCTCTTGTTAATCTGTCAGAAGAAGCATTCAGCCTCCCACAATGCAACGGCCAAACTCATAAACTATAAAGGTAAAGGTAAAGGTTCCCCTCGCACATACGTGCTAGTCGTTGCCGACTCTAGGGGCCGGTGCTCATCTCCGTTTCTAAGCCAAAGAGCCAGCGCTGTCCGAAGACGTCTCCGTGGTCATGTGACCGGCATGACTCAACGCCAAAGGCGCACGGAATGCTGTTACCTTCCCACCAAAGGTGGTCCCTATTTTTTCTACTTGCATTTTTACGTGCTTTCGAAACTGCTAGGTTGGCTGAAGCTGGGACAAGTAACGGGAGCTCACCCTGTTACACGGCAGCACTAGGGATTCGAATCGCTGAGCTGCCGACCTTTCGATCAACAAGCTCAACGTCCTAGCTCCTGAGCCACTGCGTCCCTGTTTTATTCATAAACTATAGCATGGCATAATTTGATGGATTTATACAACGAACTAAGATCATTTCTGTGTTCCCACAGATTATCCAACCCCATTTTAAGCCAATCTAAATGCTATATAAAAGCAGCCATTGAGTCCGGCCGGCACTGATGAATAAAGAACATGATGTGAGCTGTTGAAAATGTGGTTCTTCAGAAAGAACGCATTGAGCCATAATGGCAAGATTGGTTTTATGCACAATGAGCGAATACTTACTGCGGTTTCAACTGGGAGGAGGGAGCACTGAGTGATGTCAGACACAGGTGGACTTTTGCGACAGGAAGTCTCCTGCATGAGGTATTCCACAAAGTAGGAAGGACCAATGACCCACTATAAAAAAATCATAGACAAGGAATTAGAGTGGGCCACATTGTCTGCAGGAAGACAATGTGTCCTCCTAATCTTAGGTACCCTGCCAATCTTTATTTTTTTTTTATTTATTTATTTTGTCAACTACATATCAAACAACATACATACATATAAGCATGAATTGAATACATAAAATGAATACAATTAAAGGTAACATTAGGACAGGGATGGTAGGCACACTGGTGCTCTTATGCACGCCCCTTACAGACCTCTTAGGAATGCGGGGAGGTCAACAATAGACACTCTTAGGTTAAAGTTTTGGGGATTTTGGGATGAGACCACGGAGTCTGGTAGTGCATTCCAGACATTAACAACTCTGTTACGGAAATCATATTTTCTGCAATTGATATGGGAACGGTTCACTTTAAGTTTGAATCTATTGTGTGCTCGTGTATTGTTGTGGTTGAAGCTGAAGTAGTCATTGGCAGGAAGGACATTGTAGCAGATGATTTTATGAGCTATGCTCAGGTCATACCAAAGATAGCGTAGTTCTAAATTTTCTAAGCCCAAAATTTCAAGTCTGGTGGCATAAGGTATTTTGTTGCAAGCAGAGGAGTGGAGGACTCTTCTTGTGAAGTATTTCTGGACGTGCTCACTTGTATTAATGTCCGATATGCAGTGTGGGTTCCAGACTGATGAGCTGTATTCGAGAATTGGTCTAACAAATGTTTTGTATGCTTACTGGCCTGATGCCCTCCAGAATTGTCCCCATAATTCTCAACACTAGGTCCTGGAGAATTGGTAGGACATTGTCAAGTGTCCTTATTAATAAAAGAATATTTATATTCAGTGATCACATTGAATGTCACATTGTCCAGAGATCAGAGGCCCATGCATATGGGAAACTGGATGCTCCTGAGAAGCCCTCTGGCAGATAAAAACTAAATCAACTTTACATCAGATTCCTGCAGACCTTGTGAATCTGGCTCTGCACTTTCTTGTTGTGGTCCGTCAGCAGCCTACGGAGCTGGCAACGGAGTTCGACAGCGATGAGGCTGAGGTGAAGCCAGGGCCATCAGGAAGTGAGGTGCGGACTCCAGAGCCTCCAGAGACTGATAGTAGTGAGGCAAAGGAACAGGAGGAGCCTGTTCCTAATGCACGCATGAGAAGAGCTGCCAGAAGGCAAGAGCAGCTCAAGCAGAGAGGACAACTCGGGAGTAGGGCCAAGAGATGATTGGCCCCTCCCATAAAGCTTAAAACAGACCAGCACTGGCGTTCGAGCTTTGCTGGAAAACAACATTGGTAGTTCATCTTCTGCTTCATCTTCTGCTTCATCTACCTCTTGCCTTTATTTTTGTGACTTGTGAACGTTTGCCAAGAAAGGCCTTTGGCAGTTTGCCTAATTGGACCAAGACTTGTGAGAGAATTGAGGAATTTGTGTTGGGAGGCATTTGTTTTAATTTGAGTTGAACAACGCTGGGAATGAAGTAATTCTCAGCTGTTCGAATAAAGTTTGTTTGTTTTTTCACGGACTGAGTTTCTTACTACCTACCTGGGCCTGGGTCACAACATTTCTTTGGCAATAATGCAGAAGTCAATCACGCTCTCTTGGGATTATTTTCATTTATTATTTTTAATTTCTGAGTTTAGCCTATACCCTGTAGCAGTCTTCATACCAATGAAAGATAAAGCATCAACTTTCTGGCTGAAAAATGCTCCATTTCAACTTTACCTGTGTACTGGCTTTGGTGACTTTAACAAGGGCAAAGTAATGAAAATGATTATTTTCAGCGTTGAATTTGGCCAGCGTCTCCAATGCTGTCTGCTGAAAATGGGCTTCAGAAGTATTTCCAGGTGTTGGGCAATCGGGACAAAGACGCAGAATAATCGAACTACAAACTTTAGAAAAGCAAAGAAATGTTATTTAATAAGGTGAGACAAGACATTTAAATTTGAGTTTGTACGTTTAAATGAACTGAAATAAAGAAAGCTTGGATCAGCTTGAAAATTAAGCCGCTTCTTCTACCAATCAGCATCAGACTTGAAACCCCAAAAACAAACTCAGGTTGACTCAGCCTTCCATCCTTTATAAGGTAGGTAAAATGAGGACCCAGATTGTTGCGGGCAATAAGTTGACTTTGTATATAAATATACAAATAGGATGAAGACTATTGCTAACATAGTGTAAGCTGCCCTGAGTCTTCGGAGAAGGGTGGGATATAAATGCAAAATAAAATAAAAAAACCTCAATTTGGATTTTCCCTCCTTCTGCTTAATTGTATCTGATTCCTTGAGACTGCCTGGATAAGTCTCTGTAATTTTCCTGGCATGGTTTTTTGTGTACTGGCTTGCTATTACTGTCTTCCTAGGGCTATAATAATAACAACAACAGAGTTTGAAGGGACCTTGGAGGCCTTCTAGTCCAACCCCCTGCCCAGGCAGGAAATCCTACGCCATCTCAGACTGATGGTTATCCAACATTTTCTTAAAAATTTCCAGTGTTGGAGCATTCACAACAATAAGTTGTTCCACTTACTAATTGTTCTAACTATCAGGAAATTTCTCCTTAGTTCTAAGTTGCTTCTTTCCTTGATCAGTTTCCACCCATTGCTTCTTGTTCTACCTTCAGGTGCTTTGGAGAACCGCCCGACTCCCTCTTCTTTGTGGCAGCCCCTGAGATATTGGAAGACTGCTATCATGTCTCCCCTAGTTCTTCTTTTTATTAAACTAGACATACCCAGTTCCTGCAGCCGTTCTTTATATGTTTTAGCCTCCAGTCCCCTAATCATCTTTGTTGCTCTTCTCTGCATTCTTTCTAGAGTCTCAGCATCTTTTTTACATTGCGTCAACGAAAACTGAGTGCAGTATTCCAAGTGTGGCCTTACCAAGGCATTATAAAGTGGCTGAGAGAAAGTGGCTGGTCCAAGATCACTGCTGGCGTCAGGCCCAAGCTGGGACTAGAATTCACGGTCATCCAGTTTTTAGCCTGATGCCTTAACCCAGGGATGTAAAACACAAGGCCCACGGGTCGGATGAGGCCCGCGAGGCTTAGATCTGGCCCACTGGCCTGCAGTGCCTCTGCCAGCGAAAACAGAACTTGCAGAGGGCTGCAGGAGGCCGTTGTGGCCGAAAATGGGACGTGGGGCGGGGGGCATACAAAGCTCTCCCAAGCTTTGTTTTTGCTGGTAGAGTGCTATCAAAACAAACTAAAAGCAAAGCAAAAGGAGAAACATTTCCCCTTTTGCATTTGAGCACGCAAGAAGGGACAGGAAAGGAGAAAGGGGAAGGGGAAGACAAAGAAAAATAAGAAAGGATGGGAAGAGAGCAAGGAAGGAAAAATAAGGAAAGAGGGGAAGGAAGATGTTGTGTCTCGCCCAATCTCACCACAGCCGGGGTCTTCTTATCTGCTTCTGAACACGGAAGAAGAAATACCTCCAGCCCCCAGCCCTGGCTCCATGCCCAGACAGGCTGCAGAAGAAGAAATACCTCCAGCCCCCAGCTCTGGCTCCATGCCCAGGCAAATGGAGCAACTAGACCCCTCCCCCTCCTCCACAGCATGTGAGCCTGAGGAAGATTTATTACCAACAGCTGCCGACTGGAGTGACCCTCGCGTCAGAAGACTTGATAGGCGGAGGCAACAGAAGGAAGGGAGGGGCAGGCCTGGATAAGTGCTGAGTCATGGAGCCACACCCCATGGCCTATATAAAGGATCTGCTTTCTGGCATTCTCTGAGTCAGGCAAAGTCTAAACATATCTTGCTCAAGTCACTTTCTGATCTCCTGCCTGCCCTGAGGACTTTGCTAGGACTTTGGCAGAGCTGCAGAGGCACGCCTGATTCAGATTTCCCTGACCCGGCCGTCAGCGGAGGAGTGGGACACGACAGAAGAAGAAGAATAAAGAGGGAAGGAAAAAGGAAGGGAAGGGAAGGGAAGGGAAGGAAGGAAGGAAGGAAGGAAGGAAGGAAGGAACGAAGGAAGGAAGGAAGGAAGGAGATTATAATGAGAGTGAGATAGGGTCTTAGGAAAGTCCTGCCTTAGCACTTGGTTGCCACTGGTACCCCCTGACATGAGTGACGTCGATCTGGCCACCCAGCCATGCCTACCCCTGATGTGGCCCTCAATGAAATAGAGTGACACCCCTGCCTTAACCACTACATAAACTGGCTATAATCGGGAGTTCTGGCCCACGAAAACCAGCTAGTGATGGCGCGCATTGCACGTCGGCCAAAAGACAGGCATGCGGGCACCAGCCAGCTGGTCTTTGGTTTCTGGCGCTCCGGCGCACGCACGCACACACATGCATACGCATTCTGGGTTGGGCACTCAGTGCCAAAAAAGGTTCACCATCACTGACATATGACATAAGAAAGCAAAGTAACCTTCAGTGAGAAGCAATGTGTTTTATTTCATGTGCCTCTTTTAAGTTTTAAACGACAGCTCCTGTTCTTTTTAGAGATCAAAAGGATCTCCCTCCCTTCTATGTTAACCAAATCATGAATGGGACAGAAACGGTCGTTTCACTGAGAATAAAAAACCCTGAATTCTCTCTCTCTTTTAGTTTTATGATGTTGTTTGCAATTCAAAAATTAGCTAAAAAATGTAGGTACGGTATTACGATTGTGTATCTGAACTATGTATTTTGTAGAAAATAATCTCTTGTACTTAAAAAGAGGTGTTGGCAGAAAGTACACGCAGAAGAAAATTGTGTGAAAAATGCATAAATCTGTCACAAAAATATATAGAAAGGAAATTGGGCCCCAAAGCACCTGTGGCTGAGAAATAGAGCAAACTAAAACTACAGATAGTCCTTGACTTACAAACACAGGTGAGCCCCGAATTTCTGTTGCTAAGTGAGAGAGTTGTTGAGTGACTTTTGCCCCATTTTATGACCTTTCACTTAACCGTTGTTAAGTGAATCACTGCAGTTAATTTAGTAACAGGGTTGTTAAGTGAATCTGGCTTCTCATTGACTTTGCTTGTCAGAAGGTCGCAAAAAGGGATCACGTGACCCCGGGACACTGAAACCGTCATAATTACGAACCAATTGGCAAGCATCTGAATTTTGATCACGTGACCACGCATATACTGCAACAATTTTAAGTGTGAAAAACAGTCGTAAGTCACTTTTTTTCAGTGCCGTTGTAACTTTGAATGGTCACTAAATGGACTGGTGTAAGTTGAGGACTACCTGTACAGATGTAGCCAAGATGCTTTGAAGATTGAGACAAGGCTTCATTTGGGGGCTTCTGTGTTTACTTTTAAAATTTCTGCGAGGAAATCTGCAAAACGGCACTTGGGAGGTGTTTGTGCTGGAGAGATTTTTCTTGCAAAGCTACCTGCAGGCAAACATGGAAAATACGTACGTGGGCGTAAATCACAGCGATAACTGTACAAGTGTGAACCATCCGAATTTCTGTTGAAGTGAATTACTACGTTACATTGGCCATAGACCTGTAACAAGAAAGATAGGGTTAGACTCCAGTTTACTTTCCTTCCAAAATGGAAAAAAAAAAAGTGAAAATGTCTAAGGTAAAGGTAAAGGTTCCCCTTGCACATACGTGCTAGTCGTTCCCGACTCTAGGGGGCAGTGCTCATCTCCGTTTCTAAGCCGAACAGCCAGCGCTGTCAGAAGACGTCTCCGTGGTCATATCGCCAGCATGACTAAACACCAAAGGCGCACAGAACACTGTTACCTTCCCACCAAAGGTGGTCCCTATTTTTCTACTTGCATTTTTTACATACTTTCGAACTGCTAAGTTGGCAGAAGCTGGGATAAGTAACAGGAGCTCACCCCGTTATGTGGCACTAGGGATTCGAACCGCTGAACTGCCAACCTTTTAATCAACAAGCTCAGTGTCTTACCCATTAAGCCACCACATCCCTCGAAAATGTCTACATTTCTTGCTTTCTATATCTCTATACATCCTACATTTCTTCCTGTGGCTTACAGCCCCACTGACTTTTTTGAACTGCAGAATATATTATTACGAATGCTCATTCGTGCAGCATAGGTAATTGATCCACCAGATATGATATGAATTCCACCCGATCTACTTCCAGTCTTAGAGTTCTAGAGATGGGAAGGCCTGGAAAAAAACTGAAAAAATTCCTGTTTTTTTTTCTCCCCATCCATTTTTCTGTTTTTTTCCAAATGGCTTTGGAAAAATATGGAAGAAAAACCTGTTTTTACCCCAATTTTTCTGGTTTTTTTCCAAGCCTTCCTATCTCTACCTTAGACCAGGGTCTCCAACCTTGGCATTGTTAAGCCTGGAGGACTTCAACTCCCAGAATTCCCCCGCCAGCAAAGCCCCCGGTTTAGCGAAGGGGAAAAAAGTCGCGATACGTCATGTGACGATAATGTGATGCTGCAAATTTGACACCTCTGCTTTAAATGGTTTACAGAGTCAGCCTGTTGCCCCCCAACAACCTGGCTCCTCATTTTACTGACCTCAGAAGAATGGAAGGCTGAGTCAACCATTCGTCCAGAATGGTATAGGGCAGTGATGGAGAACCTTTTTGGCACTGAATCCCGAAAAGGGAGTGTGCACATCTGTGTGCGCGCTCATCGGGGACGCAACCCGGAAGAGAAGCTGCCCAGTGGTGGGTTGCTTCCGGTTTGGTAGTAAAAGCGGTGGGAGGCTCCGCCCACCTGCCTGGATGTCATTATGGACGATCTGTGCATATGCTCCCATTGTGAACCGATAGTAAAGGTAGGTAGAACCCACCCCTGAAGCTGCCAAGTGGGCATGCTCAGGCCAGGAAATGAACTTTTGGTTTCCGGTGCACACTTGCGCACCAGCCAGCTTGTTTTCCGGTTACTGGCACACATGCGGGCGCGAAGATCAGCTGGCTGGTGCACATGTGGACGACGGAAACCGGAAGACCAGCTCTTCCAGTTTCCGGCATTGCTGTATGCACAAAAAAACAGGTGATGCATGCCAGAAACCCGGAAGAGGAACGGGCAATGCCATGCGTGCCAGCTGACATGGCTCCGAGTGCTCCTTTAGGCACGTGTGTCATAGGTTCGCCGTCATGAGTATCAGGTCTCCTGCTTGAGCAGGGGGTTGGACTAGAAGACCTCCAAGGTCCCTTCTATGCTGCTATTCCATTATTAGGAAACCTAATAACCTAAGTGTCAGAGCTACGGGACAAACTATAAGAGTCACAGTGGCGCAGTGGTTAGAGTGCAGTACTGCAGGCTACTTCTGCTGATGACCGGCTGCCAGCAGTTTGGCAGATCGAATCTCACCAGGCTCAGGGTTGACTCAGCCTTCCATCCTTCCGAGGTGGGTAAAATGAGGACCCAGATTGTTGGGAGCAAATATGAGGACTCTGTAAACCGCTTAGAGAGGGCTGTAAGGCACTATGAAGCAGTACAGGCACTATGAAACAGACCCGTGTCCCTCCTGGTTGGTGCTGGCCACTGAGGAGGTTACACGAGGCTGGCTCCAGGGAATTGTTAACGCTTCCTTGAGGGATGGTGTTGTTCCCACTGCCTTGAAAGAGGCGGTGGTGAGGCCCCTCTTCAAGAAGCCCTCCCTGGACCCAGCTGTTTTGGGAAATTATCGTCCAGTCTCCAACCTTCGTTTTGTGGCAAAGGTTGTTGAGAGTGTGGTGGCACATCAGTTACCCCAGTACCTGAATGAATCTGTCTATCTAGACCCGTTCCAGTCCGGTTTCCGACCCGGGTACAGCATGGAGAAGGCTTTGGTCGCGTTGGTGGATGACCTCTGGAGGGCTCGGGACAGGGGTTATTCCTCTGCCCTGGTCCTCCTAGATCTCTCAGCAGCTTTTGATACCATCGACCATGGTATCCTGCTGTGAGGGTTGGGGAGTTTAGGAGTGGGAGGCACCGTTTTTCGGTGGTTCTCGTCCTATCTCTCCGACCAATCGCAGACGGTGTTGGCAAGGGGGCAGAGATCGACCGCAAGGCGCCTCCTGTGTGGGGTGCCGCAGGGGTCGGTTCTCTTGCCTCTCCTGTTCAACATCTATATGAAGCCGCTGGGTGAGGTCATCAGTGGTTTTGGGGTGAGTTATCAACTGTACGCGGATGACACCCAGCTGTACATTTCCACCCCTGACCACCCCAATGAAGCTGTCGAAGTGTTGTCTCGGTGTCTGGAGGCCGTGCGGGTCTGGATGGGGAGAAACAGGCTCAAGCTCAACCCCTCCAAGACTGAGTGGCTGTGGATGCCGGCATCCCGATACAGTCAGCTGCAACCACTGCTGACTATTGGGGGCGAATCATTGGCCCCAATGGAGAGGGTGCACAATCTAGGCATTCTCCTGGATGGACGATTGTCTTTCGAAGATCATTTGGCGACCGTCTCCAGGAGAGCTTTTTACCAGGTACGCCTGGTTCGCCAGTTGCGCCCCTTTCTAGACCGGGATTCCTTATGCATGGTCACTCATGCCCTCGTCACTTCTCGCCTGGACTACTGCAATGCTCTCTACATGGGGCTTCCCCTGAGGAGCACCCGGAGGCTCCAGTTGGTCCAGAATGCAGCTGCACGGGTGATAGAGGGAACCACTTGTGGCTCTCATATAACACCTCTCCTGCACAAGCTGCACTGGCTGCCTGTGGTCTTCTGCGTGCACTTCAAGGTGCTGGTTACCACCTTTAAAGCGCTCCATGGCTTAGGACCGGGATATTTACGGGACCGCCTTCTGTTACCATATGCCTCCCACAGACCGGTGTGCTCCCATAGAGAGGGTCTCCTCAGGGTGCCGTCAGCCAAACAATGTCAGCTGGCGACCCCCAGGGGGAGAGCCTTCTCTGTGGGGGCACCTACCCTCTGGAACAAGCTTCCCCCAGGACTTCGACAACTTCCTGACCTCCGGAAGAAGACGTATTTATTCTTCCAAGCAGGACTGGCATAAAATGGGTTTTTTAAATTGGATTTTAAATGGGGTTTTATATTATGTATTTTATAATTTTAAATTATTGGCCATATTGAATAAGTTTTTTAATTGGTTTTATTTTATTGTAGCATATTGTATTGTATTTTATCTGGTTGTTAACCGCCCTGAGTCCTTCGGGAGAAGGGCGGTATAAAAATTAAATAATAATAATAATAATAATAATAATAATAATAATAATAATAATAATAATAATAATAATAATATTATTATTATTATTATTATTATTATTATTATTATTATTATTATTATTATTATTATTATTATTATTATTATTCTAAGCGGTATTGCTATTGCAATAAGTCTGACGTGACTTCCTTCTAATCCTCATTGGTGGTTCTTTTAACCGAAGAAGATCGGTTACTTACCGTCTCGTGCATGTCTCTAATCTTGCATTCTTTCCAGTGTTTCCGAGTCAGGACATGGCAGCCCGTTTCTAACACATCCATGTTGATGTAGAAAAGAGAACCGCCATGCCGCTATGGACAAAGAAACAAAAACTCTTGAAATGGCAAGGCAGGGTGTCCCATCACCTTAAAGCACATTGCAAGGAAGTAAATGAGTCTTCAAATCAACCTTCAGAAAAAATTAGGAGGTCAACCTGGTTACATGATGTCAAGAAACCGAAGGAATGGAAAGGGGGGTTAAGGCTCTAGGGGAGGGATGGGAGTTTATGGATAATTAGTGTATTCTAGCTTACGATTGTTAGATGTTATACCCTGTATTTTGCTCTGGGAAGTCCGGGTGGGTGGGTGGGGGGATTGGGTGGAGGGTGGAGGGGGGGTGGCTGGTGGGGGCGAGAGGGGAGGCATTTGTGGAAATTTTCTGTAAAACTTTTTAATAATAATAATAATAAAAAAGAAACCGAGTAATGGAAGTGCAGCGGTGGCGGCCTTCTGATGTCTTTTCTCTATGCTTGGCAGCATAGTTAGTCCTCGACTTATAACCACCTCGGGACCAGAATTTCCATTGCTAAGCAAGGTGGTTATTAAGTGAGTCAATTCTCAGTTGTATGACCATTTTCCCCCCCATGGCTCTTAAGTGAACCGCTGCAGCTG
Source organism: Ahaetulla prasina (assembly GCF_028640845.1). Classification (NCBI taxonomy): domain Eukaryota; kingdom Metazoa; phylum Chordata; class Lepidosauria; order Squamata; family Colubridae; genus Ahaetulla; species Ahaetulla prasina. The sequence continues at coordinate 104,066,257 of NC_080544.1, forward strand.
TTAAGGGAATCGGGCGGTCAATAAGTGAATCCAGCTTCCCCCATTGACTTCCTCCAGGGAAGCCAGATTCACTTATTGACCGCATGATTCACTTAACAACCGTGGCAAAAAAGATCATAAACATAGAATAACTTTATTGCCTCTTTGAATGTATAGTAATTGGCATACATTAAAATGAAATTTCATTGCATAGGGTCACCACCTCCAATGTACACTTCATAAATATGACAAAATAAATACTGTATTTTTCGGAGTATAAGACGCACCTTTTTCCCCCAAAAAAGAGGGTGAAAATCTGGGTGCGTTTTATACTCCAAATGTAGCCCCACTCAGCTTCTCAAACGGAGGTTTCAGAGGCTGAAAAAAGCATCAGAAACGGAGCTTCAGAAAAAAAGCCGCAAACGGAGCTTCAGAAAAAAAGCCCCAAACGGAGCTTTAGAAAAGAAGCTCCCAAACAGAGCTTCAGAGGCTTTTTTTCTGAAGCTCTGTTTCGGAGGCTTTCAGAGGCAGAAAAAAAAGCAAAAAAAAGCAAGGCTCAAAGCTCACAACCAAGGAACCTGTTGCTAAAATTCACCTCTGGGAACAGCTGACTGGGGGTATTCCGGGAGGCCGATCCACCTGCCAATCAGCTTTTTTCTTATTTTCCTCCCCAAAAACTAAGCTGTGTCTTATACTCCGATGCATCTTATACTCCAGAAAATACGGTAAATAAATATGCATATGCCGACATATATTATATGACACAGAGAAACAACACAGTCTAGTTTGGATGTGTACATATACACGGCAAGAAAAACAAATCTTGCGATGCTTCTGAATATGACTCATTTAATAGCCGCCTTGCTTAGCAATGGAAATTCCGGGCCCAATTGTGGCCAGCTCGGAAGGTTGTGAAGGCCCATCATGTAACCCATGGGACACTATAACTATTGTAACTACACACCAGTTGCCAAGCTCTTGAATTTTGATCACTTGACGGTGGATGTTGAAGGGCGAGGATCTGTCGTAAAAAGTCACTGCTTTTCAGTGCGGTCGTTACTTTGAATGGTTGCTAAACAAAGGGTTGTAAGTCAAGGACTAACTACTGTGCAAAAGCCACAAAGATTTGGACCTCTGGTGGGTGACTGCAATGCTGGTTACTTAGACTTAGAATAACTTTATTGTCACTTTGAATGTACATTAATCGGCATACATTCAAATGAAATCTCAAAGGGTCTCCATCTCCAATTTTGCACTACATAAACATGCCAAAATAAATAAACACAAAATTGTGCATATACCCACATACCTACATATATTATTATATGACACAGAGAAACAGCACAGTCTAGTTCGGATGTATACATGTACATGGCGAGAAAAACGAATCTTGCGAGTTTACCAGACGGAGGGCCTAGGGAACAAAGCTGTTACAGAATCTGGTAGTCCTGCTATAGATACTGTGAAACCTCCTCCCAGAGTGGAGCAACAGAAACAAGATCATAAAGTGGATGTACGGGGTCTCTAACAATGCTTTGAGCTCTCAGCACATAGCGCTTATAAGCAGCATCCTGAATAATGGGAAGTGAGCTTCCTATAATCTTCTCGGCTGTCCTCATCACTCTCTGTAGGGACTTTCTATCCGAGGCGCTGCTGCCACCAAACCAAACAGGGATGCAGTTTGTTAAAACGCTCTTACTGATGATGAGAGAGAAAATCTGGAGACCACTGGATGAATCTCTCAGTTTTTTTAATGTTGCAATGGATAAGAGTCCTTGTCTGCATCTGTGGAAACTGCTTACTTTGGGGAGTATAAGATAAGTTGTACCTTAAGTCACCTTGGTCCTTAATTGCTTTTAACATTTTTCTCTTAATTCTTCCTTGTTCAAATTTTCCTCTCTGAATTTAGAACATCAATCCCATATTTGTTTGAGTATGTCGTGTCCCACTCCTCCGCTGACGGCCGGGTCGGGGAAGTCCGTATCAGGCATGCCTCTGCAGCTCTGCCAAAGTCCTAGCACAGTTCTCAAGGCAGGCAGGAGACCAGGAAGTGACTTCAGCAATCCAAGGTAGACTTTGCCTGACTCAGAGAATGCCAGAAAGCAGATCCTTTATATAGGCCATGGGGTGTGGCTCCATGACTCAGCACTTATCCAGGCCTGCCCCTCCCTTCCTTTTGCTGATGCCGCCTATCAATTCTCCTGAAGCGAGAATCTCTCCAGGCTCCAGCTGTTGGTAATTCACATTCCTCAGGCTCACATGCTGTGGGGGAGGGGGAGGGGTCTAGTTGCTCCTTTTGCCTGGGCATGGAGCCAGGGCTGGGGGCTGGAGGCACGTCAGGCCCTTCGTCTTGTTCGGCCTGTCTGGGCATGGTGCCAGGGCTGGGGCCTGGAGGCATGCCAGGACATTCCTCAGCGTTCGGCAGGAGATAAGAGGGGCCCGGCTGTGGGGAAAGCGAGCGAGACACAACAGAGTATTTTTAAATGATCTATTGGCCTTAGGCCCTGCACAGTTGGGAGTCGGGCAGAAAAAGACACTATCCTGTTGGAAGTTTGTACAGGTAGTCCTTGACAGTTCATTTAGTGACTGCTCAAATTTATAACGGCACTGAAAATAATGACTTTTCATACTTACAACCAGGGGTGAAATGCTCCTGGTTCGGACTGGATCACCTGATCCAGTAGCGATGGTGGCGGGTGGTTCAGAGAACTGGTAACAAAAATCCCTGTTCCTCCCCCCCATGCCCAGCTGAGCCGCACGATCATCAGAGTTTTTTTTTTTTCTTTTAAAAGCATTTTTTTCTTTGGCCAAAAAATACTTTTAAAAGTTAAAAAAAAAAGCCTCTAATGATCGCGCGGCTCGGCTGGGATCATCAGAGCCTTTTAAAAACATTTTTTCTACAACCTCTTCGGCTGAAGAGGTTGTAGAAAAATGCTTTTAAAAGGCTCCTCTGATGATCCCAGCTGAGTTGCCTGATCATCAGAGGCTTTTCTTTTCTTTTAAAGGCAAAAAAAAATGCTTTTAAAAGAAAAGAAAAGCCTCTCATGATCAGGCAACTCAGCTGGGATCGTCAGAGATTCAGCCGAAGAGGTTGTAGAAAAAATGCTTTTAAAAGTAAAAAAAAAAAGTTGGCCACACCCACCCAGTCACATTACCCCCCACCACCAAGCCACGCCCACAGAAATAGTAGTAACAGATTTTACATTTCACCACTGCTTACAACCATTGCAGCATCCCCATGGTCATGTGATCAAAATTCAGAGGCTTGGCAACTGACTCACATTTATGACGGTCGCAATGTTCCTGGGCTCATATGGTCACCTTTTTGCAACCTTCTGACAAGCAAAGTCAATGGGAAAGCCAGATTCCCTTAACAATCGTGTTGGTTAACTTAACAACTGCACTGATTCACTTAACTCATGTGGCAAGAAAAGTTGTAAAATGGGGTAAAGTTCACTTACCGAATGTCTCGTTTAGCAACAGAAATTTGGGGGCTCGTTTGTAGTTGTAAATCAAAGACCACCTGTAGGCCAAGACATTGAGAGGGCACAAGGTGCAAAACGGGTGAAATCTAAAATTTTTCCCTACCGGTTCTGTGGGCGTGGCTTAATTGGTGGGCATGGCTTAATTGGTGGGCGTGGCTTGGTGGTCAGGTGGCTGGGTGGGCGTGGCCAATAACAATAAATAAAAATAATAAACAAAGTATAAATAAGAGGTACCAAAAACCAACTTTCACACTTTACACACACACAACACAACACAACACAACTGACTCACACACAGTGTAAAAGCAGCTGCCCTTCACACTTCATACAGCCACAAAAAGCTCAAAAACCAACTTTCACACTTTACACACACACAACACAACACAACTAACATACACACACAAACATACACACACACACACACACACACACACAATGCCACATAAAGCTTTGTGAGATTTTGTATGTTTGTGTAGTTAGAGTGAAACACTACAGAAACACATCAAATCTCAGAAAGCTGCACAAATATTTTATTTTATTATTTTATTTTATTTTATTTATATTTTTAAATCAGAGGTCTCCAACCTTAGTAACTAAGGCTTGTAGACTTCAATTCCCAGAGTTCCTCAGCCAGCAAAGCCAGCCAGCATTAGTTGTTTACTGAGGAAATAGATTAGCTAAGCAATTGATTCTGTCTGGCTGAAAGTGAAACTGGGGCTTTCGGGCTGGGAAAAAAGCCATGTGTTGGATCAGTAATCAGGTAAGTGCCTTAGAATCTCTTAAAAGGAGAGGTTTCCTACATGTTTTCTACAGAAAACATGTTTTTTAAGATTCTGTTGATGAGGAACTCAGGTGAGATCCCCAGAGTAGCCTTTAAAAATTTTTCTTTTAAGTTTAAAGGCTCTGCCGATCTCAGCTGAGGGGCGGGATCCCCAAAGGCTTTTTTTTACTTTTAAAGGAATGTTTTCGGTTGAAGAAAAACCTGCTTTA